>NC_041729.1:109066795-109389920 GCF_004115215.2 Ornithorhynchus anatinus | reverse complement strand
TGGTCAAAACAAATGTGCTTTTCAGTGCATCTTTAATTCCTCCTCCAGCGAGTGGTCTAAAAATTAATGGGGTCAAGAAAGGAAACAAAAGAAGAGCCGAAGGTGTGAATGTGAGCATTTATCATATCTCATCTTGACTATAGCATCAGCCTCCTTGCTGACCTCCATGCTTCGACCCCCTCAAATCTATACTTCAATCTGCTGCCTAGATTATTTTTCTAGGACTGAACCTACTCAGTCTCCCCACTTAATCAGTGATATTCACTGAGTGCTCACTCTATGTAAAGCACTGTACTAAGCCCGTGGGCAAGTACAATATGACAGAGTTGGTAGGCCAATTCCCTGATTCAGGGAGTAGCCTGGTCTAGTGGATAGAATGTAGAGTATGGGCTTGGGAAGTCGAAGGGCCAGGGTTCTAATCTCAGCTCTGCCTCTTGTCTGCTGTGTGACCTTAGGCAAGTCACATCATCTCTGGGCCTCAGTTACCTCCTCTGTAAAATGAGGATTAAGATTGTGAGCCATGTGGGACAGGGACTGTGTCCAACCTGATTAGCTTGTACCTACCTCAACGTTTAGCACTTTGCCTTTTTGGGTCACCTATGCTCTTAGATCTGTACACCCTAAGCAACTGTGATTCACCGCACTCTCAGCTCCACAGTAAGTGCTCAACAAATACCATTGATTGCCTGCATTTAAAAAGGATAAACACTTTCTATATCATATATTTGTGATCTGTAGAAAGTTATATTCTCGATTCTTAGGGAAGTGAAGACTCTCAAGTGCTTCTTTTAGTTGGAGAAAATGTAATTTTAAAAATTAGGCAAGGTCTGAAAAGCAAGGTGCCATAGGTGCTGAAACATGCTCTAGTCATCAATTAAGTGGAACATTGCTCTGTCCAGGAGAGCCAGCTTTTTTAAACTTGTAGAAAATGTGAAGAGATGTTTCAGATATCTAATTTAAAGTTTTTCCCCCCTTGAGAATTAACAAAGCATAGATTTTGATATATACCTCTATGTAGGTTTTATTATATTGACATTTCCATGGATAGATAATATATAGACCCCCTGGGTATATCACTATCAAGAAAGCTATTGATTCTATCAGGAGCACTCTGCTGCAGTCCTTTTCCATATCTATTTATGCACCTCTTTGTGATTTGTAATTCCAGCAGTAATCATTTTCTATGGCTCCTGCATTTTTCATTTTGTAGGTGGTTCATGCTAGGTATAGAAGTACTTGCTTTTGTTGATGAAATTTGCCCGATTTTAGATGACCAGATTTTGAGTTCAGCTAAAAAAAAATACCAACAGAAGAGATCAAATAGTTTGGGAATTCAAATTAATTTTTAAAGATGAGAGGGATACATTAGTCTTTTATTTTATTAGTTTCAGGAGGGTAGCTGCGAGATAAGCAATAGTAAAGTGGGAGGAGGCAGATAACATCTGAGCCATTTTTATAAGGGTAACCTGAGAGGAAATTAGAAGGAACTTGATGCTTGAACAAAGTTCCTTCTATTTTCCTTGATCTTTGTCTCTGCTGGCTGTCACTTCTTTGTGCCCTGCCTATGTGTGTTTTGCATTTACAAATATTAGTGGAGGAGCCCCTGTGTACTTGAATTAGTAGCAAGAGTTATTTGCTTATTCTGCCGAAAGACAATTATATGAAGTTTGTATATAATTAATCCCTGCCACTTTCCAACCTACCATCCTCTAAGTCACCTCAGCATTATTATATATTTTTGTCTATTTCTTATTGATCCACTTCTTTTGCCTTTATCAATTTTCATATTTTTCACTATAGGTTCATCAATTTATCTTGATGATTCTTCCCCATTAAAGCATATACTCCTTGAGACAGGGATCACATCTAGCAGGTAGATAAAGGGGGTGCATAAGAGGCATTTTGGTTTACAGATTTGTCTGGGCGTCCTACTGGTTCTACCCACCTCAAAGTGAACATGTTGAACCATGGCCCAACATGACACTGCCTCTCCTGTGTTTGATAGATATCATATGACACCATCTGACTCCAGCCTGGGGCCCACAGTCACTCCTGATTCCATTCCCCTCCGGAAAAGCCTTGGCTCCCACCTCTTTTGCAGTTCCAGTGCCGCCCCCCAGTTGGAAGGTCGGATGACTTTGTCTTTTAAAGTGTTCAGACGGCAGAGCAGGAGATGCTATAAATCACTCCTATAGGGGATCATCTTGAAGGATTTCACCAGGTTAGTGATTTATACTACAAATTGTGCCAATCCTTCGTGGAAGCTATCTAACGCTTTTTCTCAATGTTTCCCAGGTGTGTAGTACAGTGCTCTGTGTCCAACTGGGACTTAATAACAATGACAATAGTAATAATAATGATAATGCTGATGATAATAATGATAATAATATTTGTTAAGTGCCAAGCACAAGTTATGTGTCAAGCACTTTTACTAAGCATAGGGATAGATACAAAATTACCAAGATACAGTCCCTGTTCCATATGGTTTTGCAGTCTAAATGGTAGGGAGAAAAGGAATTGAATCCCCATTTTACAGATGAAAAAAAGTGTCTTGCCTGAAGTCCTACAGCAGGCAGATGGCAGACATGGGATTAGAACCCAGTTTCTCTGACTCCCAGGCCACTATGCTTTTCATTAGACCTTACTGCTTAGGCACTATTGATGATGTTAATCTAGAAAAACAATCAATCAATCAGTCAATCATATTTATTGAATGCTTGCTGTGTGCTATAACAGTATAGCAGACACATTCCTTGCCCACAACAAGCTTAGGGTGCCTCTTCTCCAAGGAGATCAGAAAAAGAAAGAGATATTCTTCCTTTGATCTAAGGAAGAATTTCTTCGCTTTCAAGAATTGACATATTCACTTTGAACACTTTTTAGGTTCCCATATACCTGAAATAGTTTGAGTGTGGCTGCGACTGAAAACAAGAAATGGAGAAGAAGCATGGCTTAATTGACAGGCCTCTAGACTGGAAGCTCGTTATGGGTACGGCACATGCCTGCTAATACTGTTGTATCGTATTCTCTCAAACACTTAGTACAGTGCTCTACACATAGTAAGTCCTCAATAAATATGATTGATTGATTCATTCATTCATTCAATAATATTTATTGAGCCCTTACTATGTGCAGCGCAGTGTACTAAGCGCTTGGACTGTACAATTTCGGCAACAGACAGAGACAATCCCTGCCCAATGATGGGCTCACAGTCTAATCGGGGAACAAACGGACAAAAACAAGACAACATAATCACGATAAATAGAATCAAGGGGATGATTGATTGTTAGAGCATGGGCCTGGGAGTCAGAAGTAATCCAGGCTCTGCCACTTATCTGTTGTGTGATCTTGGGCAAGTCACTTCACTTTTCTGTTCTCAGGTAAATCATCTGTAAAATGGGGATTAAGACTTTGAGCTCCACGTGGGTTGTGGAGTGTATCCAACCTAGTTAGCTTATCTACCTCAGGGCGTAGTATAATGTCTGGCACAAAGTACTTAACCAATACCCTAAGAATTGTAAAAGGAAAATGGATAAGACTATTCCTTAATGTCCTTCAGAGCCCTGAGATTCTTTACTACTGTCATTCTTCAGTAATAAAGTCAATTTGACACATACAAAATGAAAACATTAATTTATAATTATATATGTGCATTGATAGCATCAGAATCGCATATATGTAACTCCTTCTGGTTCAAATGTTATTGACAGTGAGATTTAATCAGCATGCACAAACTAGATGATGAAATGAATGAGTGATTGAGAATCCCTTCTGCTACACATGCATGTCACTCACTGCCACAGTGATGTATTTGTGTCCATATAGTTCTTTATAGTGACATTCCCAAATCTTCTGTTCTAAGAGAATCACCCCAGTTTTAGTCACTATTTGTCAGGCTGATCTGAATTATGTGGCTGTCCATCAATCAATGATGTTCATTTAGCACTTACTGTGTACAGAGCACTGTAGTAAGTAGTTAGAAGTGTACAGTACAGTGGAGTTGGTAAACACAATCCCTGGCCTCAAGGAGCTTACAGCCTCCCAACTATCCATAATGATGACAAACGGTTGGAGATTATACTTTATCTTTAAAAGTGTTCTTCCTTTCACCCTGTTTTCTGTTTCCCCATTTAGTTTACTACATCAATCAGTGAGTTAATGGTATTTATCGAGCGCTTACTATGTGCAGAGCATAGCACTGAATGCCTGGGAAAGTACTGTACAACAGAGTTGGTAGATGTGATCCCTGCCTACAAAGAGTTTACGGTCTACAGGGGGAGAAAGACATTAAAATAAATTATGGATGCTCTTGTCTGCATTATTCTGCTGTCATCCATTCTCCTCACATGTCCCTCCATATCCATTCACAGGAAGTGGAAGGCTTGGAGTTTCAGGGTTGGACACAAGGTACAGATGGGATGGTTTAAGAATGGATAGTTTAATCTTGCTGGCATAATTATTTCCTTATTAAATACTCTCCACATCAAACCAAGACCCTGAACCATTGATCTGGGGTCTGGTTCGATCTCATATTGGCCAGTTACTCCAGGAAGAAGCAGATCTGCTAATGCACAGGATGGCATGGCCTAGTGGATAAAACACACTCCTGGGAGCCAGAGGACCTGGATTTTAATCCCAGCTCTGCCACTTGCCTGCTGTGTGACTTTGGCAAGTTACTTAACTTCTTTGTGCTTGTTTCCTCAGCTGCAAAATTGGGATTCAATACCTGTTCTCCTGCCTACCAAAACTGTAAGTCCCATATGGTATAGGGACTGTGCCCTATCTGATCAATGTGTACATACCCCAGCACTTAGAACAGTGCTTGACATACATTATGCAGTTAACAAATACCATAAAAAATTGCCCTAATTCACCATATTCTAGGGCCAGTCTGGTGCCAGGCCTTGCCCAGGGAAGATGGTGATCAAGCATCAGACAATAACAACATCCTTCTAGACAGCTCGTTGTGGGCAGGGAATGTGTTTGATGTTATATTGTACTCTCCCAAGCAATTAGTACAGTGCTTTGCACACAGTAAGTGCTCAATAAATATAATTATTATTATTGTTAATAATAATAATAATAGTAATCTCCAAAACAAGCAAGTAGGTGGGCAGGACGGCATTACCCTGCAAAGCAAACCGAAGAAGTTTATATATAAACTACATATAAACAAGTAGCTTGGTGGAGTGGATGGAGCACGGGCCTGAGAGTCAGATGGTCATTGGTTCTAATCCTAGCTCCACTACTTATCTGCTGTGTGGCCTTGGGCAAGTCACTTCACTTCTCTATGTAGCAGTTACCTCATCTGTAAACTGGGGAGGAAGCCTTTGAGGCCTGTGTGGAACAAGGACTGTGTCCAACTCAATTCACTTGTATCAACATCAGCTCTTAGTACAGTGACTGGAACATTGTAAGTGCTTAACGAATACCATTATTATTATTATATAAAATACATTTTTAGCCAAACTGACCAGGGTAAAGTGCTCCGGGGCTGTTCCATAGTGACATAGGTCAGAAGGTGGTTGCCAGGGTAACAGCCTTAGTAGCCCCTACGTTTTTGCCACTTCATATTAGTTGCTATTTTCAGGATTCTTGCCAAGTCCATGTACCAAGGAAGGCATTCCATCAATTAATCACTGGTATTTACTGAAAGCTTACTGTGTGCATAGCATTGAACTAAGTGCTTGGGGAGAGCACAATAAAGTAGACACAATACCTTGCCCTCAAGGAGCTTGCAGTCTAGCAAGGGAGACATTAAAATAAATTACAGGTAAGGAAAATAACTGAGTAAAAAATGCTTTGCATAAGTGCCGTGGAGGTCAGGAATGGGTTAGGCATCTAAGAGGTTAGGAGTATACAGACTCAAGTGCCCAGGTGATGGAGTAGGGAGAGAAAACAAGTCGGAAAATCAATCTATCAGTGGTATTTATTGAGTGCTTACTATGTGTAGAGCACTGGAGAAATGAGAGATTAGTCAGGCAAGGCTTCCTGGAAGAGATGTCATTTTGATAGAGTTTGAAGATAGACTGGTTCAAGGCAGGAGGGAGAGCATGATCCAGGGGTTGACAGTGCTAGGTTGTTCTTCAAAATCTTCATTCCTTATGTCATCACCCCTTCAAGCACTCCCCTATTCTGACCATTTATTCCACTACTTCAGTGAGGTTGGCATCAAATTTTGAGAGGGTAAGAAAGTAACGAAGAGTAGTTATTTTTGGCAAAATGCTTCCAGCAGGCTTATATCCTGTTTCTGATTAGCTTGTACCTAGCCCAGTGCTCAATACAGTATCTGGCATGTAGTAAGCACTAATCAAATTCCACTAATGAGCACACCAAACCAAACAAACAAAAAAAAACAGGTAATTATCCATCTCACTGCATGGGTTTGAAATGTTTCCTGACTAGATCCTGCAAGCTTCAGTTGAATCTCATAAGACCAAATGCAATACTTGATGAAGCAGGGTATAAATCCCAGGATGCTCAGAACAGCCATTTAATTGACACCCTTCTAGATAGTCATCCTCATCACTAAGGGTGGGACAGCTTACCTTCCTGACTCGAAGCCCTTTAGTTACTTTTTATGAACCTCTTGCCCTTGAATTTATCTGAACTCCTCTTTAACTTACTAACATTTTGCTCTGCATATCATATGGATTCCATATGCAGCCCTCCTGCTGAGTACAGACATACTACTTCCCTTTGTTTGTTTGGAACCTACCATGATCCAACTTCAGTGGGTACTCCTTCACCCTGGAGTTTGGGGATTTGGTGAACAAAAATTCCCACAGTTCACCTTGTACACTTCAATCCTATCCCCTCTGGATATTCATCTTTCCAGATGCAAATATTTTCATGTGTCCAACCTATCCTCATAAAGAAGGTTTTCCATCCCTTCACTCATCATAATCATCCTTCCCTGTACCTCCTCTGGCTCTATTCTGTTGTTTCTGCACTGCATCCAATATCCCAAGTGTGGGGGTGCCATGATTTTAAGGAGTGGCAAAACAATGCTTTCTGTTTGGGTTTCTATGTAATTACTGAGGATGCTCGATTCTGACAATCTCCTTAAAATGCCTCATCGCTATTAAATATGTAACAGAAGAATCCCTTAACATGCATTTTTCTCAATTCGAGAAGCACACAGGAAACTCTGCTGCTGATCTTGTTCCACAGATTTTCTCTCCTTCATAACAAGAGTCTCCAGACCGGCGTCTTTCTTCCCACTAAAGACCCAGGGAAGGCCAAAAGAATTTCAGAGAAAGCAGACAAGAATTCAATGGTCGTCTCCTGCCAGGGTGTTCCCTTTGTTGTCTGACTGAACCCCTCACCTCATCGGTATAGCAGGCAGGACACAACACTCCATGCTCAAGACCAGAAGCTAGGGCACCTCAGTGGGTTTGGAAGGGTTTCCACACTCCAAGCTTGTGGAGGGCTTTCCTTTTCTAAGAGTAAAATTGGTCTCTGGGATGCATCTATGCATCTGCCATCTCCTGGTCCGCCTCCTGTCAGAAATCCCTCCGCACACCCATAGCAACCTCTCCCCCACCAAGAGGAAGTCTTGTTCTCCTCCTGCAGAAGCTTCTGCTAAGCCCTTACATCCATTTGAGAATCTAATCATAGACAACTTAAATCTTTCTAACGTTACCCACATTAGTAATTGCAAAATAATAAACATGACAAAATTCAGATTAATAGGGCATCCAGTATAACTTCTATTGAGGGAAGAGCCCTCCGGAATTCTAAGCATAATAGGTCTGTGTTTATTTCTCAACCAGCAGCATAATGTGACTGATTTACAAGAGTTTAACTCAAGTGTTAATCTGACAGTGACGAAGAGCTTCTCACTGGCAGAATCACTTACACTATCATATTAGTTGCCTCCTCTATTAAAGCAGTGTGGTCGATAATTGGAATGCTTTTATGTCTAGTGGTTCTGACAAGTCTGTCTTTAGGTCACCTATGGGAGGTCTAGCTAGCTGCACAGCTGAACAGTGGCAAATAATTTAAACTGAGAAAGTATTGTTCTCTCTATATTGTGGAGCTAGAGCAGTTCAAGGAAAGTAAAGCTCTACAGGGGCTACCTGCTGGTGGGTAGGAAAATAAGATGGACATGATACTGGGTTGGGAGTACAATTAAATCTATTTTGCACCAACGTGTTGGTGGACAGATGAGTTTCCACATCGCAGAGCTTTATGATCTTTAAGGTAGACTGAACTAATAGATTGGTGTGGAGCACACTGAAGTTACTAAGGATGAGAAAGCAGGCAGCAGTACATTTGAACTACAGGTTTCTCATATGCTCTGCGTCATGCTGAGTTTTTATAGCTCCTGGCTTTCAAAAAGCCTGTTTCAAAGAGGTTTGCGCTAGACTGGGCATGCAGTTTTGCTCTGCAGATATTGTCGCTACCGATTTAGTGGAATGCAATTAGGAAGCCTAAATTAAGTGGTAATGGAGAACCAGCCCTTGAAACTGGGGTTTCCACGGCAACCACTGCTTACAATACAGCCTTCAGTTAGTTTTCCCACTTTATCTGCAAAATGCACAATTGAGCTTTAAAACAGCTTTGTGCTGAAAAACGCACTGTAAACAACTGTTTGCAATGAGAGTTTTACTCTGTTTTTAAATACAACAAACTATCAAATAAAATTTCCCTGTCCTCACTAATAAAAAAAAAGAGACATTGCTGAGGATTAAAAGGTTTGAGACGTTTATTATTCATTTCCCATTTTTAGATTTAATCCAGAAAAAGCTGAGATCTCATGATTCAGTGATTTCTTCAAGTTTGGTCATTCTTTCCCAATGGTGTGCTTTGGAAAATCTGCATCTTCCAACAATGTAGTCAGATGCATTTTTGCATTTCAGTGAAATCCTATAACTCTCCAAATAACAACCTAGATGGAATAAACTCCCTGTGCCTTTTTTTCTAAAGGTTTCTTTCATGCTTAATGATGGTTTACTGACTTCTTTTAAATTCTCTCTATGCAAGATGCTACAGCCCTCACAAGATTTTCCTATTTAATGATTGACTATGCTTTCTTCCTGTCTAGATTGTTTCTTATTTCTGCTTCTCCATCTGTTCAGTGGTTAATGAATGAGTAGTAGCCTCTTGTGGACCCAAATATGTGCATCATAAGACAAAATTGAAGGACAGCATTGAAGTAGTTATATTTTTATTCAGTAATTATTTTATTTCTCTCTAGTTCAGAATAGCTATCAAGAAAAAGCAAATCAAGTGTGGACTCCATTTTCCAATGTTATCATTGCACAGTTTCTCCCCTTGGTATAAAAGTCTTATTTGTTGAGGAAGGAAAAAGAATCAAGCTGAAAATTCATTTAGCTGAGAAAAAAAATTGTAGGCACTGCATATATGTGTGATATAGACTGTGCGTGCGTATTATATGTATATATACACAATCTATATCTATGTATGTACATATAGATAACACTGTCTCTATAAATAGTATGTATGTTACATAATAACAATGATAACAATTGTGTTATCTGTTAAGAGTTTATTATGGACCAAGCACTGCTAAGCACTGGGATTCACTCTCTGGCTTTCTTGCTCTCAATATATATGTGCATATATGTGTGTGTGTATGTGGCCCTGTGTGTGTGTGTGTGTGTGTGTAGTGTGTAGCATATATATATTTGCATTTAGGCCTATTAACAGTAACACTCAGAGCTTAATCTTGTTAATGTGGTAGATGGCAGAAATTAGCCTGGACAAAAATACTTTCCCATCAGCTATTTGATCTTTAGTGCCATTTCATAAAATATAGCATTCAAAAACAGCTTGTGATCTTTACAGATTGATGTGATACTTTTCACTGTGGGGAAGCATAAAGAGAGAGAAGAGAGAGCGAGAACATGAGTGTGTCTTCATGATGTCTTTCATTATTGTCTTTTGGTCAGGAAACTGTGTTCTGCTGTCTGAATCTCCATCTGATCTGTTCTCTAAAGGCTTTGAGCAAGCCAAGCAGGGAACTTGCCCTTCACAGTAAGTGTTTACCTTCATCTGTGATGGCCAGAATGGAAGAACTCGGATCTTTTCAAAGCAGAGAAAGGAAGCAATGGTGGTTTTTACAGAAAAGTTCATCGTGCCTTCCAGTCTATGCTGCTAGTTCTGAGTGAGGATTACAGAACAAACAGGCGAGCTGGCAAGATAAATGATCATATTTACCAGTTCATGCATGGTGAACTGTCAAAGAACTATGTCATCAAAAGGATATGGGAGTCCACAGTTAATAGTACATGTGAGTATTTTGGAGAAAATCTCTTTTTCCATTTTTTTTATTACAATACCGTAAAACAAAAACAATGATTTAACAGAGCTGGTTGTAAAGAACCTGACTCCATTCTCAAGGAATCAGAGATTGAAATGATGTTGATAAAGATGATGATGATAATTGTATTTTTTATGTGCTCACTCTATGCCAAATACTGTACTAAATGCTGGGGTAGATACACAATAATCTGGTTGGACACAATCCCTGTCCCACATGGGGCTCCCAGTATAAGTGAGGGGCAAAAGTGTTTTGATTTTGAATGGTCATTTGGTTAGTGATACATGTGTAAGGCAGTAAGAACTACTATAATTAATACAGTCTTTATAATAATAATAGTGTGCACTAAGTGCTTACTATGTGCCAAGCACTGTACTAAGCACTAGGGTAGATACAAGATAATCAGGCCAGACACATTCCCTATCCCATTTGGGGCTCACAGTGTAAGTAGAAGGGAGTAGGATTTAATCCCCATTTTACATATGAGGAAACTGAGACAAGAGACATGAACAGATTTACCAAAGGTCACACAGCAAGCAAGTGGCAGAGCTGGTATTAGAACCCAGGTCCTCTAATTCCCAGGACCATGTTCTTTATATTAGGCTACATTGCTTCTAACCATCGGGGGCTGTGGGGAGGGGGTTAAGATGAGTGTCTTAGTCACCATTACATCAATCTACTCAAATAGAGAGCTCCTAAATATTAACATCTTCCATCAGAATAGAAAAAAATCCCGAAGAAATGCAGGGTAGCAGTGTGCTTTGAACTTTTGTAGGGCATTTTGTTTCAACCCTGACTATATTTTAGTAAAGAATAAAAGGACACATTGAAATTATTTTCCTCTGACAACAATGTGCATCTTGATGTATGTACATTCAATTCTATTTGACAAATCTTTGAGGTAAAGAGAATGTTCTATTGTAAAGAAATAGCTGTGCATAGTCCAAAAGTGCATTTTTAGACTAAACATGTGTTCAGTTGATTTGCCTTCTCCCTAGATGAAGTTGGAATCCAAGCCAGTGATAAGTATGGAAAGCAGCTTTACACAGAAGGCCGTAGAGGGTCAGCAGGACTTCCGATGGTATTTCCTGTGCTGTCGGGATCTATACCTCACTGTACACAAAACTCCACATGGAATCCTCAGAATGTGCCAGAGAATTTTATGATCATTTGCCAAGAGGAGTTGTCAAGTTCCACTCCACTGCTGTGTGTGTGTGTGTGTGTGTGTGTGTGAGAGAGAGAGAGAGTGTGTGTGTGTGCGTGACTGAAACTGGCTTCAGATTGAATAATTAGCAGAATCTTAACGGGATTTGATCCTTATTTCCATTCAGCCAGAACTATGTGGTGTTGTCGTTTTTTTTTTATCAGAACTACTACTAAATCAGTCTTATTACCAAATAGTACCAAAGTTTTAACTGCACTGATAACTCAAAGAAAAAATGAATTCTTTTTTTTCCTTAGGATGTGTTTGAATTTCAAAAATCATTCGTGTGTGACTGCAGTTATAACTCTGGAATGAAAAGAAAGTTTAACTCTGCATTTTTGGATGGATTTAAAAAATCAAAATAAATAACATAGTTTTCAATCATTTCTCTTAATGTTTATTTTCCTTAATAAAATATCCATGTGGATTGCTTCTTTTGCACAGCTTGTTTCATTTATTGAGTCCTCCTTATTTAATAACCACTTGAGAAGGGATGCAAAACTATGCTGCATCAATTGTATTATTTCTTTTTCTATTGACTGGTATACTCTGGTTTTGAGGGTCAATGTTTAGTAAGTTTAAATTCCCTTTTCATCTTTATGTCATAATGAAATTATTTCTCCAGGAAACTAGAAGAAAATGGCTTTGTCAAACTAGTATATTTTGCCCTGTCTCTTCCAGTTAAGGAATTGCTTTCATTTAAACATTTGTTTCAAACATTTAAAAATCCAAAAGGTTAATGTGGATTACAGTGTTACCTGCCATGAACTTTACCAATCGAAATAAATGTACTCTCTGAGAGGAAGAAGATCCTTGTTTTGATTACATGCAGAAATGCTTTGTCATCCTCTTTCAGGTGAGGTAAACATCCAAGAAATGAGCACAATAAATATGTTTCTAAGCACCGTGTATTATAATTGTAATTAGCTCTTCCTCTTTTATGAGGTTCCATGCATCAGATTACATCTAATTACTACCAAGCAGTTTGCTAGCTTGCCTGTTTCTAAGAAAAGTGTGGCCAAACAGCTTCTCAGCTATACCCGCTCATTTTCTTGTCAGTTTGCCTTTTTGGACACCTTATTCTTGTTTTTTATAAAGGAAAAAAATTAAGGGTGAGAATCATTAGGGATTTCTCTTAAACCTGGCAATCTGTGCATACTACCAGGAATCAATGCTCAGTAAGCTGGCTGGTGTTCTGCAATAAATTCTAGCTTTTATAGACTTTTCCTTGACCAGGTAGCTGCTAATGCCATAGAAATTGATTATTTGTGTTGTTCTTATCACTGCCTAAAATATCTAATTGCTTTTTCTTCCCGCATTTGGATTGCTTGATGCTGGACGATTAATGAAGGAAGCCCTTTAACTGGACAAACTCAGGTCCCCAGGGAGATAATGTGTTGTGGATAACAAGTCTGAGCTGAATGAGTCAAGTTAAATTTGATTTTAATGGGGTTTCAGAGGCCAGAAAAGAAGGGTGCACCAGCCCCTTCATCAGAGTTGGTTATGCTTTAGAACTTTCCTCCCACAAAAATCTGAAACTTTTCCAGAAGGAAGCAATAGCATGTAGGGGGTCTGGCTACTTCCCAGCTACTTCACCCAGAAAAAAGCATAGTTGTAATTTTTATTTTCTTATCCCACCTGGAATACAGTAGTACATTGACAGCTGATTTGTTGTTTTAGGTACACCCTCAAAGTCCTAAAATGCAAAGGGCCAAATTTGAATTAAAAGAAAAAAGAATCAAAGGCAAAAATATAGCTTGGAAATATGTACTCTGAACACACATAAGATAGGAGAGTCTTGAAGCTCTAGTCTAACACTGGATGCCATATGTGGTCCTTCATTTTATGGAGCCACAAGGCATTTGGGGAAATCATTTAGACCAAAGATGAAAAGGCTGAATTCAGAGAGCAATTCTTTGTTTACAACCAAGCTAGTTCTCAGCCTAATAAACAAAACAGGAGAGTCTTGATAGAATTTGTCCAGCTAGGAAGTATTTGGGTAAATGATCTACCATATGAATAATGAATTCTCTGAGAGCCAGGCTGTGCCCCCTTGTCACCACATTTCCTCATCTTTAATGTGGGGCAGTAATAGACTCTAACCTACCATAAGATGGGCATGGGTCCCACAGCTGTGAGGAAAAGCATGAGTTCCAACTTTTCATTCACTCAATCGTATTTATTGAGCTCTTACTGTGTACAGAGCACTGTACTAAACATGTGGAAAGTACAGTTCAGCAACAAATAGAGACTATCCCTGCCCACAACGGGCTCACCATCTAGAAGGGGGAAGACAGACATCAAAACAAGTAAACAGGCATCAGTAGCATTATTATAAATAAAAACAATTGGAGATATATACACATAATTAATAAAAATCGAATTGTAAATATAAATACGTACATATATACATAAGTGCTGTGGGGCAGGGAGGGGGTAGAGCAAAGGGAGCGAGTTGGGGCGATGGGGAGGGGAGAGGGAGCAGAGGAAAAGGGGAGCTTGGTCTGGGAAGGCCTCCTGGAGGAAGTGAGCTTTCAGTAGGGCTTTGAAGGGGGGAAGAGTGTTAGTTTGGTAGATTTGAGGAGGGAGGGCATTCCAGGCCAGAGGCAAGACATGGGCCAGGGGTCGATGGAGGGACAGGTGAGAAGGTAAGCACCAGTGGAGTGGAGTGTGCAGGCTGGGATGTAGAAGGAAAGAAGGGAGGTGAGGTAAGAAAGAACAAGGTGATGGAGAGCTTTGAAGCTAATAGTGAGGAGTTTTTCATCTTTACTGAGAGTTAAAACAGTGGCGTTTAAGAGCAGATGGAGAGAAATACTGCTTTCAAGAGACAACGAGCACCAAAAACTTGATTTAAGGCCTTTCCAGTCCTGCTTAGTTCAATTTTGGCACTCCTTGGAAGCTCTCAGAAACCTAGGAAGTGAGAGTCATGGCACATGGAAAAAAGCACAAAATTGGGAGTCAGGAGACCTGGTTTCAAATGGCAATTCCACCAAGACTTGACTGATGGGTGACCTTGGGCAAGTCAGTTACATTCACTGTCTCAGTTTCCTCATTGGTTAAATTAGGATAAAATACCTCTAATTATTATTACTAATAATAATTATTATTGTTATATTCATTAAGCACTTATTATGTGCCAATCATAGTACTAAGCACAGGGAGAGATACAAGATAATTGGGTTGGTTACAGTCCCTGTCCCACACAGGGCTCAGTCTAAGTAGGAGGGAGGATAAATATTAAATCCCCATTTTTCAAATGAGGAAATTAAGGCACAGAGAAGTTAAATGATTTGCTTGAGATCACAAGGCAGGTCAGTGGCAGAGCTGGGATTAGAATACAGACCCGTGTTCTTCCAACCCCTTAGAGTGTAAGCCCCATGTGGGATAGAGACTGTGTCCAACCTGAATATCTTGTATCTTTCCCAGTGTTTAGGACAGTGCTTGTCACATACTAAGCACTACAGAGGCCCGGGTAGGTACCAGAATTCAGTTCCTCTACACAACTCCCAGTACAAAAAAAGTAATGGATTCTTGCAACTATTACCAAGACTGACTTAGAACGTTAATACCAGACATCGATCTGCTTTTGGAGTTTGACTCCAAACAAGGCCATTACCCAGCATTTCTCTATTTTTCTCAGCTGTGTGCTCTCCATCCTGCCTTCACCTAAAAAAAAAAAAAAAAAAAAACTGTCAGGATTTCCAGGCTGCTGTCGGGGAAAACGATAGTGACATCTTTCCTTTATTTCATTCCTTTCAGAAATGATCAGGTTCTCAGCTGGGGCTCAGAAGACAGGAAGAGAGGTGATGACGGGGAGAAGCAGCAAGAATTAGGTTCTAACACAGAGGGAAGTGGGAATGAGAAAAAGTAAAAAGTGGGTTTGAGGAGGGATCTAGGGAAGCATCTGAGAAGAAAGGAGGTCAGTGTTACTTGGACAAACTGAAGAATATGGGAAATTCTATTCTGATTGAGATCAGTTATCCATCCAGTTTAACAGTTGTAGCCTGTCATGGGCAGGGATTTTCTCTCTTTAATGTTGTATTGTACTTTCCAAGTGCTTAGTACAGTGCTGTGCACACAGTAAGCACTCAATAAATACGATTGAATGAATGAATGAATCAAATGTGGAGAAATTTTGTGGATTTGGCCTTCCTTATATCTGACCTTTTTATTATGGAAATAACCATCTAACACCTTTAACTTTTCTCTCTAATGCTACTTCATGGGTCTATTATTGACAAATGTAAGCCTTTATTGAACCTTAGTTTTTCCTCTCTCTAGCCAATCTAGTATTCCCTTGAGTGAACTGATATGGGCTCCTCATCAATCAATTTAGGCAAATGCATTTTTAATCTATCAATAATCCCTACCCACACAACTTCCAGTGGTAACAGATTCAATATTCTTCCCACCCACTGCATGAAGACATGTTTCCTTTTGCTGGTTCTGACTCTGCCACCCTCCAACTCTTATCTCTAAATTAATTGAGAGGAGATTACACTAGTGTATTAGCCTGCTTCAAAACTGTGGTCTCCACAACCTCCTCAACACTACAGGAGCAATGGGGCCTAGTAGAAAGAGCATGTTCCTGGGAGTCAGAAGACCTGGATTCTAATCTCGGGTCTGCCAGTTGCCTACTGTTTGATGTTGGACAAGTCTATACCTCAGTTTTCTTCTCTGTAAAATGGGAATTTAATGCTTGTTCTCCCTCCCGCTTAGACCATGAGCCTTACGTGGGTCAGGGACTGTGTCCACACTGATTAACTGTATCTTCCCAGTGCTTTATACAGAGTAGCCACTTAACAACAACAACAATAATAATAATGATAGCAATAATAATAATAATCAACTAAATGCCCCACTTTGAAAATATTGTGTGGATGTTCATCTTTGTGCCCAAAAAACACCCAGGGTTTGCTAATGCCTAAATAATTCTGAAAAAAAAAGCTTTTATATAATATTAGAATTTGTGGGTTTCTGGCACAAGCAAGATCACTCCCCTTTGAAAAATATTTCTTCACTTGGCTATGAAAAAAGAATTCCAATAAAAATAGTCATAATCAAATCACTGACTCTTCCAATCTCCCTAATAGATATGCATACACTGCAGGATATGAAAATGGTACAGTCCTACTCATAAACCTATTTGAATAAAAAAGACACAATTTGAGCCATCAAGACTCTTATCTTCTGACCTCATTAGAAGAAAGGGACAGCTTGGTCAACATGATGAATAGTTGTTTCCACAGTTTTCATGAATATTTGGTCTGGAAATTATTCAGGCAGCTTCTCCCAGTTTTACTTGGCAGTGTAGCCTAATGGAAAAAACACAGGTCTGAGAGTCAAGAGACACAGTCTAGTCCTGGCTTTTGCCATTTGCCTGCCATATGGTCACTGACAAGTCCTTTAACTTTTCTGTGCCTCGGTTTCCCCATCTGAAAAACAGGGACTTCATACCCCATGAAGGACAAAGACCAAATCCAATCTGATTAATTTGTTTCTAGCAGTGTTTGACACATAGTAAGAGCTTAATAAATACCATAATAATGTTGGTATTTGTTAAGCGCTTACTATGTGCCAAGCACTGTTCTAAGCGCTGGGGTAGATACAGGGTAATCAGGTTGTCCCACGTGAGGCTCACAGTTAATCCCCATTTTACAGATGAGGTAACTGAGGCACAGAGAAGTTAAGTGACTTGCCAACAGTCACACAGCTGACAAGTGGCAGAGCTGTGATTCGAACTCATGACCTCTGACTCCCAAGCCCATGCTCTTTCCACTGAGCCACACTGCTTCTCTTAAGTGATAATTATTATATAATTATTATTATTATATTGTATTATTTATTTTTTAATTTATGTTTTATTTAATTTATAATTAATATTTACTTACTATTATGTTAATTAAATAGTGATCATTATTATTAATAGTAATTATTATATAATTATTATCACTTTCACAGCAATGAAAGCATTTTAGCTCACAACATACCCATTAGATAAAGAGGAAGGTCTCGAAACTGAAGTATACGAGAAGCAGCATGGCCTAGTGGAAAGAGCATGGTCCTGGAAGCCAGAGAACCTGGGTTCCAATCCCAGTTCTGCCACCTGTCTGCTATGTGACCTTGAGAAAGTCATTTAACTCCTCTGAGCTTCATTCATTCATTCATTTGTATTTATTGAGCACTTGCTGCGTGCAAAGCACTGTACTAAGTGCTTGGGAGAGTGCAACATAACAATGAACAATGAGCATACACTGTAGAGTGGGAGACAGATATTAATATAAATAAATTACAGATATGTATCTAAGTGCCATGGATCTGGGAAGAGGGATGAATAAAGGGAGCTAGTCAGGATGATGCAGAAGGGAGTGGGAGAAGAGGAAAGGGGGCCTTAGCCAGGGAAGTCCTCCTGGAGAAGATGAACCTTCAAAAAGGCTTTGAATGGTGGGGGAGAGTAATTGCCTATAGGATTTGAGGAGGGAGGGCATTCCAGGCTAGAGGCAGGATGTGGGTGAGGGGTCAGTGGTGAGATAGATAAGATCGAGGTACAGTAAGGTTAGGAGTGAAGTGTGTAGGCTAGGTTGTAATAATAGCACAGCAAGTAAAGTAAGAGGGGGAAAGGTAATTGAGTGCTTTAAAGCCTCAGTTACCTCATCTGTAAAATGGGGATTAAGACTGTGAGCCCCATGTGGGATATGGACTGTGTCCAACCTGATGATCTTGTAACTACCTCAGCACTTAGTAGAGCACCTAGCACTTAGTAAATACTTTAAAAAAAATTTAAAAAGTTTAGATCATTTCCTCATTTTTAGGGAGAAACAAGGAGGGAACCAGGAATTGATGTCTTTACTTCTGTGTACTGTTAGAGAACAACCAAGCTTCAAGGTCTTGTCTTATGCTGTAGAGTCATCTCTGACCTATAGCAACACCTTGGACATATCTCTCCCAGAACACCCCACCTCCATCTGTAATAATTCTGGTGGTGTATCCTATAGGGTTTTCCTGGTAAAAATAAGAAAGTGGTTTACCATTGCCTCCTTCCATGCAGTAAACTTGAAACTCTGCCCTCGACTCTCTCCCATGCCGCTGCTGCCCAGCATAGGTGAGTTTTGACTTATAGAAGATTGCTTTCCACTTGCTAGCCACTGGCCAAGTTAGGAATGGAATGGGTAGTCCTCTGCTTGACTCTCCCTCCCATAGCCAGCGTGGCTCAGTGGAAAGAGCATGGGCTTTGGAGTCAGAGGTCATGAGTTCGAATCCTGGCTCTGCCACTTGTCAGCTGTGTGACTGTGGGCAAGTCACTTAATTTCTCTGTGCCTCAGTTCCCTCATCTGTAAAATGGGGATTAAGACTGTGAGCCCCACGTGGGACAACCTGATTCCCCTGTGTCTACCCCAGAGCTTAGAACAGTGCTCTGCACATAGTAAGCGCTTAACAAATACCAACATTATAGCCGAGACTGGGAGAAACTGGAAGGGAGAAAGAAATTTCTTATGCATTCCCCTTTAGAAATGCCACTTTGTCTCACTCAGCACTCTGTGAAAGGGGTCAATCTCCCAAGTGTTTAGTACAGTGCTGTGCACACAATAAGGTCTCAATGTATTTGATCGATTGATTGGGAAAATCTAAAGAGAAAACTCAAAATAGCTGCGGTTTTATGATTTCAAATGCCAAATACAGTGCTCTCTACAGAGTAGGCTCTGAGCTCAACTCTCTATATCTAGGACAGTACTGTGTGCATAGGTGCTCAATGAATGCTGCTGTTGCTGCTGCTGGTCAATTTCAACTCTGAAAGAGAATCCTTCATGGATTTAGGGCAGATAAGATTTTCCTCTGAGATATGTGCAATATTTAGCTTTCTTCAATCAATCAATCAGTGGTATTTATTAAGTGCAAATCACTCTACTAAGCCCTTGGAAGAGTATACCAAAATAGAGTTGGTAGCCACACAACCCACCTACAAGGAGCTTATGATCTATAATCTCCATTACATTATATGATCTCTGTGATCAATAATTGTCAAATATGGTGAGTAGTTGAAAAATCAAGGGATGAATTCTATGGATGTTTTGTATTTCTTCACCTAGGCATCCTGACCTAAATATTCAGTTTTCAGATATTGAAAGTTACAGGTATCTAAGTTGTATGTTTCAGGCATCCTGTTGCTAATGCCTTGTCTTGTCTTATGTCGAGTCATCTCCGACCCATAGAGACTCCATGGTCACATCTCTCCCAGAATGCCCCACCTCCATCTGAAATTGTTCTGGTAGTGTAGCCATAGAGTTTTCTTGGTAAAAATACAGAAGTGGTTTACCACTGCCTTCTTCTGCACAGTAAACTTGAGTCTCTGCCTTTGTGCCAATGCCACTCTCATGCCACTGCTGCCCAGCACAGGTGATTTTGGGCTTATAACAGATGGCCTTCCACTCACTAGCCAACTGCCCAAGCTAGGAATGGAATGAGTATGCCTCTGCTTGACTCTCCCTCCCACAGCTGAGATTGGTAGAGTACTGGGAACTCTCCAAGTGCAATCCCAAGAGGGGTGCTAATGCCTATTTGGTTTTAAAACACATGGATGATCACATCTCATCCTGTGTCATTCAACATTTTGTGGTTGCTCTACATGCCACCGAGTAGTGAACATCATTATGGCATTTGTTAAGCGCTTACTAGGTGTCGAGCACTATTCTAAATGTCAGAGTAGTTACAAGATAATTAGGTTGGACACAGTCCCTATTCCATGTAGGGATCACAGTCTTAATCCGCATTTTACAAATGAGGTAACTGAGGCACAAAGAGTTGAGTGACTTGCCCAAGGTCACACAGAAGACAAGAGGCTAAGCTAAGACTAGAACACAGGTCCTCTGACTCCCAGGCCATTGCTCCTTTCATTAGGGCATGCTGCAATCTCTAGGTCACGTTGCTTCCTTAATTAATGATCCAGAGACTCTATTACAACATGGAAAGAGCAATATTGAAATTTCCATCTGCTACCTCTCAGGTTCAGGGGATGTATCCAAACAAGAACTCAGAATATTTTCATCTCACTCTTGTTCAAATGTATATAAGTATAATTTTCTCTCCACTTAACTCAAATGGCTATGAATTTCAAAAGATGGCTGTCAACTCAAAGTAAAGAATAGTTAAGCAATTTGTTCCATTTCTCCCTAGTTGTTCACCAGCCTAAATGTTCCCTTTAGTAGATTGGAGTCTCCTAATTTGCACTATTCAATACTTCTTTTAGATTGTCAGTTAAGTGCAGTCTTCGCAGAAAGTAGCCAGGGAGTCATCAGTTATAAATCTTGCAGAAATAAGAGGTTTGAGAAAAAAAGTTCTCTTCTTTAGCCTAATGATACGCCACATGCCACCCTTTTCCCATATAAAAATCATATAAGAGAGTTAAGTCAATCCAATCTTCACAGTAGGAAATGCAGGGAAGGAAGTTAGAAGAAACCCCCCCGCCCATGCTCATACCCTACCTCCTGTCCAGAACTCCCTCTTCATATCTGGCAGAGCCCCCACGATCCCCATCTTCAAAGCCCTTCTAAAATCACATCTCTTCCAGAAAGCCTCGCTTAACTACCCTCTCATGTCCCCACCATTTACATACATATTCTCACTTCTGTTGTTTTTCCTTTCTGTATTATATTTTCACATCTGTCTCCCCCACTAGATTGTAAGCTACTTGAGGGTAGTGATTATGTCTACCAACTCTATGACAGTAACCTCATTGTGGGCAAAGAATGTATATTATATTGTACTCTCCCAAACACTTAGTACAGTGCTCTGCACACCGTAAGTGCTTAATAAATGTGATTGACTGACAGATTGACTATTAAATTATATTCTCCCAAGTGCTTAGTACAGTAGGTCTCACCAGGAAGGGATCAATAAACTCCAGATTGATTGACTGAAGAAGGTAAAAGGAAATGGGGGGAAAAAAGAAGAAAAGGGGTAAAGGGGAAAAGGGGGAAAGAAAAGTGAAGAAATACTAGGAGGGGACCCCCTCCCCTAAACACGCACACACACACAAAGTCTCAAACAAGCAAGGACCTTAAACACTGGGTCACATGAGATCTAAACAGAAGCCTGCTCACATGCAAACATATGTAGCTTCCCTTTGTACTCACAGAAGATGCTACTGACAATGAAATTCTTCCAAAGGTGCCCATTTGACTGAAAAGGCCAATGTCGGACCCTCAGTCCCTGCCACATTGTGTATACACAAAGACTGACCCTTGTCACGTTTGTTGCTTGCAGTGCCTGGCTCTGTTTTCATTTTTGCCTCCTCGTGACATGATCCTTTCCAAGCTTCTGTATGAAAGGAACCTTTCCTTTCTTCATAGCAATGTCCCCTGCTGGTCTAATTGCACGAATTGGTAGTGCCTGATACATAGTAATCTCTTAAATACCATAAAAAAACCTGACTCCTAGCTTTCAGTTGGAATGCAACACTGACTGAGGCTTCATTTTACTATATCTTTAAGACATTTCCTCTGTCCTCTTGCTTGGATTTCATAATTTCAGCCTAGTTTGATATTCAGCCATTGTTCTGGAATTATGAAGTTGTCCACTCTCTTCAGGAGAGCCACCCAGAGTAACCAATTCTTGCTTCATGGGAAATAAAATGGACATGTGGAGTCTCTCTGGTAACTCCTCCTCAGGATCAGGTCAATTTTCCCACTTCCCTACCCTTTGCCTCTTTCATTGCCATCTTTAAACTACTTCCAACCTGACTTCTCTCTTGTAGTGACTTGGCTTCTCCATTCCCCATGGCCCCATTTCGGTCATTCCCATCCTTCCCACACTTGCTTGTGCCTCTGACATTAGTGCCATAAAGGAAGCTGGTGATGCAAGGTTGAAAGAGATGTGGCATAGTGGATAGAGCATGAGTCAGGGAGTCAGAAGGTCATGAGTTCTAATCCTTGGTGCAACACTTGTCTGCTCTGTGGCCTTGGGCAAGTCACTTCACTTATCTGGCCCTCAGATACCTCGTCTGTAAAATGGGAATTAAGACTGTGAGCCCCAAGAGGGAGAGGGACTGTGTCCAATCCAATTTGCTTGTAATCCACCCCACCAATTAGTACAGTACTTGGCACATAGTAAGCACTTAGAAAATACCACAATTATTATTATTATTATTATTAAGTGCCATTGAGTCATTTCCAATTCATAGCAACTCTATGGTTATATTTTCTCCAGAAGGTCCTGTCTTCTGCCATAATCCATAACCTTTCTAATTAATGATTCTTCCATTATCATTGTTATGGTCTCTAACCATCTAGCTGCTGGTCTGCCTCTTCCACATTTTCTCTGGATTTTTCCTAGCATTAGTGTCTTCTCAAGAGAATTAGTCTTCCTGATTATGTGTCCAAAATATGTTAATCTAAGCCAAGTCATATGACCTTCCTAAGACCACTTTGGCTTAACTTGCTCCCAAATCCATTTGTTTGTTTTTTGGGCAGTCCATGGTATTCGAATGGAATGCAAAAGTTGTTACTGGAATGGAAATTATTATATAAATTCAGAAATCTCATAGGTGTCATTTGTCTTAACTCAAAACATCTTGCATTAAAGACAACCTGCTCATCTAAACCAGGGGAAGAAGAGTTATTTCCTCAATTCGAAAGATGGAAAACAGCAGCCAGGGTTACAAATTTCAATGAAAATGGAATGATGGCTTTTACTTTAGGATTGATATGACCCAGAACCAAATAATCGGGGCCTCTCTGGGGACTCAGGGTTAACAAGTAGATTTTAAAAGTTTTAGTCATTTTCTCTTCACTTCCCAGCTGGAAGGTATTTTCATTACAAAGACCACTTCAGGCAAAGAGTCTCACAGGCTTCTCAAATGGTATGGAAGACCATTCTAGAGCTATCATTTCCAGTTAACAGATCTTCAAAAAGAAATTCTACCAGTAAGACACCTTCTGGATTTCATTATCCCACACAAAAAATATGGTATATTTACATTATAATTGTGACAATATAAATTAAAAACGCCTATAATGAAATAATGAGTGTGTTTATACTTTGAATTGAATAAGCTAGTTAACCATGAAAACAAGAATTGAAAGATGCTCAAATGAAATAACAGGTTGTTCTGGGTTTACCCATTAATTTGTAGCTACCCAATTCAGAGTTCAAACTGCAGCCTACACACCTTCTTGTGGGAACTAATTCCATTTGCTTGCCACCCACTAGATGAAGCATTATGTCCTATGGCTTGGTTTGATTCGACCAAGTTCAAGCTTTAGTAGCGATTCCCTTTCCTCACAGAGAGGAATTTGGTGAGCAAATGGAAGAGCAGAGTAGCCTCGCTAAAGAACACAGACCTCGTAGTCAAAGGACCTGGTTTCTAACCCTCACTCCAGCCCTCACCTGCATTGTGTGACTTTGGTCATGTCTCTTAACTTTTTTATATCTCAGTTTCCTTATCTGCAAAATGAGGATTCTGAGCCCAGAGTGGGACAAAGACTGTGTCTAATCTGATTGTATTGTATTTACCCTAGTGCTTAGCACATAGCAAGTGCTTAACAAATGCTGCTATTATTAATAACAATTGTTCGTTCAAAAATCAGTCATGCTTTTGTAAACTTCAATCATATCCCCGCTCAAGCTTTTGAATTTCCAGTCTGAAGAGTCCTAACCCTTACAGTCTCTTCTCTAAAAGAAGCTACTCCATCTCCCTGAACACCTAGATTTCCCTTCTAGAATCTAAGATGCCCTTTCTTCAATGTGGCAAACAGAATCTTTTTTTGAAAATCCTGGATTTTCCACTGCTGATCTAGTAAACTACCTCACAAATAGGAAAGAATCAAACTGACTTTTTTCTCTTAATGGCCTTCTGATTACTTGTTTTATTTAAAAACAATGTTCTTTATAGATAAAATAACTACTGTGGCTGTTGCACATAAATGCTATAGAAAAATATGGGCTGTGTTAAGTATTTGCGTAATTGGACAACTGCTAAATTCCTTATGCTCTACTCTAGACCATACTGTTGAAACAAAGATGAAGTCTTCTCCATGACATTATAAAGAAGATTCCATGGCCCCACAGTAGGAAATGCAACTTAAAACTTGGTCATCCCTCACTCCACAGCCCATGGCCAATTTTTATTTTTAAATACATTTTTAAACAGATTCTTTTTCAAATTATCTCACCTAAAGATTACAGAGAATTTCCCATATGAGTGCTAAGCTTTCAGGTATAAGTATTTTTCACTTAATCTGTAACTAAAAAGACTATGAATATATTAATTCTAAGCCCCAAATTATATATTTTTCCACCTAACACACCTAAAAAACATGAGTGGAATTAAATGATACTTTCCACAAAATGATGTTGGTTTGGCCAGAGATTAAATGTGAACACATTTCAGATGAAACAGGATCTATTCAGAAAATTATGCCTGAGGGCAATAGGGGTTCTAATAGGAAGCAACTTACAATTATGACAATTAATGAACCCTGCAACTTCTCTGACCAGTAGTGGTTGGATACAAGGAGGGCCAGTGTATCAGAGGGTGGCCTCCATTCTGATAAGCATCAGCAATAGAAGCTATAATTATAACTTGGTGATTTAAAATCCAAGATTAATTTATAACCACCCAAGTCCTCACTACAATGCTCTGCCCATAGTAAGTACTCAAAAATTAGCACTGATTGATTGAAATGTGTATGACATGAAGGAAGCAGAGAGAATAGGAGCAATGTTTCAGTAGCAAGAAGAGAGGGAAGAGAGAAGACATGGATGACATCAGGAACTTTATGATCTAAGTTACTCCAAACATTTTTGGGAGATGTCAGCTCTGCTAGATTCATTGTAGAGATGAGGAAACAACAGATGAGGAAACAGCTGGGTAGAAACTTCATCCTTCTGTGATAGATGGGGAGACAAGAGTGCTGGTTGGGCAGATTGACATTCTGGTGGGCCAGAGTGAGTGACAGGCTGATCCCTTCCTGCCTGTCCCCTAAACCCAAATTTTTCCTTCTCCAATTCTCTTGGAGCAAGTGCATACCTCTTCATCTGTATATGTAGCCCTCTTCCCAACACTGGACAACTTTTATAATCCATCAATCATTCAGTGGTATTTACTTAACACTTACTATACAGCACTAAGTGCTTTGGAGAGTACGACCGTAGATGTGATCCCGTCTCTCAAGGAGCTTAAAATCTGATGGGGGTGGCAGGCACTAAAATAAATTACAGGTAAGGGGAAGCAATGCAGTTTGAAGATATGCACAAAATAATTACAGGGGTGATCTTACTCTAGAAAAGAGAAGTTATGCTGCAGGAAACATGAAGTGAAAAATATGCTATAGGGAAATTAATCAGTAGTAATGGTTAAGCTCTCACTCTGTGCAGAGCACTGTACTAAACTCTTAGGATAGTACAGTAGTTTTCATTCATGATCCCTGCCCTCAAGGAGCTTACAATGTAGTGAGAAAGCCGAGGTCCTCTGAGAGTGAAGGCACCACTGGGAGAGGCCAACTGTGTAATCACTTAACTGCTAGGTGCCTTCCCAGTGACAATACAAGAGTTCCACCAAAATTGTAGCTCCCAGCACAGTGAAAAAAGGAAGGAGTTCTGGGAAATCCTGGTCCATGTTTTGGATCTCCCTGGAGTATACTAATCCCATTATCTAACAGGATTGCAATGAGTTTTTATATTCACTGGGAAACGCATCCTTTGTCCTACTTTAAAGCCCATACCAATGGCTTTGATGCTATCATGATGATTTGACAAGACAGAACACTTTAAGTGGTGGCAAACTTGCCAATTTCTTTCACAGCTCCCCTGGCTCCTGAAGTGCAGGCCCTCTGGACTCTGGGGTCCAGGCAGGCTGGTAGTAGGCAGGAAGGAAGAGTGGCTAAGCCACTCCCCACAGATTTTTGCTGTCAGTG
This sequence comes from Ornithorhynchus anatinus, assembly GCF_004115215.2. Lineage (NCBI taxonomy): Eukaryota > Metazoa > Chordata > Mammalia > Monotremata > Ornithorhynchidae > Ornithorhynchus > Ornithorhynchus anatinus. Next base: position 109,363,519 of record NC_041729.1, on the reverse strand, counting down.
ATAACTACTTCTGGAACAATTAGGAGACCTGCATAAAAACATGGGAACAACAGATCTGCTGATTCCTGAGTCTAACTTAGTTTCTTCAGGCAAGCCTGCCCGAGTGAGGTAAACATTTCCACAGGAACTTGGGCAGGGAGAAAATACCCCTCTTGAACATGTAGTCTGTAACAGGTCATGAGAGATAAATTTAAGATTTGAGAAGAGAAGGTTAGGAGTGTTGGATAATCCATCCTTAGCCATGAAGATGGGTATCCAATATCCAAAAGAACCAACATAACACTGCTTCTCCAATTATCCTGGTATCCCTGTTGAAGACTGAAAACTAGTTCAGTTAGATGGTTGGATGGATGGATAGAACATGAGACAGACAATAATAATGATGCTTATTTCTTATGTAGGTCTTGTTCAAACTCTCCTGAGGGTTCATTCATTCATTCATTCAATAGTATTTATTGAGCACTTACTATGTGCAGAACACTGTGCTAAGTGCTTGGAATGTACAATTCGGCAACAGATAGAGACAATCCCTGCCCATTGACAGGCTTACAGCCTAATCAGGGAAGACAGAAAGACAAAAACAATAGCAATAAATAGAATCAAGGGGATGTACATTTCAATATCAAAATAAATAGGGTAATAAAAATATGTACAAATGAGCAGATGAACACAGTGCTGAGGGGAGAGGAAGGGAGAGGGGGAGGAGCAGAGGGAAAGCGGGGGAAAGGCGGCTTAGCTGAGGGGAGGTGAAGGGAGCGGTAGAGGGGCAGCAGAGGGAGCAGAGAGAAAAGGGGAAGCTCAGTCTGGGAAGGCCTCTTGGAGGAGGTGAGCTCTAAGTAGGGCTTTGAAGAGGGGAAGAGAATTAGTTTGGTGGAGGTGAGGAGGGAGCGCATTCCAAGAAAGCAGGAGGATGTGGGCCAGGGGTCGATGGCAGGATAGGTGAGAACAGGGGACGGTGAGGACGTGGGTGGCAGAGGAGCGGAGCCTACGGGTGGGCAGTAGAAAGAGAGAAGGGAGGAGAGGTAGGAGGGGGCAAGGTGATGGAGAGCCTTGAAGCCTAGAGTGAGAAGTTTTTGTTTCATGCTGGGGTTGATAGACAACCACTGGAGGTTTTTAAGAAGGGGAGTGACCTGCCCAGAGCGTTTCTGCAGAAAGATGAGCCAGGCAGCAGAATGAAGAATAGACTGGAGCGAGGAGAAACAGGAGGAAGGGAGATCAGAGAAAAGGCTGACATAATAATCCATCCGGGATATTATGAGGACCTGTACCAGTAAGATAGCCATTTGGGTGGAGAGGAAATGGTGGATCTTGGTGATATTATAAAGGTGAGACCGGCAGGTCTTGGTGATGGATTGGATGTGTGGGGTGAATGAGAGAGCTGAGTCAAGGATGACACCGAGGTTGCGGGCTTGAGAGATGGGAAGGATGGTCCTACCATCCACAGTGATAGGGAAGTCAGGAAGAGGACAGGGCTTGGGAGGGAAGATGAGGAGCTCAGTTTTGGACATGTTGAGTTTTAGGTGGCAGACAGACATCCAGGTAGAGCCTCCTGGAGACAGGAGGAGATACGAGCCTGAAGGGATGGGGAGAGGACAGGGCAGAGATGTAGATTTGTGTGTCATCTGCATAGAGATAATAGTTGAAGCTGTGGGAGCAAATGAGTTCACCAAGGGAGTGAGTATAGATGGAGAACTGAAGAGGTCCAAGAACTGACCCTTGAGGAACTGCTGTTGCATTTTGACGAAGGCAGTATGACCTAGTGGAAAAAGCATGAGTCTGGCCCTCAGGAGACCTGGACTGTAGTACCAACTCTGCCACTGGACTGCTTTATGGACTTGGACAAATCATTTAAGCTCTCTGTGCCTCAGTTTCTTCATCTGTAAATGAGAATATGAATGCTTGCCCTCTCCTACTTCACAGGAATGTGTTAAGGATTAAATGACCTTGGTAATGTGATAGTGCTTTGGGAAAATTAAGTACCATACAAGTTCAAGATACAAATATCTCTTTCAGGGTATTGAAAATGAGGCAGAGGCTGCAAAGATCTTTAAGTAATATTATACAGATTCCATTTACTATTTTCAATTAGAGTACAGTTTGCCTATGGTAGACATGACATCAATGACCCAGAGGGCTAAGGTGATACTGAGGATTATTGAAATAATTTTGCTGAATTTGAAATCCAAATAAAATCCTTAGCCCACACCTAAAAGCCATGGGACACACATATGGTTTCCCTCATTAGCTGAAAGAGCTGGCTTTGAACTGAGACTAAAAGTACAGGTGCAGTTTTATAAATAGAATTAGGGGATCAGTTAGGGATGCTGTCCAGTGTTTAAGGTTTGGTTATGATCCCTAGGTTTTGGGATCCGGGAATCTTTTTTTTATTTGGAGGAATTCTTCTGGTTCTGAATTAAATTGTCTTCTCACATGAAGTTATAAAGACCAAATTAGCAAATGTGGTGGCTAAATAAGCCAGGTTATTCAAAGGCCAGAAATAAATGGACACAGAACTCAAGTCACCTATTTACCCCAGGATTTGAAATTCTGTAATTCAGGACAGTTCCTAAACTGGGCTTTCTTCCTACCCGGAGAGACCGGCTTGAAGAACATGGTTACCACAAAATTGAATTTCTAATAGTGAGAAACATGGGCCAAAATTTGAAGCACACTTCACATTTCAATTGCCCAGGGTAACACTGATCTAGTCCCCTCCGGAATATGTGTGGATTCAAACATATCAATGAAAATCCTAAATATTTAATAGAAAATGAGTGAAGGACTTCCTTGGAATTCCCTGAGGTCCTGATTTATTGAGATCTGCATCTATCCAAGATATGTTTTGTTTTAGTTATGTAAGACCTGCCTCAAAATAAAGCACTCAACCAAGTAGAAAAACTGCAACAAAGGCCAAGACAAATGGAAATTTTATTTTCATTGATTGGAGCACACTTCTCCATAGCTATTTTGGTCATATTTACAGCACCATAACTACAGGATCCCCTGCCTAGAACACATCCCAACCTCAAATTTGGCATTACCCCCATCCTTCTCCTCCTTTATAGTCTTTTTAAAAGATTGTCCCCTCTGATTAATTATCCCACCTTCCCAGTCAAGGCATTCCCACAACACTCAATTTTTTATCTATTTATTGATGTGCTATCAATATGATCTATTTATGCTTATTATTTAAGTCAATCCTCAAACTCTCTCAACTATTCACCTCCTGCTAATCCTTCTCCTCCTAATCTTCCCAATTAGACTGTAAATGCTTTGAGGGCAGGGATTGTGTTTTGTGCAAATAAAACTAGTAGGGTCACAGGCCACTAATCCCACCTACAAATACATCTCAGACATCTACCTTATCTACACATTTACCAGATTAACATGCAGTATTTAATGTTTTTCAATCCCTCTAATCCATTTCTGCCCTAGGAAGGCCGAGTAGTGTATAGTGGAAAGAGCATGGGCCTGGGAGTCAGAAAGTCATGTTTTCTAATCCTGGCTTTGCTATTTATCTGCTCTGGGGCCTTAGGCAAGTCACTTCACTTCTCTGGGCCTCAGATACCAGGTCTGTAAAATGGAGATTAAGCCTGTGAGTCCCATTTGGGACAGGGACAGTGTCCAACTCAATTTGCTTATATCTGCCACAGCGTTTAGTACTGTGCCTGGCATATAGTAAGCATTTAACAAATACCATAATTATTTAGGGGAGCAGCATGCTGTAGCAGATAGAGTTTGGGCCTGGGAGTCAGAAGGTCATGAGTTTTAATTCTGCCTCCAACAGTAGTCTACTGTGTGACTTTGGGCAAATTGCTTCACTTCTCTGTGCCTCAATTACCTTATCTGCAGTGTGGCTCAGTGGAAAGAGCATGGACTTTGGAGTCAGAGGTCATGAGTTCGAATCCCGCCTCTGCCACTTGTCAGCTGTGTAACTGTGGGCAAGTCACTTAGCTTCTCTGTACCTCAGTTATCTCATCTGTAAAATGGGGATTAAGGCTGTGAGCCTCATGAGGGACAACCTGATTACCCTGTATCAGAACAGTGCTCTGCACATAGTAAGCACTAAAAAAATACCAAAATTACTATTATTAAAATAAGGATTGAGACTGTGAGCCTCACGTGTGACGGGGACTATGTCCAACCCTATTTGCTTGTATCCCAGAGCTTTGTACAGTGCCCGGCACATAGTAAGTGCTTAACACATACCATTATTATTATTATTAATACATTCCTCTTAATCATAAAAATTGTGATATTTCTTAAGCACTTACCATGTGCGAAGCACTGAAGTAGATACAGGATAATCAGGACAAAGCAGCGTGGTTCAGTGGAAAGAGCCCGGGCTTGGGAGTCAGAGGACCTGGGTTCGAATCCCAGCTCCACCACTTGTCAGCTGTGTGACTATGGGCAAGTCACTTAACTTCTCTGTGCCTCAGTTCCCTCATCTGTAAAATGGGGGTTAACTGTGAGCCTCACGTGGGACAATCTGATTACCCTGTATCTACCCGAGTGCTTAGAACAGTGCTCTGCACATAGTAAGCGCTTAACAAATACCAACATTATTATACAATTCCTGTCCCACATGGTACTCACTGTCTAAGTGAGGGAGAACAGGTACTTAATATTTAATACCCATTTTACAGATGAGGAAACCAAGGAACATAAAAGTTAAATGTCTTTTTTAATGGTATTTGGTAAGCGCTTACTACGTGCCAAGCACTGTACTGGGCACTGAGGTAGACTGAGGTAGACTGATTAGCACTGAGCTAATCAGGTTGGACACCATCCATGTTCCATGTAAGGCTCACAGTCTTAATCCCCATTTTACAGATAAAGTAACTGAGGCTCAGAGAAGTTAAGTGACTTACCCAAAGTCACACAGAAGGCAAGTGGTGGAGCTGGGACTAGAACTCAGGTCCTCTAATTCCCTGGCCCACAAACTCTTTCTTCTAGGTCATACTGCTTCCCCTTTGAAGTTTGGCCAAAACTTCAAGTCTCATTCACACCACTATCAGTCAGATGAAGTCGATGAATCCCTCAAGCAGACTCAGGCCTTTTGTAGACTCATCTTCGAGTTCTTACATATTATCTTCTGTGGCCTGAAAAAAGTGGGCTTTGAGCCCTTGAGGTGGATTTTCCCTGTTAACGTGGTTTGAGTAGGTATTGAAACATTTAATACATTCAGCAATAATTTTGCTAGCTGGAACCTGTGAAGTGAAAGGATGAATTCATTCAATAGTATTTATTGAGCGCTTACTATGTGCAGAGCACTATACTAAGTGCTTGGAATGTACAATTCAGCAACAGATAGAGACAATCCCTGCCCATTGATGGGCATGAATTGCTATACTTAGTACAGTGCTCTGCACACAGTAAGCACTCAATAAATGATTGATTGAATGAATGATGGCAGGATACCCCAAGTAGCTGCTACATAGTGAACTGAAGGGAATTATATGCAAGCCAGGAGGGTATATTAACTGATTTAAATCCAAGTGAAGCAGCCTCAAAGAAGTGATGTATTCCATGGGTTGTAGAGGTGACTGTAAACTGTTGGGAGGTCCCTACAGCAGAGAGTCCAGCTTGATAGGCAACCACAGAGAAATGGTTGCTCTCCTGAAGCCAAGACTTTGTGAAGAACAGGATGTTAATAACAATATTGAGAAATGGCATGTTATAGTGGAAAGAGCCTGGGCTTGGGAGTCAGAGGTCATGGATTCTAATCCCAATAATAAGTAATAATAATAATTATGATATTCGTTAAGCTCTTCCTATGTGCAGAGCACTGTTTTAAGCGCTGGGGTAGATACAGGATAGTCAGATTGTCCCTTCACCTCTCCGCAGCTAAACCCTCTTTTCCCCCTTTCCCTCTGCTACTCCCCATCTCCCTTCTCATCCCCACAGCACTGTACTCGTCCGCTTAACTGTATATATTTCCATTACCCTATTTATTTTGTTAATGAAATGTACATCACCTTGATTCTATTTAGTTGCCATTGTTTTTACAAGAAGTTCTTCCCCTTGACTCTATTTATTGCCATTGTTCTCGTCTGTCCGTCTCCCCCGATTAGACTGTAAGCCCATCAAATGGCAGGGACTGTCTCTATCTGTGGCCGACTTGTTCATTCCAAGCACTTACTACAGTGCTCTGCACATAGTAAGCACTCAATAAATACTATTGAATGAATGAAGTGGGGCTCACATTTTTTAATCCCCATTTTTGCAGATGAGGTAACTGAGGCACAGAGAAGTTAAGTGACTTGCCCAAGGTCACACAGCAGACAAGTGACAGACCCGGGATTAGAACCCATGACCTCTGACTCCCAAGCCCAGGCTCTTTCCACTAAGCCATGCTGCTTTTCGTTAAGACTGTTAAGACTGTGAGCCCCACGTGAGACAACCTCATAACCTTGTATCTACCCCAGTACTTAAAACAGTGCTTGGCACATAATAAGCGCTTAGCAAATACCATAACAATAATACCCCAGAACCTAGAACAGTGGTTGGCACATTGCATTTAACAAATAGATTATTATTTATTATTAATATAGTGTTCTGTTTATTGGAGTGCTCAGCACACAGTAAGTGCTCAGTAAATAAGACTGATTGATTGAATAAAAATAATAATGATAATAATAATTGTGGTATTTCTTAAGCACTAACTAAGTGCCAAGCACTTTTCTAAGGGCTGGAGAAGAGACAACATAATCCCTGTCCCTAATGGGGGCCCACAGCCTAGGTAGGAGGACTGTAAACTCGTCCTCTAGACTGAAAGCTCATTATGGGTAAGGAACATATCTGCTAATTCTGTTGTATTGTACTCTCCCACGCACTTACTACTGTGCTCTGCCCATAGTAAGCACTCAATAATTTAGATTGATTGATTGAGGGCGAGGCAGTCTCCAAGGGAGAGTCAGATTCTATGTAAGATAAATGCATCAGTGCAGCAGAATCTATCTTTCTGTGTACCTACTGTGGAAGTATCAGTCATGAGTCAGCCTTTTCAGCCACACTCATACACAACATTAGGATCTCACCATCAGGAGTGTCTTCTTTGAAAACCACGGACAGATAAAGAGAGAGAATTCCTTATGAATGAGCTAGTGAAGCATTAGGATGCCATCAGGTGTTTATTCTTCAACATCTGTATTTACTGAGCTCCTACTCTGCCACTAATCTATCCTAGGTGCTTGGGGAACAACAGAAGAAGTGTAAGAAATGATCCCTGTCTTTAATGAATTTAAAGTCTTGGGCTCATCGTGGGCAGCAGTGTGTCGGTTATATTGGAGTGTTGTACTAAAGTGCTTAGTGCAGTGCCCAGCACAACAGTAAGCATCAAAAAATACGAATGACTGATGGATTGATTAAAGGATAACTACTTAAGGAAATATAAAAAAAAAATTTTAGGGAAGCCAATTTGGCAACTGAAGCTTTTCAGTAGCACAGATTAAAATGAGTTTTCTCTGAGAGGGCCTTGGGAACAAGAAAGAGAAAAGCGAAATGTTCAGTCTACCCTTCCTAAATATGATGGATAAATGTTGGCAATCTCCACACCTAGAGGACGAATATAATAGCCCACAGAACACTTGAGAATTCATCTGCCAAAGCCATAGTTGCTGAACACATGTAATAGTTCTTGAAGCTTCTTCTTGACATGGGAAGTCAAAACAAACCTTCCCCTTTGACTTCCTGAGAGGCATCAGACTGAAGGGTCTTTTCTTAGTCTTTAAAGAAAAGAACAGTGAGAAATTCAGGTTAGAAGGCTGAGATTCAGGGAGTCAAAAGCCCTGGCTCTTTTACTGGATGTCTAATGAGGCCAGCTTGTTTAAAATGAAGCCCATTCCCTTTACTTGGTTTTATACTTTCTTCTATGGAAAGAGTCCTGGGTTTTGTAGGAACAGCACTGATGATTTTCATGAATAGGATTCTTTATGTGCATATCCCTGCCGGGCTGGATTGTATTCCAGTAGTGAGAAAGGCTTTCTAGTTTCAAACCCCAGCGGACATGGTGAATTCCAGAGAATGCATAGACATCCCGTCGGCAATTCCAGTGCTTCTTCACAATTACACAAATGGGTATTAGACTCAAAACCCTGCTTTACTGTAAATAGCTCCTTTTACCCGCAGGAAAGACTACAGCAGTTGTAGGAGCCATACTCTGCAAGTTTCTTTTTAAAAGAAATGCTTTTGTGGTGGCCTTCATCTCTCCTCCCCAAACAATGCCTGGCTGACTACTGCTCTGATGGTATTTAATGAAAGCCTCTGTTCAGATGGGAAAGACTCTGGCAAAGCAACCCCAAATAACTTTCTAACCTGTTTTTGGCTCTGAGTATTTAATAATAGTATTTAATAATAATAATCAGATTTGTTCAGCACTATGTACCAGGGACTGTACTAAGCTCTTGGGTAGATACAAGGTAATCAAGTTGGAGACAATCCCTATACCACATAGGGTTCACAGTCTTAATCCCCATTTTACAGATGAGGTAATTCAGACAGTTGCCCTTGGTCACACAGGACACAAGTGGCAGAGTCTAGGTCCTTCTGACTCCCAGGCCATGCTCTAGATCATTGCACTATTTCACAGTATTTCTCAAAAATTCTTTTCAGAAACTAGCATGCCAGACCCATCTTGGTATTTAGGACTGAGAAATGCATGTAACATTTTCTGTAGCTTACAGGAGTTACTCATGTTTCCCTGATCTGCTCCAAAATAGTAAATCAACAAAGTGAAGAAAAGCTAGAATCATTCCAAGGTATTCATGGCCTTTTCAGATTCTCAATCAATCAGTTGTACGTACTGAGCCCCTACTTTGGACAGGGCACTGAACTCAGCCCTTAGGAGAGCACAGTATCAAACAGTTAATCAATGGTATTTATTGAGAACTTACTGGGTGCCGAGCACTATACTAAGCACTTCGAAAAGTAAAATTCAACAGAGTTGGTAGACACGTTACCTGCCCACAAGGAGCTTACACCCTGCCAGAGTTGGGATGAATTTATTGTCTAGAGATGTAAGAGGCATGAACCTTGCACTCAAGGACTTTACAATCTTACCAGGGAGGCAGCCACATAATAATAGTAATAATAACAACATTTGTTGAGCACTGTTGTTCATTGCTCAACAAATGTTATTGTTATTACTATTATTATTTGGACCATGTTCCAAACACATGGAATTCACAGTTTAATTGATAATTTACAGGTAAGAAAGACAAGTGTTTAGATAGTAAGGCATATAAATTTAAAGTGTACAAAATTTTAAGACCTATTTGTCCAGTTTATATGGCCTCTCACACATATTACTTACACCTCTGAGAAGGCATCCACTGAAGCAGAGCAATGCATTCAAAGAAGGTGGGCAGAATGAGAAAGGATTCTCCCTGTCCATAAGCACCAAAATTCAGTAGTACCATCCAACTCTGGAAATTCATGGATCTGCATTTGAATATGGTAACTCCTCAAGGAGGTGACAATCGAACAATAAATACAAACAGAACATACTGCCCACAAATTCATTAGATCAATCAATCAAATTTATTGAGCACTTACTGTGTGCAAAGCATAGTACTAAGTGCTTGAGAGTGTCTACAGAGTTGGTAGACACAGTCCCTACCCACAGCAAGCTTACAGTCTAAAGGGGAAGACATGCATTAATATAAATAATTATAGCTATTTATATACATATATATATATGTATATATATATATATAAGTGCTGTGGGGCTGAGGGAAGGGTGAATAAAGTGTATTAATCTAAGTACAAAGATAACTTAGAAGGGAATGGGAGAAGAGGAAGTGAGGGCTTAGTAGAAGGATCTTGGAGAAAATGTGCTTTTAATAAGATTTTGAAGGTGGGAAGAGTGATCGTCTGTCACGTCTGTCATATGAAGAGGGAGAGCATTCCAGTCCAGAGGCAGGATGTGGGCGAGGTGTTGGCAGCAAGATAGATGAGATCAAGGTTGGCATTAGAGGAGTGATGTGTGCAGGCTAGATTGTAATAGGAAATCAGGGAGGAAAGGTAGGAGGGGGCAAAGTGATTGAGTGTTTTCAAGCCAACGGTAAGGAGATTCTGTTTCATGAGAAGGTGGATGGGCTACCACTGGAGGTTCTATATTATCCCACTCAAGGAGGTGAATTTATCTTTAAGGTTCTTTGAGTGTGAGAACCTGCATTCTTGATCAGTTGACTGCAGGTTCATACCATTATCATATCATCATTACCACCAGCACCAATGGCTGAACACCTACTGAGCACAGGACACTTGGGAATAAAAAATTGAAAAAAAAACCCATCAATCTTCCTGTTTTCTCTGCTTGGGTGATACTCAATATCCCTTTGTTTCATCAAATTAATATTGCCAATAAGAACTTGTTGTGGACTGAAGTCGGAATCCTAAAGTTGCTTTATGCTCGAAGATTTTTTTTCTTTTCTCTTCCAAACTAATAATAATAACAACAATAACAATAATGGTATTTGTTAAGTGCTTACTATGTGCCAAGCACTGTTCTAAGTGCTGAGGTAGATTCAAGGTAATCAGGTTGTCCCATGCAGGGCTCTCAGTCTTAATCCCCATAACTAAGGTTAGGTAACAGTCACAGAGAACTTAAGTGACTTATCCAAGGTCACACAGCAGACAAATGGCAGAGCCGGAATTGGAACTCTCAACCCCTGATTCTCTAGCCTATGTTCTTGCCATTAAGCCATAACATCACAGTTCTCTGCTTTCACTAAGTGTTTAGTCAATAATGCTAATGATGATGATAATAATAATATCTTGATTTGTATAGCATCCTTTATTTTTTTCAAAGCATTTTTACATCAGTTTTCTCCTATGAATCATTTTCTTCGTTTTGCAGGTGAAAGACTGAAGGTCAGTGACTGATCAAGGTCGCAGAGCATGCCAACTCAGGTCTCCTAATTCTCAGATCCATGCTCTTTTCACAAGCCACACTAGTGCCTGCCTTTGTGTGCATGTGTGAATGAGTTTGTATATGTCCCCTTTATAGTCAAAGATACTAAGGTTGCTGCTGTTGGTCTGGTGTGTGTGTTAAACATAAAGGACATGTGCCCATTTGTCCCCAGATTCTCACTGGATTCCATAGATGAAGCTCGACCACTTGGAACACCTTCTTGGAAGCAGACATGTGACACCTAAATGAGTCTGTGAATAAATAAGGGAATTTCCCAACCCAAGCAACATTCCCTCACCCCAGACTTCACATGTAGAAAAAAATAAATCATCAGCATACTCAGCCTGAGCAACTGAGCATTCCTCCTAGGAGAAAAGGCCAAAAGCCAGGACAGCTCCTTTCACTAGACCAGAAGCAATGCTAAGCCATGCAGCCATTCTGCCCCAGAAGACCAGGTCTTGGAACTCTGAGGGCAATTTGGCAGCACTGGCTGACTGGAGGGGCATTGGCATCTGCCACTTGACTCCTCTTCCTCTGGTCATATGACCCTGGTGAACAACAAGAACAACATTCACTCATTTATTCCAAAGGCTGAGGAAAATGCAGGATTCCTATTAAAATTATTTCTCCAGGAAGTCTTCCCTGCAGCATGGCTTAGTGGCAAGAGCACAGGCTTGGGGATCAGAGGCCTTGGGTTCTAATCCCATCTCCACCACTTGTCAGTTGTGTGACTTTGGGCAAGTCACTTAATTCATCTGTGCCTCAGTTACTTCATCTGTAAAATGGGGATTCAGACTGTGAGCCCCACGTGGGACGACCTGATTACCCTTATCTACCTCAGTGATTAGAACAGTGCTTGGCACATAGTAAGCACTTAACAAAAACCATCATTATTATGATTTATTTATCACCACATCCTATTTTCCCTCAACCTTGCACTTGTTGAGTTCATGCCCGCTAAGCACTTAGGTACTCATCCCACCCACATCCCTAAAGCACAGATAGATAGATAGATAGATAGATAGATAGATAGATAGATAGATAGATAGATAGATAGATACACACACACAGTTCCTTATACCCTGTTGTTTCTCCAACTTGTAATTGATTTTTATTTATTTCTTTATTTATTCATCTTCATCCCTCTAGGCTGTAAGTTCATTGTGGAGGAAATGTTTCTATCTACTCTGTTATATTGTACTCTCCCAAGTGCTTAGTACAATGCTCTGTATCCAATAAATATTCAGTAAATATAATGTCTCTATCTGTTGCTGAATTGTACATCCCAAGCACTTACTACAGTGCTCTGAACATAGTAAGCGCTCAATAAATACTATTGAATGAATGTAATCTCCCAAGTGCTTAATACAAAGTAAAGGCTCGATAAATATGACTGATTTATTGACTAATTTAATGTCTATCTCTCCCACTAAATTGCGAGGTCCCTGAGAGCAGAGTTTGTGTCTACTTATGCTATTGTATTCTCCCAAAAGCTTAGTGAAGTTCTCTGCATTCAGTAAATGCTCAATAAGTACCACTGATTTATTGATTCATCGATCAAATGACTGATTAGGTATCAGCTCTCCCACCCACTTCAACCCTCCAACTTCCATTCTGTCTCTGCAGTGCTTGAAGCTGAACCTCCTAGTGGTGGAGCTGGAGTTCAGAGACTTTCTTGAAAGTTGGTAAATAAGGATGCTGCTCTGCATCACTTCTGCAAAGTTTCTGCTGATTGTAAGATGATTATAGAGGTTTTGGTGGGGGGGGGTTCTTTTTCTCTAGAGCCTCTTTGAAAGGTTTAGTCCCAGTCTCATTGACTTTTATAATTCAGTTACAGTATATGAAATCATTCAATCATGTGTGACATTAAATCAAACCAGTGGTCCATCTAGCCCAGGATTCTGTCTCAGACAATAGTACCACACACTTGATAATAGTTGCAATGGGTGGTAATTGTTCCCTGAACATCCATCCTCATTGTTAGCGATGGAGCATATAACACTATGTAGCAGCATGGCCTAGTGGATAGAACATGGGCCTGGAAGTCAGAAGGACCTGCCACTTGTCTGCTGTGTGACCTTGGGCAAGTCACTTCACTTCCCTGTGCCTCAGTTACCTCGTCTGTAAAATGGGGATTGGAACTGTGAATCCTATGTGGGACAGGAACTGTATCCAACCTGATTGGTTTGTATCTACTCCAGTGCTTAGAACAGTGCTTGACACACAATAAGCACTTAAATACCATCATCATTAACGTTAATACTCCTATTTTTCCCAACTATAGCACTAATCAATGCCTCAATCAGTGGTATCATTGAGCAATCACCATGGGCTGTACTAAGTGCTTGGGAGAGTAAATTACAACAGAGTTGATAGACACATTCCCTGCCCACAAGGAACTTAAAGTCTAGTTAGTTACAGCCTAACTAGTAATCCATTATTGGTCACTCATCCATCCAAATATGTATTTAAGCCTTTCTTAAACTTTCTGATATTTTCAGCCTGCAAAGCTTCCTTTTGTAAAAAGAAATTCTACATGCTTCCTACCCCTGGAGTGAAGAAATGTTTCTTTCTTTTGATTTGCTTTGAACCTAAAACTTTCCAACTTCAGCAAGTGGTCCCTGAGAAGGTTAAATGAGTTTGGATCATTTAGGGACCTATCAGGAAGGGTGTATTCAAGAATTTGGCTAGGAAAGCCTGGAAGCCTATGTAAAGAGAAGAGGAAGCTGTGATAGTGAAAAGAGGGTGGCTGAATTGCCAGTCATTTTGAGTCTCTCCCTGCAGCAGAAATACCATTCAGGGTACATCACTCCCCTCCTTAGAGACCTAAAATGGCTATTTGAGTCTTCTTGAATAAAACAAAAATTCTTAACTATAGACTTCCATACCCTGCATCAGCTGACTCACTCTTCTCTCTTCTCTCTCTACTCTCACTTCTGTTCCTTCTCTCACTTCAGGACAGTTTTCACTCCTCCCCAGTCAACCTTCTAACTGTACTATGCTTGTGACTCTTATTTCTGATGTATCACATATGTCTTTCCACCTATGGGAAAATTTCTCCCATGTCAAATTGGCCCATCCACCCCCTTCAGATTAAAGCAGGCTGTATGTGGTAGGGTTATTCCTGGTCAACCAATCCAGTCCCACTGTATTGAGGGTATGACAAGGAACCTAGAAGCTGATGTCAGAATGCACTTCCAGTTCACAAAGTTATGGGCTTCAGTGAAAGTCTTTAAAACAATAATTCAGAAACTTGCAAATGTTAATGAGTGCTCTCTAGACCTCTACTCAAGACGACATGTATACGATTATGAATGGCTCCTCAATGTCAGGGACTGATAATAAACCTAAAGAAAATCCAAGTCATGTATTGACCTTCACCAGAGAAAGCCTAAACAGCCAAATAATGTCTTTTGAACACAATGCTGTCAAAAATTCTGCAACCTGAACAGTCTACTGTCTCCAAGGTATGCATAAAGTATAGGAAAGGGAGCAAAAAACAAAAACCAGGTGCTCTTTAGAGGACCAACAGATTTTTGTGAGCTCAGGTATCAGTTTCCATGCCAAACTGAAGGTCTAAATCTTAAGTAACATACAGCCTACTGTACAGCTTGGGGTTCTGGACTAACCACAGAAAGCTCATTATGTCTCTTGAGCACTTTCAACAGTCGTCAGTGTCATTCACATCACATGCTCTTTCCTCTCCAACCAAACTGCTATCATGTTAATCCAAACACCTATCCTTTCCCATATTAACTGCTGCATCAGATATCCCTGCTTCCTGCCTCTCCCTACTCCAGTCCATACTTCATTCTACTCCGCAGATCATTTTTCTAGAAAACCATTCAGTCCATGTTTTCCCTCTCTTTAAGAACCTCCAGTGGTGCCTATCCATCACCACATCAAGCAGAAACTCCTTCCCATAGGCTTGAAAGCACTTAATCACCTTGCCCCTTCTTACCTCACTTCCTTGATTTCCTACTACAAACCAGCCCACACACTTCATTCCTCTCATGCCAACCTACTCACTGTATCTTGATCTTGTTTACCTCACAACTGACCTCTCACCCACTTCCTGCTTCTGACCTGAAATTCCTATCCTTTTCATATTCTACAGACTAATTCACTCTCCCAACTTTCAAAATCTTATTAAAAGCACATCTCTTCCAAGAGGTTTTCCCCAACTAAGCCCTCATTTGCTCTTCTGCCACTCCCTCCTGTTTCACCCTTGCACTTGGATTAGCACCCTTTATTCACTTCTCCCTCAGGCCCACAGCACTCATGTACAGATCTGTAATTTATTTATGTTAATACCTGTATCTTCACCCTAGACTGTAATCTCACTGTGAGCAGGGAACAGGTCTATCATCTCCGTAATAATGTACTCTCCCAAGCACTTACTGCACACAGTATTCATTCATTCATTCAATCTTATTTATTGAGCGCTTATTGTGTTCAAAGCACTGTACTAAGTGCTTGGGAGAGTACAATATAAACATTTAATACATTTGACTGATTAATTGATTGAAATGGTAAAGCAGAATAACCAATTATGAGGATTTGAAACACAATCATCTCCACTGGACAAGACTAGTAAAGACAATGGGAGACAGCATGATGTCCAGGCATCAGACATATTACCCCCAAAGAGGGAGGGCAGAACCAAGACGGTGAAGCACCATCTCACCCAGTGTGACACATCAGTGAACTATCCAGGAGCCCTAGCTCCTTACAGACCATCCTGGCCTATGGAGACCAGAAAATAAGTTGCTCATCCTGAGCAGAGACTCAATAATTGTCTAAAGTCAAAAAGCTGATTTGAAAACTAGAGCAGTAGAACCAATCAACTGTAACATTCTCAGCTATGGGAGGGAGAGTCAAGCAGAGATCTACCCATTCCATTCCTAATTTGGGCAGTGGCTAGCGAGTAGAAGACAATCTGCTAGAACCCAAAACTCAACTGTGCTGGGCAGCAGCGGCAAGGGAGAGAGTCGAGGGCAGAGACTCAAGTTTACTGCATGGAAGAAGGCAATGGTAAACCACTTCTGTATTTTTACCAAGAAAACTCTATGGATACACTAACAGAAGACAGATGGAGGTGGGACATTCTGGGAGAGATGTGTCCATGGCGACACTCTGGGTTGACAGCGAATAGACAGTATAAGACACATGGATAGGGCCTTACCATAAATAGTTATGGTAACCACTTAACTTACCACTTACTATGTATGAAACATTCCCCCTCTAGACTGGAAGCTTGTTGTGGGCAGAGAACTCTGTTGCACTGTACTCTCCCAAGCACTTAGTACAATGCTTTGCCCAAAGTAAGGGTTCATGAAACACCATTAATTGATTGATTAATTGAAATACTGAGCTAAACAGTGGGATTAGTGACAAGATAAACAATCAGAGCCCTTATTACACATGGGGCTCATAATCTAATTTTACCCTCATAAACAAAGAGTAGCTACCTATAAATGCATTGTGCAGTTAGATTAACAAACTGCAAGAAACTCCTCCTGCTAAAAAGAGTGTTTTGGCAATAAGTGCCAGAAATTATTCAAAATCCCAATTATTTGTGACTATTACATGTAAATAGTGATGACCTCTATTTAAATAGTAGGCCCTGTACCCTAGGGGATGGGAGTCAGGAGATCTAGGTTCTAATCCCAGCTCTGCGCTGGCTTGCTGTGTGACTATGAGCAAATTGCAACCTCTCTGGGCTTCTGCTACACATGTATCGAGTGGGGCTACTAACGGCCTCTCCTTACCTCACAGGGATATTATGAGAATAGCATGTGTTCACTGAAGTGGATTTTACTATCATTATTATTATTACTGTGGAATTTAGAGAATCTGTCAATTACTTCTAGTTCAAATATTCAGGAAAACTGCAAACTTCAATACATAACATTTGACCAACCTGTCATTTTCATCTAATGAGGTTGAAAGTTAGGAAACTTAATGGTTCATGCAATAGTATTTTCTGTGATTCATATGCATCTATGAGTAGGGCTACATTTTCATTTTCAGAAAAGCACATATGTATTACAGAAATTGTACAGGTTGTCCCCTCTATGTAAGAGAAAATTCTTAACTTTCCTGGAAGAATGTCACTGTACTTTAGTTTCCTCATCTCTAAAATGGGAATCAACTACTTGCTCTCCCTACATCTTTGACTGTGTGCCCCATGGTGGCATTAAGACAGTATTTAATCTGATTATTTTATGTGTATCACAGTGCTTACAGCAGTGCTTAGAGATACTGAAACCCCTTAATAAATAGTATAATTACTATTAGAACTAATAACCAAATGCATCTAGCTGAACCAGCAAAAACATTGATGGGAAAAAAAAGAAAAAGATTGGATATTTATGTTCAATGCAACCAGACTTTTTCACTTCAAGTAATCTGTTTAGCTCAGCAGCTAATAGACTGAATAGATCTGCAGATTTAAGATTTACCTCTGATTACATTAATACTGTGAAAATAAGTACATGAATAAAAGTACAAAAACAGCTCTTTTTATATGTCTTGTATTACACTAGCTACAGAATCAAGATGAGAAGTGAATCACCTCTGAACTAGAGTTTTAAGTTAATAGCATAATTTTTCATCTCAAAAATTAAGCCCATACTCAAGAATAAAGGTTTGGACTAAAGGAAAATGAGTCTTCTATATAAATGTGAGCTCAGAAATACTCACGGGGAGCCATGCGATCCTGACTCTTCTGAACAGAAGATCAAGGCCTCTCAGGGAAGGGGAACAGAACACAGATGCCATCAAAAGATGTGACTTTCTCTGCCTGTTCTACCCGGTAATGGGCCTGGACCAATCAACGGCTGCTATGTAGAGCTACAGCTGTGATGCCTAAGGCAGATAAAAGGTGCTTGTTTTGAATTATGAGGTGGCACCTGAAGGCAGTTTGGAGGGCATTTAGAGCAGACATATGCAGAGAAGCAAGGAGGAATGATGCTGAGAGCAGCACTTGACAGTAGAAAGAAGAAACATTGGTAGAATGGGCTCCTTTGACCACAGACTGGTATTGGACCCTTGGTGGACTGAGTGTGTGTCACTCCCTTTCATGATGATAAAACTAAGTAAAAAACTTGTCCTAGTTAACTTTGGTGATCAGAGGTATAGTTTGACTTCTGCTATGTGTCACTGAGGCTCCTCTGATCTAGGAAGGTCCTGGTTGGCCCAAGGGTTGCTGCAGGGGGAGGTTGGGGGCTTGTGGCAGAAGTCAGGTATGAGTAGGGGTCTCTTAGCATGTAGAGAGGTGGTTGTTTCTTAAATCATGAAGGCTGTATTTGATACTCTTTGAAACCTTTCAATGTGAGAGAATCTGTCATCTTTATATGCAGCTTTTCCTGGACCTTATTAATGATTACACACTAATTTATTAATGTTAAGGAGGGTTATATTCATAGGGCCAAAGGAAAACAAACACTGATTTAATGTTTCCAACAATCAAGCTGGCTCTGCTGTCCAAATTCCCTACTATATAAATTCATTAGTCAGAACTACACTGAGCTCTCTACAAGAGGTTTATTGATACCTGGATTCAAATAAGAAAGGGTGGTTTACTCCCTGACTTGAACTGAAAGACTGAAAGTTAATAATGTGATATTTCCTCTGGAAAATTAAATTTAGGTACATTAAAAAGGTTTTGAGAGAGTGGATTGTCTATGAGAAATGTGAGCTCAGATATGCTCACAAGTGACCACAGATTCCTAAATAATTAATAGCCACATTGTGGCAGTTTGAAATGTAAATGTAATGGATGAAGGTGCGATGCTGTCATCAAGCAGAAAATGATGAGATTGGGAATGGATCACCTGCCATACCTGCTGATGGGTAAAAGCTTGGACACAAAGACAAAGCAAAGCTATCAGACAGAAGACCCACGAACCTCTAATTTGTGCCTTTGACCCACAATTCACTTTCATGTCCCTGTCCCAGAAGAGATGTTTAAAAAATGATGAAGAGAGATGTGGGGTGTAGGGAGAGGAAAGAAAAGCATCTAAAGAAGTGATACCTGACAAGGCTGCAGGCTACATCCTTGTGAACACCTTTTTTTGCTTTATGTTTTTCTGCTTCCTTAAAAAAAAAGAGTGGGGTTTTTTTCTCTTTCTTCCCAAATCCTCTAGAGCTGCTCCTGCAAGTGGTTTTGTGACTTAGAATCTGACAACAGCTGCATGCCAAGGAACAAAGAAAAAGATTGACAATTTGAAGCAAGAACAGGTGAGAGTCACCTTTTACATATCAAAATCTGGACAAAAAAAATTCTTTTAATTATTTTTACTCAGTAAGATACAGTCCTATTTCTCTAACAGTGATGATCAATATGGCAGGACTCAGTTTTTATTTTAGCTGCATAAATGTTCCACTCCAAAAATGAAAAAAGCAGTATTGAGAGTGCTAACTTACATAGTCAATCAACCAGTTGTATTTATTGAGCACTTACTCTGAGCATAGCATTGAACTAGGCACTTGGGATAGTACAATAAAACTCTATTCACTAAGGAATTTATAGCATTAAAAGTGTAATTGAAGGAACATCTCCAAGTGGCCTTCCCTGACTAAGCCCGCCTTTCTTCTCCCACTCCCCTCTGCATTACTCTGGCTTTCTCCCTTTATTCATTTCCCCCTCCCAGCCCCACAGCACTTATGTACATAACTGGTTTCTTTTTATTTATTTATATTAATGTCTGTCTCCCCGTTAGACTGTAAGCTCGTTATGGGCAGGGAATGTGTCTGTTTATTGTTAGTGTTCTGCGCACAGTATGTGCTCAGTAAATACGATGACTGACATTAAGTTCAAGTATTTACCAGAGAAATCCACCCTTTCTTCTCCATCCAAGCCCCTAACATGCTGATGAGGTGATTATTTCCCACCTGACTATTGAATCAGTCTTCTCGCTAACTCCCTGCTTCCAGTCTCTCCCCACGTCAGTCCATGCTGCCCATATCATTTTTCTAAAATAAATTGAATCAATCAATCACTCCTATTTACTGAGCATTTACTATATGCATAGCACTGTACTAAGCACTTAAAAGAGTACAGTATGACAATAAACAGGCACATTCCCTGCATACAGCGAGTTTACAGTCTAGATGGGGAGGTAGACAATGTAAATAAATTACAGATATGTATATAAGTGCTGTGGGCATGAAAAAAGGGAGAAAGTCAGTACAACATAGCAGAGTTGGTAGATGTTCCTTGCCCATTTATTCATTCAATAGTATTTATTGAGCGCCTACTCGGCTTCGGAGTCAGAGGTCATGAGTTCGACTCCCTGCTCTGCCACTTGTCAGCTGTGTGACTGTGGGCAAGTCACTTAACTTCTCTGTGCCTCAGTTCCCTCATCTGTAAAATGGAGATTAATTGTGAGCCTCACGTGGGACAACCTGATTACCCTGTATCTACCCCAGCGCTTAGAACAGTGCTCTGCACATAGTAAGCGCTTAACAAATACCAACATTATTACTATGTGCAGAGCACTGTACTAAGCGCTTAGAATGTACAATTCAGCAACAGATAGAGACAATCCCTGCCCAGTAACAGGCTCACAGTCTAAACGGGGCCAATGAGTTTGCATTGTAGAGGGAGACACAAGCATTAATATAAATAAATAAATTATAGTTATGTACATAAGAGCTGTAGGACTAAGGGAAAGATGAATAAAAGGAGAAAATCCAAGTGCAAGTGTCACTCAGAAGGGAGTGGGAAAAGAGGAAATGAGGGCTTAGGGAAGTTCTGTGAACCTTTCATTTCAATATTCAAAGGGCTTTTATATCTGTGATCTGTCACATCATTATAAAGCAAATAAGATGTACTGTTACCAATTTGTATTTATTATAGATATTTAGGGAGAACTTTTGATTATTCATTAACAACACATAGGAAGAGTGGGAAGGAGTTCATGTGGCTACCTGGAGGTGATTTGATGTTGAACTGGATTACTGAGAGCATTTAAGGACTCTGGAAATCTTTAAAAATTTTATATTTTATGGTACTTTCCAATTTACTTGGTTATTTGAGTTGTTCTTCTTGAAGGCAGAAATGGTCCGAGTGATCTTTTGGTAACCTGGGTGTATAAGATTCTAAATTGCTGTGAAAGTGGACCTCCCCATTGGTTCATTGTTCAGCATGTCTTTTAATATCCTGCTATCAGATCCCCTGTAAGGTCCAAGAAACCTTACAAAAAGAGTTAGGCCACGAGAGTGTAAAATGAAATCATTTTGAGATTCTGATTGATGTGAAAGGGAATAAAAAGCAAATGGAGGAATAGGGACCTATGTGCAGAATGATGTTTCAGGAAATAATTCAGGCAGCAGAGTGAAGTATGCACTGGAGAGGGGAAAACCTAGAGGCAGGGAGGTCTGCAAGGAGGCTGATGCAGTAGTTGAGTTAAAACTTGTTAAATGCTTGAACCAAAGTGGTAATAATCTTAATAATCAGTGATATTTATTGAGCACTTACTGTGTATAGAGCACTGTTCTAAGCACTTGAGAGAGTACAACAGAATTAGAGAGGTTCTCTGCCCAAAGTAAGCTTACAGTCTTGAGACGAGCTTATGTGACGAGAAATGGATGGATTCTGGAAATGTCGTAAGGAAAAAAACCAACAAGATTTGGTGACAGACTATATTTGGTGTGGAAAGAGAGATAAATGAAGGATAATAGAAATCCTTGGAGACTGAAATCTTCTCCCTTCCCTTCACTGCATTCCACTACTGCTCCATTGCTTTGACAATAGTTCTGCCTTCATGAAATTTTCTCAAGTTATGCTCCATGATCCTTCCATTGGCTCCAATTTTGCCAGCATTTAAGATTATCTGTGAGACCTGGTTTTTATAACCTACTGGTTCTTCTAAACTGTATGCCTCCGGTAAAAAAACACTTTGAAATCTAATTGTAATTACAAGTTTTTTGTGTGTTTTTTTCTTCTCTTCCTTATCTTATAAAGTCCTTGTGACAAGGACCATAATGGAAACTTTACCTTCTTAATACAGTGCTCCTTGAAGTCAAGGAGGATACTGTATTTAGTACCTAGTGTACTTAGTACAATGCTCTGCACATTTAGTATCCAATAATTGCTACTGGTTGCTTACTTGATAATAATAATAATGATATTAAGCGCTTACTATGTGCCAGGCACTATACTAAGCACTGGGGTGGATACAAGCAAATCGAGTAGGACACAGTCCCTGTCCCATGTGAGGCTCACAGTATCAATCTTCATTTTACAGATGAGGTAACAAGGCATAGAGAAGTAAAGTGACTTGCCCAACATCACACAGCAGACAAGTGGCAGAGCTGGGATTAGAACACATGACCATCTGACTCCCAGACTCATGCTCTATCCACTACGCTATTCTGCTTCTCATGCTGATTGATCTGTACAAAGCAGATGCTCAGTAAATACTGTTGATGAGGGTGTTGATTGACAATTGAACTTTTAGTCATTTCAACCATATTCAACATGGAAAAAAATGTTGAATAGTCTAAAGTCAGGCCATTTAAGATTGATGTATTTAGCACACTTCACTCCAACTAGCTTTTTTGGATAAATGTGAGCTTCTGGAACTATTAATCAAGTAAGGTAATTTTGTTTTACATCCAACTCTTCTCTACTGGGCAACTCCCAGTGTGTAGCATTTCTTCTGCCTGTTTAGTTGTATACAACATTTTCCCACTGCAAGCATCAGTGTGCATTGTATTGTCCACAAGAGAAACTACCTCAGCAGCCCAAATGTTCCCTCTAATAATGTACCACATACAAAGAGGCCATAGGATTGCAACCTGAATCTGATGGCCCAGCTGAGTTGTCCAATTTATGATGAAAAGTACTCCAGCATGACAAAGCCATCTACCACACATATGAATGCTGAAGACTTGTAAAATAGAATGTCTCGGGGAGGAGGGAAGAGAGGAAATGCATTTAATGCCTGCAACAAACATTTGGAAGGATTGACTTTTCTCTACTCTTCTAAATAGGAAAAAAGAAATACTTTATAATGAAATTTGGAAGAGAAAGCATGATTTGGGAGCTGGCAACTCCTTTTCTGGTGATGAGAGAACACGAGGTATTTTGTTTTGTTTTTCTGGTGGCCAAATTAAGGGTAGTGTCCAATTCACAGATATTTCACCAGGTGTTTGATTGCCACTCTTGAAAAGTGCTCAGACAGCCTGCTGCTGGTTTTGCTTCTGCCTCTTTGTCTCGTGATCCTTGTGAATCTTCTGCTCAAGCAGAACGTCTCCTTTCTTGATGCCAGTGCAGCATTCTGGTCCATCTGTGGCAACTGACTGCCATTTTTCAGATGGGATCAGACACTGTCTCAAGTTTTACTTTAACCACATCATTAAAATCGCTCCTTTGCTCCTTTTTGCTTTCAGTTTCCCAATTTCAGTTCACCACTCAACTGCCGTTTGGCTATCCTGTTGTGGTTCATTATTCTTATATGTCCCATCCAGCCCAGCTGTGTTGAAGTTAAGTTTGAACATAGCTTCAGTGCTAGGAGGTGGACTTCATTCCAGGGATTTGTTGATTGTGATCCTACTTTGACACTTAATTTTGAGGGTTGCCAGGGAGTGAATTGATAAAGCCGCTCAATTTGTGTAGCATATATGTAGCAGTCCAGTTTCATCGTGACAGAGAAAGTTGGCCAGCACTACAACTCTTTAGATCAAGTGTGGTCTTGAGCCTAATACTACATTTTGACATTCTCACAAGAGTTGCACTGGCCCTCTTGATTTTTTGTTTAACTCTTTTGCCTATTCTTGCGTTGTTGGTTGGTGTGCTACCTAGATAAGGGAATTATATGACAACACTTAGCTCTTTGTTGCCCATATTGGGTTTTTGGTTCAGCTCACACCACAGAAATCATTACTAAATACATACCCCTCTAGACTGAAAGCTTGTTGTGAGCAGGGAATGTGTGTTTTATATTGTTATACTGTACTTTCCCCATTGCTTAGTACAGTGCTCTACACACAGTAAGCACGCAATAAATGATGATGGTATTTGTTAAGCACTTACTATGTGCAAAGCACTGTTCTAAATGCTGGGTAGATACAACGTAATTAAGTTGTCCCACGTGGGGCTCACATTCTTAATCCCCATTTTACAAATGAGGTAATTGAGGCACAGGGAAGTTAAGTGACTTGCCCAAAGTCACACAGCTGATAAGTGGCAGGGCCAGAATTAGAACCCACAACCTCTGACTCCCAAGCCCGGCCTCTTTCCACCAAGCCATGCTACTTCTCTAAATAAATAATAAATATGACTGTCTGTTTTCTTTAGATTATGAGAAGCAGAATGAACTAGTAGCAAGAGCATGGGCTTGGGAGTCAGAGGATGTGGGTTCTAAAGCTGACTCTGCCACTTTGTCTCCTATGTGGCCTTGGGCAAGTCATTTCACTTCAATGTGCCTCAGTTACATCATCTTAAAATGGGGATTAAGACTGTGAGCCCCATATGGGACAATCTGTTTACCTTGTATCCAGCCCAGCGCTTAGAACAGTGTTGGTACATAGAAAGTGCTTAACAAATACCATAATGATGATTTTAGATTATCTTCAAGCAGTAACACTCATCTAACTTGGTGAAGATGTTTACAGTCATTTGATGGTGGTCTCTGTTAGGTGCCTCTTGAGTGCAGTTATCTGTATACAACAATTCTTGTGTGGCTTTGCATGGTGCTCAAAGTCTGGTGTACTGGAAAGGTTTCTCAGAGAAGCAGAAACCTATCCAATCACTTGCATTCAAGTCTCCTGTTGCATCTCCCAGCTAGGAAGTATAGATTTAATAGAACAAGTAAGCTCAGTGTGGGCAGGGAATGTGCCTATTTTTATACTGTACTCTACCAAGAGTTTAATACAGTACTCTCCTCACAGTAAGCACTCAACAAATATGATTGACTTACTGGGATCGCTATGCAACCTTTCCTTACCCCTATTAGTTGACGGAAAATGGATGACAGCACACTCCCGTATTGGACTTAGTATGCTTTCATGGCTGGCTTAGTATCTCACTGAAGTTTTCAGGGCTGCCAAATTTACTAAACAATTTCTTGAGTCTTGGCCTACTAATAGGGTCAAATGCTTTCATAAGGTACAGAGCTCAAGTATTTAGTACAGTGCTCTGCACATAGTAAGTGCTTAATGAACACCATTGATTTTTATAAAACCAGAAAAGTCCTGGTGATATTCCCTCAACTTTCCCTGAATCTAGCCTACTGTAAGATCATCTAAGCTCCTAGAGGGCAGGGACCATGTCTACTAATTTATTGAAAGCATGTCTCTTCCAAGAGCCCTTCCCTAATGAAGCCCTCTATTCCTTTTCTTCAACTGTCTTCTGCATCAGCCTGACTTGCTCCTTTTATTCATCCCCGCCCCCCCAAAGCCCCACAGCACTTATGTACATTTCTATCTGTAATTTCTTTATCTTATTAATATTAATGTCTGTCTCCCCCTCTAGATTGTAAGTCTGTTGTGGGCCAGGAATGTGCCCTGTACTCTCCCAAGCGCTTAGCACAGTGCTCTGCACAGAGTGAGTCCTCAAATATGACTGACCGTCTATTGCATATAGTAAGTGCTCAGTAAATACCACTGCTTGACTGGTACTCTCCCAAGCACTCTGCACATACTTAGCACTCTAAAAACCTTTGATTCCTTGAGTGATGTCTGTTGTGCCAGGCTGATATCTGAAACTCTACTGTGAATCTGTGTGCCTATGTTAGATAAAATCCTTTAGTAGCCAATCCAGAAGTACTCTGGTTAGAATCCTTGCAGCAATGGAGAATAATGAGAAGCCTTAATTACCACAATCTGGGCTATTACCTCTTCTCTTCAGGGTGGTGATCATGGCAGTTTGTTTGAGACCCTGAGGAATCCCCTCTGTATCCCTCCAGATACTTAACTCTCCCAAGTGCTTAGTACAGTGTTCTATACACAGTAAGCACTCAGTAAATACAATTGACTGGTGGGGGAGAGCTTGCAAAAGTGATGAAGCTGAGTGTCCTCTCTATGCTGACAAATCTCAGAAGTTGTGCTTGCTAAATTTACAGCTCTCCATTGGCACCAGGGGTTTTATCCATTTTCACGGTGTTGACTATTGTGCTGACTTCCTCAGTGCCTGGGACAAATGTCATGTCTTTGAACTTTTGGAAGGTTTTCTATGTTTTGAAGAGCCTCCTTATCAATAGTAGGAGATATGTTGCGGAGTATGTTGCAATGTTGTAAGCCCAATGGGATATGACATTTATTTTTCTTCTTTTAATGGAATTTAAGTGCTTTCTTCTTAACCATCAGTTTTAAAACACTCAACCAGCTTGCCTCATCTTACCTCACCTGACTAAATCTCCTAGTCCAGCCCAGTCACTCCAATCCTCTAGCTCGAATTTACTCACTGTGCCCCAATCTCATCTATCTCACTGCTGAATCCTTTCCCACATCCTCCCCCTAACCTGAAACTCCCTTCCCCTCCATGTATGCCAGATCACAACTCCCTCCATCTTCAAAACATTATTAAGGTTACATCTTCTCCAAGATGCTTTCCCCAATTAAGCTCTTTTTCCAGATCACTCTCCCTCTGTGTCATCTATAGAGAAGCAGCATGGCTTAGTGGAAAGACCATGGGCTTGGGATTCAGAGGACATGGGTTCTAATCCCAGCTCTGCCAGTTGTCTGCTGTGTGACCTTGGGCAAGCCACTTAACTTCTCTATGCCTCAGTTATCTTATCTGGAAAATGGGGATTAAAATTGTGACCCCCAAGTGGGACAACCTAATTATCCTGTATCTACCCTAGTGCTTAGAACAGTGCTTGCCACAAAGTAAGTGCTTAATAAATACCATAATAATAATAATAATATATGCACTTGGATCTGTGACCTCTGGACATTTGATATTCACCCCACCCTGAACCCCACAGCATTTATGTACATATCTTTAAATTATATATTATAAAATATTTATCCATATTACTGTCTTCTCCTCTTCTAGACTGTAAGCTCATCATGGGCAGGGTAAGCTCTCAATAAATTGATTGATCCAGAACCCTTTCCCCATTTCTACATACTCCTCTAAAAACTAGTTTATGGCATGTCTTCAGGAAGGAATGCTTCCTGAAAGCTAATAGATTCAGGATGCCTATATGGCAGCTGTCCTATGCATGTCAAGCATTTCCTTGAATTTGTAGACCTCTTTTATTCTATCAAAATGTTTTCATGTCAGTGATTCCATAACATCTTTGTGAAGTAAGGTAAGGCAATTACCATGATTCCTACTCCACAGATGAGGAAACTAAAGCCCACTTCAAACCATTGACCAAGAACTCAGGATTTCTAAGTCTGGGGCCCGTGCTCTTACTACTAGGGACTGTGGCCTTCATTGAGTGGATTGGAATAGAGTGTCTACTATTGTTTCTTCAATAAAGCCTCCTTCTTACCACTATGGTCCCTGACTATATCCCCAGGCAATCAGTGATATTTATTAAGTGCTTACTCTGTGCAGATCACTCTGTACTTAGTGCTTGAGAGAGTTCAATACAATAGAATTTGTAGATATGATCTTCGTCCACATGGAACTTAGACTCTAGAGGTCTTGGGGATGTGGAGATGCATGAAGAGGGATATTCTCTTCATACCCCTATAAGCAACGTAAACATGCAATCCAAGCAAGGAAGAGGCAGGCTCAAAATTATTCCCATTTCACAGATAAGGGAGCTAAACGTAAGAAAAATAACTAGCTGACACTAAAGCATCATTCAGTCAAGCAATTATATGGCAAACTTAAACAAGGCGACCCATTGCTTTCTGCCTCTGAGAGGCTGGGCTTTGGTGTCATTTTGATTGGTGATGCCTTTTTGGTAAAATGCAACGCACACCACTGTGGAACAATTCCAATTGTCAACAGCAACAAAAAGTGGCATTTCAATATTTCTTGAGAACAGGCTTCAAAGGTTTCAGATCTCTTTTAAAATGCTTCAGCTTTATTTTGACGTGGCAGGAAAGTTTTGCATGTGTTCTCGCATCCTCTGTTGTGACAGCTGTATCTAATGAGTGCAAAATGATCAGAAAACCTCCTTAACTTGGGTTGCTGGTTGATGACAGGAGAGTGGTGATGCTGTAATAAGAGCAGGGAAGTCATTCACACAACTCTGAAGGCTGGAAATGCACCCCACCAATCTGAAACAAGGGATGTCCCCCTGTATTTCCTCAGAGCCAGTTAAGACCTGGAGACCCATCTGTAAATGTCTTCTTCCCTCCAATTCTCCCTCAGAAGGGCAAAGCTGTTCCATTTTAGATCCTTACTGCTAGGGGAAGGAGATGTCTATCCAGGGCTCATGGGTATATATAGAGGATCATTCATATGTTCTTACACACTACCTGATCCCTCAGAATTCCATACAAAATTCCATAATGGAAAGGACATGGGCCTGGGAGTCAGAGGAACTGGGTTCTAATCCCAGGTCCACCACTTGTGTGGTCTGTGATCTTGGGCAAATAATTGCCCTGTAGCTCAGTTTCTTCATCTGTAAAGTGGGGATTAAATGCCTGTTCTCCAACCTTCTTAACCTATAGCCAAGGTGGAGAGGGAGCATGTCCACTCTGATTATCTTGCATCTACCTCAGTGCTAGGCATAAAGTAAGTGCTTAACAAATATGATATAAAAAGAGGTTCAGCTGCCACTTCAGAAGAGGACTTGTATCTGTGTTTAAAGTATGTTCAACCCAATTCTCCCCTGCATGACTCCAGGGAATACAGAAGCTCACCTCCTCCAGGAGGCCTTCCAAGACTGAGCCCTCCCTTTCCCTCTGCTCCTCCTTCCCTCCCCATCCCCCCTACTCCCTCCCTCTGCTCTACCCCCTTCCCTTCCCCACAGCACTTGTGCATATTCGTATATATTATTTATTACTCTATTTTATTAATGGTGTGCATACATCTGTGATTCTATTTATCTATTTTGATGGTATTGATGCCTACTTGTTTTGTTTTGCTGCCTGTCTCCACCTTTTTAGACTGTGAGCCTGTTGTTGGGCAGAGATTGTCTCTATCTGTTGCCGAATTGTCCATCCCAAGCACTTAGTACGGTGCTCTGCACATAGTAAGTGTTCAATAAATATGATTGAAGAATGAACAGAAATGCTCCAGGATCCACATAGTACTGCAAAGGCTTCTTGCACTGCCTCGCTGATGCTCAAGTGGAAGTAAATGCCTGTTCTCTGCCCATCCCTAACAAGCAGTTCACCAAGGCCCCTTTGCTAAGAAAGGTGGCTTGGTTGACACCAGGTCTTCCAGATAATTCAGAGGGTAGGTATCAACCAATCAATCAGTCGATCTTATTTACTAAGTACTTACTTTGTGCAGAACACTGTACTAAGCATTTGGGAGAGTTCAAAGCTTAGTACAGTGCTTAGCACAGAGTAAGTGCTTAATAAAAACTGTAATTATTATTATTACAGTGTAACAATACAACAGAGTTGGTAGCCACATTTCCTGCCCACAATGAGCTTACATCCATGCCCCTCTGGTCCCAGGAAAGTTCTCACCTAGAGCAACATCTCTGAGATCAGGTCAGAGATTAGAGGCAGACATTTGGCCACCGTGAAGGGGGGCCATTCTATCCCTGTCCTACGTGCCATTTTGCAGAAATACATCTAAGTCCACCCAAAACTAGAGCACTTCTCCAAGGGCATTATCATTATTATCATTATTATATTTAAGTGTTTACTATGTGCCAGGGACTGGGGTGGATACAAGCTAATTAGGTTGAACACAATTCCTGTCCTACATGGGTCTCACAGCCTCAATCCCCATTTTACAGATGAGGCAACTGAGGCATAGAGAAATGGAGTGATTTACCCAAGGTCACACAGCAGACAAGTGGTGAAGTTGGGATTAGAACACATGACCTTTTGATTCCTAGGCCTGGGCTCTGTCCACTACACCATGCTGCTTCAGGAGATTCTCTGACTGTACCACCTCACTCCAGGGCCATCTCATCCCCCTTCCAGGTCCCTAATAAATACAGGTGCTGCTTTTAACAGGTGGAGAGAAGCTATGCCCTTCAAATTTTCAACCACAGCTGCCCTTTCTACAGATCAATCAATCAATGGCTTTTATTGAGTACTTACTGTGTGCAAAGCACTGTACTAAGCACTGAGGAGAGTACAATATAGCAATATATCAATATAACAGACACATTATGGTGCTCCCCGAAGTGACAGTCTTGCTTGTCTACCAACTGAAATTACAATGATGAGATGCCTCATGGAGCTGGGGGCGTTGACTGATGGAAAACCGTAGCACTGTGACAGAGGATGCCCTAAGGGCACAGCCCTGTTGGTGGTGCTCAACCAGCTTCCAATCTATGCCTGGATTTGACCCCCTATCCTTGACAGAGCCTCCATCACACTCCTGGGTTATTTACAGTGGGCTGAGGGCAGGACAGAGGAATAAATTCTTACCCTTCCTCATATCCTCCTTATTCCCCTGAACACCATCCCAAACATGAAAATCTACTGAAATACCTTGTCCATTGTTTATTTTATGGTATTTGCTAAGTGTTTACGGTATTTGAGGAACATTTATGTTAAGTATTTATGGCATTTGTTTACGGTATCTGAGGATCAGAGTGGCCTAGTGGATAGAGCACTGGACTAGGAGTAAGAAGGACCTGGGTCCTAGTCCTTGCTCCACCACTTGTCTGCTGTGTGACCTTGGGCAAGTCACTTAACTACTCTGTGCCTCAGTTACCTCATCTGTAAAATGGGGATTAAAGCTGTGAGCCCCATGTGGAAGATAGACTGTGTCCAACCTGATTACCTTGTATCTACATCAGATCTTAGAACAGGGCCCGGCACATAGTAAGCGCTTAACAAATACCATAAAAAAGCACTTATTTTGTGTCAAGTGTTCTTCTATGCACTGGGGTAGATACATGTTTATCAGGTTGAACACAGTACCTGTCCCACATGGTGCTCACAGTCTAAGTAGGACGGGAGGGTTGATTCCCCTTTTTACAGTTGAGGAAACTGAGACTCAGAGAAATTAAGTGATTTGCCCAAGGTCACACAACAAGTAATTGGCAGATCCAGAATTAAAATCAGCGTGGCTTAGTGGAAAGAGCATGGGTTTGAGAGTCGGTCGTAGATTCTAATTTCAGCTCCACCATTTATCAGCTGTGTGACTTTGGGCAAGTCACTTAACTTCTCTGTGCCTCAGTTACCTCATCTGTAAAACGAGGATTACAGCTGTGAGCCCCATGTAGGTTATAAACTGTGTCCAACCTGATTACTTGGTATCTACCCCAGGGCTTAGAACAGCACTTGGCACATAGTAAACACTTAACAAATACTTATTTTTATTATTATTCATTATTATTATTATTATTAACTCAGGTCCTCTGACTCCCAGGCCCATATTCTTTCCACTAGAACATGCTATTTTTCTTGTGTCCAAAGGTGGTGCTTCTGGGATATGAAGTATTGCAGAAAAGACTCAACTTGGATTGGCTGCTCCTCTAAACTGTAAGCTCATTGTTGGCAGGGAACATGTCTAATAACTCTGTACTCTTCCAAGCACTTAGTACAGGGCTTTGCCCACAGTAAATGCTCAATAAATATGATTGATTCATTTACTGATTGATTAATAGTCCCCTCTGGTAGATCCTGCCTCTGGCTGCAGTTCTGTCTCTTCGTTTCTCTGACTTCCTGAGGGTTCAGTAATTTCCAATTTACACCAAACAGAAAGGTTAGACTGTCGCTACTGTTTCCTAGCAATTCCCTGCTCTAACCACATTCCTGCTAACAGTTCCATGTCAGCCTCCAAAGCAATTCTTCAAACTCTGTTTCTAAGTTCCTCTGGATCTGGCTTGTTTGGACAGTGCCTCTCTCTGTAGTTTCTGCAGTCTTTCCATAAAGGTCTGAAATTAAATTATGCTTTTAGCCTTAAGGCAAAAAAAATTGGAAACTAAATTATTTTGGGTTAAAGATCCTCAACTCTCAATCTAGAAGATCAGGAACTAATTTTGACTAAAAATCAAATTTTTCTGTGGGTATGAATATGCTGCATAATAATTCACACATGGTCAGGGCTTAATAAATACCACTGATTGATTAACAGCAATAAAGGTTAGTATTCCTGTCTCAGCCTATTTCACTGGGAGCACTGTTTCCATAAACACTCCCAAAGCAGACTTTGTTTCTAATGTCTAGGAATGAAATCACAATTGAGAATTTATTTTAAAAAGCTGCTATTTATAATTGCATCTCAGATGATGAAGACAGTGTTTTTCAAAGCTATATACAGTGTGTCTCAAAGCTATATGCCTTCCTGACATTGCTTAGTGATCGTTATTTTATCATGCCTTTGAAGGGGATATCTAAGTCTCTCTCTCCCACTCACTTTCTTGTCTACTTATGGAACCAATTCCCTTTTCCTCTTGCTTCAGCCACGAGATGACAGTAAGAATGGATTGTCAAACTGGACCGAAATGACAACTGACTCTTGGGGAGAGAATCCTGTGGGAATCCAAGAGCTTACTGTATGTTATATTTGCTTAATTTATGCTTTTACAGGCAAATTAGGTCAGCCATTAATTTTAAAATGCAAACGTTGTGAAAGACCTTATTGTTGTTGTATTTTTAAATACCTTTTGTCTTCAGTTTTACTTGTGTTGAAGTCTTAATGGATTTAGTTGGGCAAAGAGATGAAATTACGTTTTCTAATTCTTTATTTACTTGATTGAGTTAGACTTTTATCAAATATTGACTGCAAATGTTTGCTCAGAATCCTGTGCAGGAGAATTAAATGGAGTACAAAACTGTGTAGTACAGAACTACCCTTTAAAAAAAATATATTTGCACCCTTTATTGTGAAGTATCTCTCTGTTAGGATGAATCCATGGCAAACAGAATAGACCGGTAACTCATGTCCCTTGCCAAATTTTAAATGACTGGCTAGATAAGCTATTTTTTTCATGGAAAAATTCTTATAACTTAGAAAGCTGCATATAGACTTCCCTGAAGTCACCGATGGAAGAGTTGGAACTAAGCTAGGGAAAAATTATGTTTAGGAAGAAACTATTTCTTTTTCTGCCCACATTTGTTGAAAGGAAAAATTATCTAAGGCAACTGAATTTCTAGAACTGTTCGACTGACAAGATATTACCACTAAAACTATATTAGCAAAGTGAAGAGATGGTTTGAAGAAATTAATTTCTGTTTTAGAAAAATCCCTACCTTTGATTGCTACTGGATATTTCAGTCTGAATGTATTCTCCCACTAACCTCTGCCTCTCAAGAGAATTGTCCTCAATGGATTTCAAAGATAAACCAACTCCAGACCAGAACTAAGGATTTTTTGCTGTTTCTAAACAGACAAGAAAAAAAGTCAGAAGATCTTCATGTGAGGGCCAGATCTCAGAGGGAGTTGGAACGAGAATCTATGCACAGCTATTCCTTCTCTTCCTGAGGTACAGAATGCCACTATTACATTGCTAATAGTAATAATAATAATTATGGTATTTGTTAAGTGCTTACTAATGCCAAGCACTGTTCTAACTGCTGGGGTAGATACAAGGTAAGCAGGTCATCTCAGATGGGGCTCAAAGTCTTAATACCCATTTTACAGATGAGGTAACTGAGGCACAGAAAAGTTAAGTGACTTGCCCAAAGTCACACAGCTGACAAGTGGCAGAGCTGGGATTAGAACCCACAAACTCTGACTCCCAAACCCAGGGTCTTTCCACTAAGCCACGCTGCTTCTCTAAATCTAATGTTCATCTTTTGTTGTCCATTTTAAAATATGATGGCATGTTTAAAGATCAAGTCTCTAGACTACAAGCTCCCTGTGGTTAGGGAACATGTCTACCACCTCTGTTGTACTAAACTTTCCCAAATGCTTCCCTCTAGACTATAAGCTCGTTGTGGACAGGGACTGTGTCTCTTATATTGTTATATTGTACTATCCCAAAATTTAATACAGTGTTCTGCATACAGTAAGTACTCAATAAAGATGATTGACTTACTGACCACAGTAAGCACTCTGTAAATAGCATTGATTGATTGACACTGACAGTAAAATGTCCATTTGTGTATGTGTTTGGCCAAAAAGCCTAATACACAGTCTGTAGACTTACCTACCACCACAGGTAAGAAATTTTGCTTTACTGTGAACGAGAACGTCTCTCCTCCCTTGAGAGCAATGTGGGAATTTTATCACTTTATACTAGTCAAATCGGAAGAGGCAACTAAATTATGTAAAGACCTTTATGAAAGGGTTCTGGGTCGTGAGATCAGAGTGACATTACTCCTGAATCAAACTCATATTCCATCCAGCCTCAGACCCTGTCTCT
Organism: Ornithorhynchus anatinus; assembly: GCF_004115215.2. Lineage (NCBI taxonomy): Eukaryota > Metazoa > Chordata > Mammalia > Monotremata > Ornithorhynchidae > Ornithorhynchus > Ornithorhynchus anatinus. The sequence continues at coordinate 109,329,238 of NC_041729.1, read as the reverse complement.
GACAGTGGCACCTGGATATTTAGAAGTTGATTGCCTTCATGATTAGGGACGGATGTTCTAAAATCCCTAACTTTTGCCTCTAGTAACTAATCATGGCTCTCTCATCCCTGAATGTATCCACCTCTCTGAAACCTATTGATGTTGTTGGTTGCCCTTCACAACTTCCTGTGAGAACTAATTCCATCTGCTTACCATAAGCTGAATGAAGAACTGTTTCCTTTTGGATATCTTTTTAACATCTCAAACCTGAGCTTCATCAGTTGTCCCCTTATCCTGATGGTGTGGGATCTGGTGAATGACAATTCCAGATTCACCTTGCCACATCCATGATGATACTGTGAACTTCAATCAGGACTTTTATATTTTCAGACAGAAAAGTGCAAATTTTCTATATGCTATTCTCATTCAGAAATTTTGCCATCTCCCTCTTTATCCTTGCATGAAGGAGTGATAGCAGTGTTGGTAGTGGTATTAGTGACGGTGGTGTAGGTAGTAGTAGCATAGAAGTAGTGATAACTACTGGAAAGAACATAGGACTGGGAATCAGAGGACCTGGGTTCAAATCCTTACTCTGCCATGTTACCAATGAGCACTACATCTCCTCCAAACTGGATGCACAGGGCAGGAAGGCAGGTGAGCTATTGATGGTGAGGCATTAATAATAATAATAACTATGGTATTTGTTAAGCATTTACTATGTGCCAAGCACTGCTCTAAGTGTTGGGGTATATGTAAATTAATCAAATTGGACCCAGTCCCTGTCTAAATGAGGCTCACTCTCTTAATCTCTATTTTACAGATGAGATGACTGAAGCCCCGAGAAATTAAGTGACTTGCCCAAGGTCATACAGCAGACACGTGGAAGAGCCAGAATTAGGACCCAGGACCTTCTGACTCCCAGGCCCGTGCTCTATTCTTCACTTAATACAGTCCTCTGCAAATAATATGTGCTCATTAAATACAATTGAATGAATGAATAAATAAGCCACGCTGCTTCTCTGGATCTCTGGAGTTCTTTGTAATTCTGTGAGCAGTGTTTACAGGAATGACAAAACAGACAGAGTCCTTGGATAAATAAAAGCTCTTTATTTCTTCATGAAACAAGCTCAGTTATGCATCTATTATCACCACACCTGAGCAAAGGAGCGCGATTTCTAGTTAAAGTTGCAAGGAGGGGGGAGCAAGCAATTCCTAGCCCAGTACTTGATATCTCCCCTTCCCTGGAGTGATTTCCAAGAGCTCGCCAAGTAAGGTCCTTGCTCTTTGTCTTGGCGGTCACAGTGCGGGTGTCTCCAACACCGGGCAGACAGCCAGGGTCCCAGACCAGCTGGAGAATCCCTGCTGCTTCAGCTGCTAAAATTCTTCAGGTTTGGTCCGTCCTTTATAGCCCATCCCTCGGTCCCTGGTTCAAGCAGTGCCAGACCAACGTGTTCTGCCTTTCTGCCGACCACAATGATCGGCAAATTTCCCCCCGATAGGAGATTCCTCCATTTCACCTAAGCAACAGGGTGAATTCTGCCTAAGTTTTGCAAGCTGGCCTTGCTAGGCTTTGCCATGGTCATTAGAGGTTTAAACGAAGCCTAAACCAAACTTTGGGTCTGGAATTTGGTGGCCTTGGACAGTTCCTGCTGTGTGACCTTAGGCAAGTCACTTAACTCCTCTGGGTGTCAGTCCCCTCATTTACAAAATGGGGATTCGATACCTGTTCTCTAATCTTCTTAAACTGTGAGCTCCATGTGGGACCTGATTGTCTTGCATCTACCCCAGGACTTAGTGCTTTAGAAGTAGCATGGCCTAATGGATAGAGCATGGGACTGGGGGTCAGAAGAACCTGGGTTTTAATCTTGACTTCACCACTTTTCTGCTGTGTAACCTTAGATAAGTCACTTAACTTCTCCATGTCTCAGTTACCTCAACTGTGGAGTGGCAATTAAGACTGTGAGCTCCATGTGGGAAGGGACTATGTCCAATGTGATTTGCTTGTATCTCCCCCAGTGCTTAGTGCAGTGCCTGACGTGTAGTAAATGTTTAACAAATACCACAGTTATGATTATTATTATTATTGTTATTAGAGTACTTGGCACATTGTAACAAGTGCCACATTTGGTAGTAGTATCAACAGCAGTACCATTTATTAAGCACTTACATTGTGCAGTACACGGTACTGAACACTGGGGAGAAATATAAGAACAGTAGATTCAGACATAAACTCTGGCCTAGAAAAATGGGGAGCAGATACACAGAACCATCCACTCTTTTCTCCAGGTCAGTTATATTCTTTCTAGTTTAGAAAACTGCTTTCAGTATTCCAAGTGCAGACATATCATGATTTTATATGTGGGCTGACTTACGCCTTTTATTTTGTTTTAAAATCCCTTCCTGATGACACGTAGTCTTTTGTTGGCCTTAAACCAACACTCATTTTTATAATAAAAACAGAGCAACCATAAACTAAAGGTAAATTTGATCCTGTTGTGCCCTGCTGGGATCAAATAAAAAGCACAGGTGTTTTATGCCAAGGAAGCAGGTGCCCCATGCTAACTTTTTTTTAAACCCTGGTTTACATAGGAGATGAGAAATAATTTAAAATAATATCGGATCCCCAAATGGTCCCATTCTGGAAGTTCAGGTTTCCATGGTTCAGGTTTGGCTGGCCATCTTTTCGGGCTGGTAAAGAAGCAGCATGGCCTAATGAATGGAGCACAGTCCCGGGAGTCTGAAGGACCAGAATCCTAATCCCGGCTCTGCTACTTGTCTGTTGTGTGAATTTTGAGCCCATTGTTGGGCACGGATTGTCTCTATCACCAAACTGTACATTCAAGCACTTAGTACAGTGCTCTGCATATAGTAAGTGCTCAATAAATATGATTGAATGAATGAACTTGAGCAAGTCATGTCTCTTCTCTGTGCCTGTTACCTCATCTGTAAAATGGGGATTAAGTTGGTGAGTCCCATGTGGGACAAGAACTTTGTCCAACTCTTTTTGCTTGTATCCACCCCAGTGCCTGGCACATAGTAAACACTTGCCAAATAAATACCACAGTTACTATTATTACCTGGTTTGAAAGTTGGATAGGTCTCCCGGTCATCCCTGGCCTGATGGATACAAAGCTATTAATGCTGGTGGCAATATAAATCCTCCTCCCTTACATACTCAATAGGCTTTCATGTGGATTTTTGTCCAAATGTAGTAGGGTGTCCAATTTGGCTAAAAATAGAAATTGGCTATAGAAATAAAGACAAAATATTGCAAAGGAAAATCTGTGTATATGTTTTTTTATAAATGAGTAAATATCGGATTTGGGGATTATTAAAAACAGAATTTTCCAATATTGGTACAGAGGCTGCAATATTTTCCCCTCAAAATGAAATGTAGTTTTAGGCAGACAGTGATTTATGATCTTTGACTTTAATGAGGGGAAGAAGCTTTTGCTCCTAAGAATGTTAGCCTCTCAAAAGGGAAAGGTAAAACAGGATCCAATACCCAATTTGCTTAAAGTAAGAACATCCAAAACTGAGTCTTGACTTTTTAAAGGTCCTTCCCTAACCCTCCAGTTAAAGGTACTATGTCATCTTTCCCATGTGGTAATGTCATTTTCAGGAACACCACTGTAATATGCAACTAATAGCAGTTCCTTGCAACTGAGAAATGCACTTTAGAAAATTGTGTTGAGAGAGCAATTAAAGAGGTATTTCTTTCCTTTTTCTGAGACCCAGCATGGCCTAGTGAAGAACTATGGGCCCGAGAATATAATCCCACTTCTACCACATGTCTGCTGTGAGATCATAACTCCTCTGGACCTCAGTTTCCTCATTTGTAAAATGGACATTCAATGCCTGTTCTCTGTAATAATAATAATAATGGTATTTGTTAATCACTTACCTTCTGGCTACCAGTTCTGTGCTCTATTCACTATGCCATCTGCCTCCATCCTGCTTAGACTGCAAGCCTCATGTGGGACAGGGACTGTGTCCAACCTGATTATCTTGTATCTACCCCAGAGTTTAGTACTGTGCTTGATACATAGTAATTGCTTAACAAATACCAAAAGTAGTATTATTATTATTATCATCATCATCTTAATTTTATGGATGATTTTTTGCTGTTTCTCTGCCCCTACAAAGTCTCAACCTAAGCTGTAGTCTTTTTGAATTACATTACCTGGTTTAACATTTTAGCTCTGTGTATTTTTCTTTATTCACAATCCAATTTTTTAGACACTTCTTTTTGTAGGAAACCTTTTAGATTTAGAAACAAAGCACTGATAAAATTGTTGTCATTTTAATGTGTAATGACTAAAAAAAAAGGAGGACCTATAAAAACTCTCACTGGCCTGGCTATTGTTGTTATTTATTCTTAATTTCCTAACAGCAACAGAGTTCATGGTACATGTAGAGACAAGGACCTTGCCTCAAGGCCTGTGATCGAAGTGGAGCCAACCACACAATTCAGACAGAAAATACACCAGTGGAGAAGCTGATAAAAGTGTTTTCATCCTGCAGAGTTCCTGAGACTTTGGCTTTAATCCTTTCTTGGTTTCCCATCAGGGGGGATTTTAAAGAACAGAGGGGATGTACTCAGGCCGGGGATTTTGACATTTTTTTAGAAATACTACCCCAGTAATCTCAGATATTTAAAAAAAATGGTATTTGTTGAGCACTTACTTTGTGCCAGGCACTTTACTAAATTCTGGGGTAGATAGCACTGGACTAAGTTCTGAGGTAGATACTGAGGGAATGGTAAGAATAATTAATAATCATGATATTTGTTAAGCATTTACTGTCGGGCACTGTACTAAGCACAGGAAAGCTTCTGCTGTCCTAATGGACTGTCACTGTGGTTTAGCATATCAATCAATCAATTTTATCTACTATCTATCTACTATCTTACTATGTTCAGAACACCATACCAAGCACTTGGGAGAGTATAATATGGCAGAATTAAGTCATGTCCCCTGCCCACAGTGAGCTTAAAACTCCAGGGATCCTGAAAACCTTAAAAAAAGTGTATTCAGAACATAGAGAGAGGCGTGGCTTAGTGGATAGAGCACGGGCCTGAAAGTCAGAAGGACCAGGATCCTCATCCCATTTTCTCCTCTTGTCTGCTGTGTGACCTTAGGCAATTGACTTCATTTCTCTGTGCCTCAGTTTCCTCATCTGTAAAGTGAAGATTAAGAGTGTGAGCCCATAGTGGGGCAGGGACTATGTCCAACCTGATTACCTTGAATCTATGCCAGCACTTAGAACAGTTGCAACTCTCATGAAATGAGGAAGACCTTCTGAGGAACAGCTGGAGAGATGGTGAGCATAAAGAGCCAAATCATATTGCCCTAGGGAACAGAAAAAATAAAAGATCAATCGGTAAGGCAATAGTATTTACTGAGTGCTTACTTTATGCAGAGCACTATACTAAGAACCTGAATCCAAAAGAGCACTTGAGTCCAAAAGAATAAAAAGGCATAATCACTGCCTTCATGGAACTTATAACTGAGTTACTAAAATAAATCACACACACTAAAATGGATTACAGGTAGGAGAACCAACGAAGTATAAAAGATATGTTTTGTGGGTTGGAATGAATACATAAATTCTTAGGGGTTACCAAGTCAAGTGCATAGGTGTTGTAGCAGGGAGTGAAAATTGGGTGGGGAGAGGAGGGAATAGTCAGGAAAGCCTTCCTAGAGGAAATGTGATTTTAACAAGGCTTGAAGATGGGGAGAGTGGTGGTGTTCCAGATGTGAAAGGGATGGAAGTGCCAATCTAGAGGGAGAACATGAAAATAAGGTAGGTGGTGATATAGATGGGAGTGAGGCACCGAGTGTAGGTTGGTTTGGGGGATATTAGAAGGATGAGTGATGGGTCAAGTTGGGGTGTTTGCTCAGTTATTCAGGCAAATGTTAATGTATCAGTCTAGCTATCCATGTACCTGGCAGATGAATGGAGAGAAGAAGAGAGAGGAGAGGAAGGTGGGGAGGAGGGGGAGAGAGAAAAAGGGGAAAAGAGAGAGGGAAAGAGAGAGAGAGAGATGAGAGAGGGACAGAGACAGAGAGACAGAGAAAGAGGATGAGAGAAATAGAGACAGAGAAAGAAATACAAAGAAACAAAAAAGGAGGGGGGAGAAGAAGAGAAAGAGGAGGGAGAGACAGGGAGAGAGATGGAAAGACATTCTCTGGAATGAACTGGAGGTGGGAAACAACAGCACTAGGTCACCTGCTTCCAGGGCCACCAGGCCCAAGAAGGCAACTCTGAACCAAAGGTCTTCATTCATTCATTCAATCGTATTTATTGAGCACTTACTGTGTGCAGAGCACTGTACTAAGCGCTTGGAAAGTACAATTCAGCATCAGATAGAGACAATCCCTACCCAACAACGGGCTCACAGTCTAGAAGGGGGAGACAGACAACAAAACAAAACAAATAAACCGGCATCAATAGCATCAAAATAGATAAATAGAATTATAGATATATACACACCATTAATAAAATAGAATAATAAATATGTACAAATATACACAAGTGCTGTGTGGTGGAGAAGATGGTAGAGCAGATGGAGGGAATAGGGACAATGGGGAAGGGATGAGGAGCAGAGGAAAAGGGGGGACTCAGTCTGAGAAGGCACCCTGGAAGAGGTGGGTTCTCAGTAGGGCTTTGAAGGGGGGAAGAGAGCTTGTTTGGTGGATGTGAGGAGGGAGGGCATTCCAGGCCAGAGGTGGGAAGTGGGCCAGGGGTCGACGGCAGGATAAGTGAGAATGAGGCACAGTGAGGAGGTTAGTGGCAGGAGCAGAGTATGCGGGCTGTAGAAGGAGAGGAGGTGAGGTAGGAGGGGGCAAGGTGATGGAGAGCTTTGAAGCCAATAATGAGGAGTTTTTGCTTCAAGTGAAGATTGACAGGGAAGTTTCCTATCACAACCACTTTCAAATGAAAACAATATGAATGGGCCTTTTGCACCAGTGGCTCGGAAGAAAAAATTATCCAATAGGTGGTAAATGTAAGGTGCCTTCTGTCCACTGCAGGGTTGATGTTTGATTTTCTTACAGGAATTAAGGCAGTAAAAATCAATGGATGTTTTTCTAAGCCTTGGGACATTTGGCAAATCCCTGGGTCTCTTCAGTAGGGGATTCAGAGACCCTATTTGTACTGGTCACCACACCGTATAGGCTTAAAGCTGAGGAGCAGCATGGTCTAGTGGAAAGAGCACAGGCCTGGGAGTTAGAGGATGTGGTTCTAATCCCAGCTCTGTCAGTTGTCTGCTGAGTGACCTTGGGCAAGTCACTGTGCCTCAGTTTCTGGGGCCATTGGCTCCATGAAGGCCCCAGACAAAGTAATTCAAAACCTTTCTCCAGAAGCACAGGCTCTTGGATTACTCAGCTGGTGAGATGCCATGGCATATGTGCTAAAGGGCAAGCGTGTGAGTACATGGATAATCAAAAGATGAGGACTTGGCATCTCTCAGCATTTCTGCGCCTGGTGAAGGGGTCTAAGGACCCAGATTGACCTAGGGGTTCCTTGTACGTGCTGCAGAGAAGACACCAGCTCGTCTTGGCCTGACACCTACCGGCTGTATCGGGGCATCTGCACCTTGACCAGCCCGAGTTAGGATGGGAAACTCAGCAGGTAAGTCTGAAACTGTCAAGAATCGTGTGTAACTAACTCCTGTAATAGCCTTGCCCTGAGGCGTGAGAGGAAACAGAAAAAAGACTCAAAACTATACCTATTAGCTACAATTTGAACTCATTTGAAACACTGGTCTCATTACCTATCTAAATTGACTGTCAATTGTAACTAGTAAACACCCATCATTGTGCCACCTGGGACATCCCCAACCTCCCCCTTCTCTTTCCCTTTCTCTCTATCTCTCCTCCCCTCTTGATTTGGAATCCAAAACAAATCCGGTCCAGACTCTTCCTTTTCGAAGTTGGTGAGTGATATTTATCTCACCTGTAATTTAGGGGTTTAATACCTGTTCTCCCTCTGACTTAGATTGTGAGCCCCATGTGAGGCAGGGATTGTGTCCAGTCTGATTAACTCCCCAAGTGCTTACAGTGCTTGTCACTTAGTAAGTGCTTAACAAATTCAATAAAAATAATAATAACCTAATAAATGACCCATTTTTGACTGGAGTGATGGGAAACAATCCCTCTATCCTGGAGGTGACATTGGCCACAGCAGCTGCAAAAGTCAGTCAATTGTATTTATTGAGTGCTTACTGCATTCAGAGCACTGTACTAAACGTTTGGGAGAATAAAGTACAAAAATCGACACATTCCCTGCCCATAACGAGCTTACAGTTTAGAGAGTGAGACAGACAATATAAATTATTTTCAGATATATACATAATGCCCTTGGACTGGGACCGGATATAAAAGGGAACAAGTTGGGGAGACACAGAAGTGAGTGGGAAAGGAGGGTTTAGTGAGGGAAAGGCTCTTGGAGGAGATACGCCTTTAATAAGGCTTTGATGCGGAGGGAGAGTGAATGTCTGTAAGATGTGAGGAGGAACCCCCCTTCACCTCCCCTCAGCTAAGCCCCCTTTTCCCCCCCTTTCCCTCTGCTCCTCCCCCCTCCCTTCCCCTCCCCTCAGCACTGTGCTCATCCATTAAATTGTATATATTTTTTGTTACCCTATTTATTTTGTTAATGAGATGTACATCACCTTGATTCTATTTATTGCTATTGTTTTAATGAGATGTACATCTGCTTGATTCTATTTATTGCTATTGTTTTTGTCTGTCTGTCTCCCCCAATTAGACTGTAAGCCCGTCAGTGGGCAGGAACTGTCTCTATCTGTTGCCGATTTGTACATTCCAAGAGCTTAGTACAGTGCTCTGCACATAGTAAGCGCTCAATAAATACTATTGAATGAATGAATGAATGAATGACTGTAAGCTCGTTGTGGGCAGGGAATGTATCTGTTATATTGTTAAATTGTACTCCTCCAAGCACTTAGTACAGTGTACTGCACACAGTAAGTGCTCAATAAATATGATTGATTGATATCTACCAATAATAGGTGGAAAATCCAAACATCTGTAGGCATGCCTGGCCCAGAGCAGAGAGGAAAGTTAAGCTGAAAACAGGAAACCTTGATGGGTCTTGTTTCCGTTTCACTCTTTCTTAAGGACAGAGGTCCCCAGAAAGCTGGTGTTCGCTGACTGAGCCTTTCCCCTCCCTCAATGATGGATTCACTTTATAGGAAGTGTGGCCTATTGGCTAGAGCATGGTTCTGGGAGTCAGAAGTTCATGAATTCTAATGCCAGCTCTGCCACTTGTCTGCTGCATGACCTTGGGCAAGTCACTTAACTTCTCTGTGCCTCAGTTCCCTCATCTGTAAAATGGGGATTAAGACTGTGAATCCTATATGGGACAAGGACTGTGTTCAACCCAATTTGCTTGTATCTACTCCACCACTTAGAACAGTGACTGGCACATAGTAAGTGCTTCACAAATACCATAATTATTATTATTATTATCTATACCAGTTTGTTTGTATCTATGTATCTTTACATTCCCATTAAACTGGAAGGTCCTATTACTTAAAAGATTGATTCATGTTTCATGTCTAGTCATTTATGTGTCTGTGGATCTGTGAATGTTTCTGTAGTGATATTGTCTTGTAAAAACCTTGCCATCTCACAAAGCTTGCTACTGGTCATAGGAGCTCAGGCAGTAGAGTGCGGGTGACTCAGAGCAAACCATTCCCAATACTGGGAAGCAATTAATGTACATAATAATAATAATAATGGTATTTATTAAGTACTTCCTATGTGCCAGGTACTATACTAAGCCTTAGGGTGGATACAAGCAAACTGGGTTGGACAAAGTTCCTGTCCCACATAGGTCTCATAGTTTCGATCTCCATCTTACAGATAAGGTAATTGAGGCACAGAGAAGTGAAGTGACATGCCCAAGGTCACACAGCAGACAAGTGGTGGACCGGGTTCAGAACCCAGGTCCCCTGAGTCCCAGACCCGGGCTCTTTCCATTAAGACATGCTGCTATCCTGCTGACAGTGAGGTACCCTACCTCTCTATCTCTAAACAAAAGCCCTCTGCAAGTAGGCACCTCAGCAGGCATGTGTTATATACAGACCATCTTATTGAAGTCCCTTGAACAAAAAGAAACAATCTTCCCCTCAAAATATTTAAAAGTAATAAGGGTATTAAGAAATTTGGCCATGATTTTACTAGAACTCTTGAGTAGGCCTTTGGGGCAGCTATAAAGTTTTTGGAAAACATTTTTAGAGGGAATTCATGGACACAATATTTGCAATTTATTATTTCTATTATGGTAACTGTTTAACGCTTACCATGAGCCAGGCACTGTACTAAGCACTGGAGTGGAAAGAAGATAATCAGGTTGGAGAATATCAGCTTAGACATAGACTGGATGCAGAGAAGGCTGGAGGCTGGTAGACCAGGGAGAAGAATAATGAAATAGTTCCACTTGGCAAGAGGGTGCTGGGAATTTGGATGGAGAGGAAAGGGTGGACCAGTGCTTCTGTTGAGCAGAAGCAGAGCTGGAACTACATCCCGGGTCTCCTTGATTCCCAGCTCTATTATCTACCAGTGGATCACATTGTTTCCACATTAAGGAAACATTGTGTGTTTCCATGTGTGGGATTGTGTATATCTAGGAGGTCCGTGTATATCCTATATATGTTTGGGTGTGTGAGTGGATCTGTGTCAGTATGTCTATGTATGTCTTTATCTGCCTGGGTTTGTGTGTTTGTATTTCTGTACATGTGTCTGTAGGTCTGTAAGGCACATCTCCAATATGCCTTCCCTCACTAAACCCTCCTCTCCTCTTCTCCCATTCCCTTTGCTTTGCCCTGACTTTGTTTATCTTCCCTCCCAGGCCCAAAGCACATATATATATAGCTGTAATTTATCTATTTATTTTTTATTTATTCATTTATTTATTTATGTATATTAAATAAATGTCTCCCCCTCTAGTCTGTGAGCTAGCTTTAGGCAGGGAATGTAACTGTTTATTGTTATATTGTACTCTCCTAAGCACTTGGTACAGTGCTTTGCACACAGTAAGCACTCAATAAATATGACTGAATGAATGAGTATACATCTGTATGTCTCAGTCATGGCCCAGGGGAAAAAGCACAGGACTATGAGTCAAGGGACCTGGATTCTAATCCTATCTCCATCATTTGCCTTCTACATGATCTGGGATAAGTCATTTAACTTCTCAGTACCTCAGTTTTCTCATCTGTAAAAAAGGATAAAAAATCTGTTCCTTTTCATTTTTAGACTATGAGCCCAGTGTAAGGCAGACGTATATAATCTGATCTTATCATTTTTATTTGTGCCTGTGTGTCTCTAGGTCTACGTACCCAAGTTTGTGAATTTGTATCCATCAATCTGCATCTTTGTATATGTCTGTATTTTTACAAATATTTGAGTATTTTTATGGGTCTGACTGGTCAGTCTGTATCCGTGTGTTTGCAGGTGTCTGGTGGCTGGGTACATATGGTGGTTATGTCAGTATGTCTATATCTGTATGTGTCTATGGATTTGTATGTCTCTGTGGGTGTTTGCCTGTATATGTTTGTTGCTCTTGCCCACATTTCCCTAACCCTCCATTCCCTGCCATCTTCACTGTCCCCTCTCTTTGTCCCTTTCTTCATTCTCCTCTTCCTGTCTTTGTCTTTTTCTCTTTCTCTTTTTATTTCCTTCTCTCTCTTCCCAATTTCTGGCACTCGTGTCTTTTTATTTCTGTGTCTATGTCCATTTCTGGCTCTCTTTATGTCTTTCCCACCTTTCCAGTTCCTCCCTTGGAGACCCTGCCTCCTGTCCTGTCCCCTGACCCACTTTTAGCTCCTAAATCTCTGATCACAAGTCAGATTGGTCACAGCCATAAAAGGCAGGTGACCCTGGCTTTCAGTGCTAAGTCTATTCTAATTTGGACATAGGGGGCCTGGTGCAGTAGCACCTTTTCAGACCATGACAAATGATAGAGAACGTGAACCTTGACCAGAGTAAGTTATCAAAAATGCACTTTGGTTACCAGAGTTCCCATAAAAATGGCCTTGGCTAATTTCTGCCCTGGTCTGATTTTAAGACTATGCTAACTGATAGTAAGGAAAACTGACGCTTAATTTTTTTTCCAATTAATTTCCCAAGCACAGGTCCCAGTGAAAGTAAAACAAGGACACTCCTCCCCAACAGAACACAGACACTTGAAGAGGAAATTTTCACCACTTCCCTGAAATGCATTCTCCCTCCCTTGGAAAAACTAGAAAAATTTTCTAAAGGAATGGTTATAAAGGACTAAAATGGGAAATGCACAGAATATCCCAGGTATAAGTGGTGTTTTTAAATGAGCAGTCCCGGGGGGTACAGAATTTATTCAGCACCTCATAAAAAGTCACTCTTGTTACGGGCAGGAAATGTGTCTGCTAATTCTCTTGTACTCTCCAAGTGCTTAGTATAGTGCTCTGCACATAGTAAGCACTCAAATACCATTAATTAATGTTTGATTGGTACCCATGGGTCTGTCCTTTGAGCTTGAAGTTTACTGATAGTAAGATCTTATTCATGTAGACATGGGTAGCTGATTAGACAGACCCATTAACAACATCTCATTCTGTACCATGAGCAAGTAAGATTGTCTTTTGTACTCATTCAACCCACATATTCAATCTGTCACCAAATCCTCTCGGTTCAATCTTCATAACATCACTAAAATTTCCTCTCCATCCAAAATCCCCATTAATCCATGCACTTATTCTAGCCTGTCTTGATTACTGGATCAGCCTCCTAGCCTACCTCCCTGCCTCCTTTCTATCCCCACTCCAGCCCCTACTTCACTCTGATGAAGTCTGATGAAGTTCACTCTGATGAAATCTGTTGCCGACTTGTTCATCCCAAGCGCTTAGTACAGTGCTCTGCACATAGTAAGCGCTCAATAAATACTATTGAATGAATGAATGAATGAATGACTGGATCATTTTTCTACAAAACTGTCCAGTCCATGTTTCCCCACTCCTCAAGAGTGCTTGCCCATCCACCTCCACATCAAACTCTTTACTATTGGCTCTAAAGCACTCAATCACCTTCCCCCTTCTACTTTACCTTGCTGCTTTGCTACTTCAACTCAGTCTACACACCTTGTTCCTCTAATGCCAACCTACTCACTGTACCTCAATCTCATCTATCTTGCCAATGACCCTTCACCCACATCCTGCCTCTGACCTGAAATACCCTCCTTCTCCACATGCAACACTCTCCTCACCTTCAAAGACTTATTAAAAGCACTTCTCCTTACCTTCGTAGCACTTCTCCTCTGAGAGGTTTTCCCAGACTAAGCCCTCAATTTCCTCTTCTCCAACCCCCTTCTCCATCGCCTTTGCATCTGGATTCGCACCTTTTATTCATCCCTTCCTCAACCCTCTAGCACTTCTGTACATATCTGTAATTTATTAATTTATATTAATAACTGACTTCCCCTCTAGACTGTAAGTCTGTTCTGGGGAGGGAATGTGACAACCAACTCTGTTATATTGTATTCTCCCAAGCACTTAGTACAGTGCTCGACACCCAATAAGCACAAAATAAATATGACTGACTGATATCGACAACCATTTAAATGCTCTTCATCATGATGATATACTTGACTCCAGTCCTGCCGAGGACAAGTCTGCTGTCCCTGCTTCTAGAGTTAACGATGCAATTTCACCCTACTTGTTGGATCATCATCAACAGTATTCATAATTGTCAACCAGTCAATTAATCAGTGATATTTATTGAGTGCTTATTTTCTCCCCTGTACTAAACATTGGGAGAGTACAACAGAGATGGTAGACACATTTCCTTCCCATATTGGGCTTACAGTCTCACGATCTGCAAAGCTGTGGTATGCACAGCATGGTTCTAGGGCTTCATAGCATTACTTGAAGCCTAGTAAAAGGTGAAACTCCTGGCTCCAGGAGCTGACAGCCAATGGAGGAGATCTGGTGGCTGTGAGAAGTCCCCTGTTTATATCTTGCACTCTGAAAATATGGGAAATTACTCTCTCCTTAAGAAGGGGAATGTGGATTTATGCTCAGAAAATGCATTAGTGCAGGTTTCATTCATTCATTCAATCGCATTTATTGAGCTCTTACTATGTGCAGAGCACCGGACTAAGCACTTGGAATGTACAATTTGGTAACAAATAGAGACAATCTCTGCCCAATAACAGGCTCACAGTCTAAACAGGGGAACCAGACAGCAAAACAAAACAGAACAAAGCAAAACAAGTAGTCTGGCGAGTTTCGCGAGTGGGGTGGGGAGGGACAGATCTCACAGCCATAGAAAAGGTTGGATAGCACTTTATCTATCAATAAATAAATTCATCAGTGGTATTTATTAAGCACTTTCTGTACACAGAGCATTCTGCTGAACATTGGGAGAGCACAATAAAATAGAATGGATGGGCATGATCCCTACCCACAAGGACCTTACAATCTAGAGAGGGAAACAGAGAAAGAGCCTGGGCTTGGGAGTCAGAGGTCATGGGTTCGAATCCCCACTCTGCCACTTGTCAGCTGTGTGACTTTGGGCAAGTCACTTCACTTCTCTGTGCCTCAGTTACCTCATCTGTAAAATGGGGATTAAGACTGGGAGCCTCAGGTGGGACAACCTGATTACCCCAGTGCTAAGAACAGTGCTCGGCACATAGCGCTTAACAAATACCAACATTATTATTATTATATTAAAATAAATCACAGATGGGAAATAGGGTATAAGGATAGGTACATTCATTCATTCAATAGTATTTATTGAGCCCTTATTATGTGTAGAGCACTGTGCTAAGCACTTGGAATATACAATTCGGCAACAGATAGAGACAATCCTTGCCCATTGACGGGCTTATAGTCTAATCGAGGGAGACAGACAGACAAAAACAATAGCAATAAACAGAATCAAGAGGATGTACATCTCATTAACAAAATAAATAGAGTAATAAAAAATATATACAATTGAGCAGACCAGCACAGTGCTGGGGGGCGGGGGAAGGGAAGGGGGCGGGGGAAGGGGGCTTATAATAGTGGTATTTGTTAAGCGCTTATTATGTGCAAAGCATTGTTCTAAGCCTGGGGGATACAAGGTGATCAGGTTATCCCACGTGGGGCTCACAGTTAGCTGAGGGGAGGTGAAGTGGGGGGTAGCGGGGCAGCAGAGGGAGCAGAGGGAAAAGGGGAAGCTCAGTCTGGGAAGGTCTCTTGGAGGAGGTGAGCTCTAAGTAGGGCTTTGAAGAGAGGAAGAGAATTAGTTTGGTGGAGGTGAGGAGGGAGGGCATTCCAGAACAGCGGGAGGACGTGGCCCAGGGGTCGACAGCGGGATAGGCGAGAACGGGGGACAGTGAGGAGGTGGGTGGCAGAGGAGCGGAGCGTGCGGGGTGGGGAGTAGAAAGAGAGAAGGAGGAGATGTAGGAGGGGGCAAGGTGATGGAGATCCTTGAAGCCTAGAGTGAGAAGTTTTTGTTTCATGCGGAGGTTGACGGGCAACCACTGGAGGTTTTTAAGAAGAGGAGTGACATGCCCAGAGCGTTTCTGCAGAAAGATGAGCCGGGCAGCGGAATGAAGAATAGACTGGAGCGGGGAGAGACAGGAGGAAGGGAGATGAGAGAGAAGGCTGACATAGTAATCCAGCCGGGATATTATGAGAGCCTGTACCAATAAGATAGCCGTTTGGGTGGAGAGGAAAGGGTGGATCTTGGCAATATGATAAAGGTGAGACTGGCAGGTGTTGGTGATGGATTGGATGTGTGGGGTGAATGAGAGAGTTGAGTCAAGGATGACACCAAGGTTGTGAGCTTGAGAGACAGGAAGGATGGTCTTACCAGGGTGTGGTAGATATCAAGTGTACAGAGGTATAGATCTAAGTGCATAGGACATGATGAAGGGAAAAGAAGGTAGGGGAAAGGAGGACTTAGGGAAGGCCTCATGGAGGCTTTGAAGATGAGGAGAATGATGGTCTATCAGATGTGAAAGAGAAAGGAATTCCATAGCCCATTGAGTTGGAAGAGTTTATCAAAGGAGTGGAAGTATATTCTAACACCTGCATTCAGGTCTCTTCTTCTCCTTTCCCAGCATCACTGCATAGTTTAAATTGAGCTGGACCAGGCCCACTATCCATTTCTGCTCTATAGAAATGGATCAGACAGGGCACCACCTGCTCCTAAATGGTCAGTCCTAACGAAATGAAACACTCTCAGAATCTTAACAAATTTATGAGGAACCTAATTTACTACTGAGGATGTCAAATGCTTTTACGAAGACTGCATTTCCTGCCTTCCTTTTGTATGTAATGTGATGCAAAAAAAAAAAAGTATGTCTATTCTGTCACCCTGGGGCCTGAAGCCCATTTGTGATTCTGGGAATGTGAAACCAATGAAATTTTTCAATAAACAGTGCAGGAGGCCTCTGGCTAGCATCTTTCCTTAACTCATCTCTCTTATTCAACCCACATATTCAGTCCATCACCAAATCCTGTCAGTTCAACCTTCACAATATCGGTAAAATCCTCCCTTTCCTCTCCATCCATACTACCACATTAATCCAAGCATTTATCCTATCTCACCTTCATTACTGTGTCAGCCTTCTTGCTGACTCCCTGACTCCTGTCTCTCCCCACTTCAGTTCATACGTCACTCTGCTGTCTGGATCATTTTTCTATGAAACCATTCAGTCCATGTTTCCCCAGTCCTCAAGATCCTCCAGTGATTGTTTATCCACCTCCACATCAAAGAAAAACTCTTTACCATAGGCTTTAAAATGCTCAGGCACCTTGCCCCCTCCTACCTTATCTCACTTATTTCCTTCTACAACCCAGCCCACAAACTGTGCTCCTCCAATGCCAACCTTTTTACTGTACCTCTATCCCATCTATCTCATCAACATCCCCTGGCCCACATCCTGCCTCTGGCCTGGAACTCCCTCCTTTTCCATATCCAACTGATGTTCACTCTTCCCACTTTCAAAACCTATTAAAAAGACAACTCCTCCAAGAGGCCTTCCTCAATTAAGCCTACATTTTCCTCTTCTTCCACTTCCTTCTGCATCACCCTTTCACTAGGAATTGCACCCTTTATCCCTCTCTCAACCCCATAGCACTTATGTACATATCTGTAATTTAATTTATAGATTTATATTAATACCTATCTCCCCATCTAGACTGTAAGCTCATTGCATTGCGGGAACATGTATACCAACTATGATATATATCAGTGCTTAGTACAGTGCCTGGCACATAGTAAGCACTTTACAAATACCATAATTATTATTATTCTGTTCCCTCCCAAGTGCTTACTACAGTGTTCTGAACAGAGTAACTACTCAATAAATATGACTGGATTGGTTTCCAGCAATGGGAAACAGTGAGAGTCCTTGATAGTTGCTGCAACTGGATTTTCATCTTTCTTCTTGATGATAGCAGCTTCATTGGGATCCTGGGCCATCTCCTCAGTGTTCCGTATGTTAAGGAAAAGCTTGTGATAAGTGCTTAAGTATGATCTCCATCCTTAAGATGATCTCAGCAGGAAGGCCAGTAAGTCCAGATGCCTTACCATTTTTCATGGAGCTACTGTGACTTGCTCAACAATGGGGCTGGTGCCTTGTCTGTGAATGGTGGAAGGTTTCATGTCTTTTGGAAGGCTCCTCTAAAGAGTAAAGGGCATATTAAGAAGAATATGGATATATGTAGCTACTATCTCTTCAAGATTTCCTCTTGTCCGTGATGAGGCTGGAGCCATCTTCACTTTTTAGAGGTGTTTGCAATGGCATGTACCTGGAAATAATGTGGGAAAGTACCTCTTTTGATTGGTGTCTGTAGAATCTTGGATTTCTTCTACTTTGTCATCCCAACACCTGTCTATGCTGGTTCCTTAACTTCAGTTAATCAACCAATCAGTGGTATTTAGCACTGTGACAGAGATTTCTGAAGTTCCTACTCTTGTCCGAGTTCTGGGTCGGCACAAGGTGCAATTGGTACAGTACTTGCTTTGCTGCAAGTAAAATCTCTGAGCCATTTGCACTGAATCAGTCTTGGTGACTTCATCTCACCATGCACCATGTTTTGAAAGCTGCCTGGTAGACAAGCCCATTTAGCTGTTTACTGGGAGAATGGTAGTCAGCTTCTTAACTTCATAATCCCCTCCTGGTGGCCAAAAGGAGTTCAGCTTCCACCTCCACCAGGATCAGGCTTTTCATCCTGGGATTCTAACAGGATTTTCTTCCATGCTACTTCAGGTCACTGACCTCACACTCTTTGTTATGGTTTCCGTCTTCAGCTTTTCTCGTCCCACTGCAGCCAGGCTGGCCCCAAAGAATGTCCGTAGCAGGGAAGATCAAAGGGTGGGAATTTTCTGGGGAATCACATTAGGCCACCTAATTTGTTGTTTCTGTTGTTTTATTTTCTTTCAATCAATGCTGCCGAGTTTGTGCTATTTGATCCCTCCACCTTTCTGGCCACACCATACTATATACCATCTCAGCATTTTTACACATCTGTCTTTTTATTTATTTGTTATTAATTTATCTATTTGTGTATTTTATATGTCCCACTCCTCACCCTTTTGAACTAATGGTCCATCTATTTATGACCATTTGCCTCCATCATTAGACTGCAAAATTCTCTAGTGTTGGTATTGAGTTTTTATTCTTTTGTTTTATGTTCCCCAAGAACCTAAAAAGGTTCTCTGTTCATAGATACTCCTCCAGTCTGGGTGATGAGGAGGAGGAACAGAGGATGAGGTAAAGGGAGAGGAGAAAAAGGACTATGATGATGTTGAAGGAAGTACTTCCTTGTAAGTATAGCTCAGTCCCCTGGACTGTGAACTCAAAGCTATTTCCCCCTCCTGTAATTCATTTTGTCTGTCTCGCCTTGTATACTATAAATATAATCAACGATCGATCATTATGGATAGTTGGGAGGCTGAAAACTCTTTGTGGACAAGGACTGCATCTACCAACTCTATTGGATTGTAATAACGATAATAATTATGGAACTTGATAAGCACTCTTCTTATGTGGTGGAGTAAATACAAGTTAATTAGGTTGGACACAACCCCCATCCCACAATGGGCTCAAACTCTTAATCCCCATTTTTTACAGATGAGGTAACTGAGGCACAGAGAAGTGAAGTGACTTGTCCAAGGTCACGCAGTAGTCTAACTCTGTTATATGGTATTCTCCCAAGAGCTTAATGCATTGCCCTTCACACAGAAAGTCCTCATTAAATATGAATTATATTGTTAAAATTATGTTCTCCTAAGTGCATAATACAGTGCTCTGCACACAGAAAGCGCTCAATAAATATGATTGACTGACTACTTGATCCTGGGTAGTGGCAGCAGTGAGTACTGTGGCCCCAGCTCCCAATTACAAGTGTAGTCCTGCAGGTGCAGGTGAGGAAATGGAGAGGAAGAAGGAAGGCTAGCTGTGAGTTAGTTCCCCAGTCCTGGTCCCCAAGACATTCCAACCCCAGGAAGCCAGCCTACCCTACCTCCAGTGGCAATGAGTTTGCTTGGAGTATGTCACCAAACTAAAAAACTTCTGAAATTCCTTCTCTATCCTTTCTTCTCCAATTACAAAGAATGTCAAGAGTACAAACCTCTAAGACAGTACCTATCTAATGCCCATTAGCCAGCACTGGGCAGGAGCCTGCTGCATGTCTCAGGACATTTTTGCCTCTTAATCCAGGGAGCTGGGACTGGAGAATCCCAGCTGGATGCTCTTGGGCCATAAGTGAGTGCTGTTGACCCCCTGGGCCAGTATTTGACTCCATTCCCAGGATCGGCTGTTCGTTCCTTACCGATGCTGAGCAGAACAGGCTATCACTGAGTCAGAAATGGGTGACATGGGCGATGCTGGCAGGGAAAAGAGCCTAAGTTCCTCTATCTTGCCCTATTGTGGTGGGTGGAAAACTCAGCCCCCAGAATGAGAATCTTCCTTGCCTGAGCTCCTCGCCCTAGAAAGGGCAATCTGCAGAGTGGGAGTTTGCAGTGGGGGAAGTCTTCATTTCCTCTACTAACTCTCCCTTCTACATCATCTATGCACTTGGCTGTGTAACCATAAGCACTTTCACTCATTCATTCATTCATATTTATTGAGTGTTTACTGCATGCACAGTACTGTACTAAGTGCTTGGTAGAGTACAATATAGCAACACATTCCCTGCTTTTATACTTACTCACTCCAGACCCACAATACTTGTGTCCACATCCTTATACTCTATTTCCCTTACCTGTATTCTTTTTTAATGTCTGTCTCCCCTTGTAGACTAAGTATAATCAATGCTATGTCAACATTGTGGATAATTGGGAGGCTGAAAATTCCTTGTGAACAAGGACTGCATCTACCAACTCTATTATATTGTAATAATAATAATTACAGTACTTGATAAGCACTTACTTTGTGCCAAGCACTGTTCTAAGTACTGAGGTAAATACAAGTTTATCAAGTAGGACACAGTCCCAATCCCACATTGGGCTCACACTTTTAATCTCCATCTTTTACAGATGAGGTAACTGAAGCACAGAAAAGTGAAGTGACTTGCCCAAGGTCACAAAGAGACATGTGATGGAGCCGGGATTAGAAGCCAGGTCCTTCTGACTCCCAGTCCCGTGCTCTATCCATTAAGCCCTGCTGCAAGTTCTTAGTATGGTGGTCTGCACACAATAAACAATAAATACCAATGATTGATTGAGGTGGCCCAGACCAGCATTACCCAATGAGATTCCTTCTTATCCATCACTCCCGACTTTTCCTACCACCTAGGGATGAGATTTCCTGGATCAATGACCTATAGGCACCACTTTGTCTCAGGGGGTTCCCTTGAACTCTGACTCTTACCAGGGCTCCTTAAAGCTTAGGCAAACTGTGAACCAACACAACAGGGTCAGAGCTCTGCTCCAATCGATTGTCTCCTAACGAGACAAGATACCCAATCGAGCGAGCCTGCTCTGATTCCCCTTCACTTACTGAACATCTTGAACAAAGACTGTCAGTGGAAGTGACAGTGGTGTATTTTAACTATCCACTCCCTTTAAGTTTTCTAAACCGGGCTATTTTAAAACTTAAACTTAAAGCAATGTGAAAGGTTCTTCAACAGAAACCAGCACATATTGTCAGAAACAGATAGATTAAAAATGAACACATACAGCCATTATACCTCTGACGAGAGCATCTCGTCTCCTGAACCATCCGTCGTGTAAGATTGGCATATCTGGGCTGGAGGCATGTAATGGACCTGTTGCTTTCATTTCTTTGCTCCCTATTAATAAATAATCAATTTCTGGAGAGTTGATAAAAAGAGACAAGAATGAAAAGGGCATATGACACATTTATGAGAAGGATTTTTTTTCCCCAGGTTTCTTTAGCATAATGCCTTTTTTCAGATCATATTAAAAGTAGCAGAGAAAGAAGAGACACACACGATTCATGTTACCCTGCTGTAGTGCAGATGTATGAATAGACAGATAAGACGCCCTCAGGAATGAAAATTCAAGGAAAAATGACTTGACAGGCTAACAAAAAAATCTTACATTGTTTCAGTTCAGGAAAAAGAGAAATGATGTCCACACAGGGTTTGTTTTGTTTCCATTTAAAACGGATCCAGTGGCTTCAAGGTGTGGCTTTTTGGCCTCTAAAGCGGCTCGTTTTTGGTTCGCACGATTGCTATTCGCAAGCCGAAGGAGAAGGGGAAGGGTGGAGGGGTGGGGGCGGGGGA
Organism: Ornithorhynchus anatinus; assembly: GCF_004115215.2. Classification (NCBI taxonomy): domain Eukaryota; kingdom Metazoa; phylum Chordata; class Mammalia; order Monotremata; family Ornithorhynchidae; genus Ornithorhynchus; species Ornithorhynchus anatinus. The sequence goes on along the minus strand of NC_041729.1, from coordinate 109,307,514 downwards.
GGAGCATTTTGGATTTCCATGGTCCTTTTCCTCAATGCTGAAGATTTTTTAATCCCAACATCCCCATTGTTTTCCCTTCCTGATTGATAATGAGGAGTGACATTAAGACTCCTGTTTCCGTCATTCCACTGAGCCTAATGGAGTTGAGGATTTGTTATTTGATCTAATGGCAATGGCTTTTCAATAGACATGCACGGAATCATTGATTAGTTTGTCCTGCTCTTGTTTGTGTGGGAACACTGTTCAATTTACACCAATTAAAGGAGGCTTGGTTTGTGTATTGAAGAATAATTAAAGGATGCAAGTCCCCATAGGCTTCTATAAATGACATCTGACTGGACTGGTGATCATGGCATAAATGCAGTCTTATTCTTTAAAGTGTTTGATTGCATATAAAATAATTTAGGTAGCTCACCAGGAAAAGGGGTGTTAGTTCATTTTCCCTATAAATGAATTATTTGTACATACTATCCTGGTCACCTTGAAAATAACTTGACAAGGCGAGTATTAAATAACCATTTAGAGTTTGCTGTCAGCCTTGGGGAATGCAAGCAGACCATCCCTCCCTTGATTCCTCTCCCCTGGATCATCAAGACCACTTTAAAGGGTATTTCAACCTAAATGCAAATGATCTCCAGGGAGGGTTAAGCACTAGCAATGCTCGGGTAGATCTTTAGCAGATAAATATTGATGCTATTTGAAAAAGACTGCAGAAAGCTGTCGACATGGAGTGGAGGTAGGAGCTGATGAGTTTCAGGGTGAACATGGTTATTTTTTATCTATCCTTTGGACCTACTCTGTACAGTGTTTGGCCCACTGTAGGTACTTAACCAACACCACAATCATTATTATTAACTTTCAACAGAGAAACTTTTGATGTTCCTGGAGTGCCGACCCCCATAAGTGTATTTAGTCTCTCTGGGGATCAGATATTCTGATTTACAATACTTCATGTTTTATTACTGTGAGCACTTCCCGGTAACTACACAATGATGATAATTGTGGTATTTGTTAGGCACCTACTGGCACTTAAGTGTCAGGTTGAATTCAGTAATCTCATGAGGCTCACAGTCTTAATCCCCATTTCACAGTTGAGGTAACTGAGGCACAGAGAAGTAAAGTGACTTGCCCAAGGCCACATAACAGACAAGTGGGGGAGTGAGGATTAGAACCCATGACCTTCTGATTCCCAGGGCCGTGCACTATTCACTACGCCAAGCTGCTTCCCACACGCATACCTCTGCTCACCCAACCACAGTTCAGGAGGTTTCCTCCTTAAATAATGTAAGGGACTCCTAAAGGGAAAGAGGTAGGAGACTGGAATGAAGCTTTTGCCAGCTGACGAGACCTGAATTTAGAATTTTTCTTTTTAATACTGAAACTTACCCTTTCCATTTCATTCCCTCATACTAAAATCACATTTTTTCCTGCTCCTCCTGTAAGCTGTTAGCTTTCCCTACCAATATAAATTTTATATTTTGAAAACTTGTCCAAGCATCCCATTTAATAACAGACTCTCTCTTTCTGCTTCTCTCTCTCTCTTACCCCACAACCTCCCTCCCTCCCATTTTATTCCTGACCCTTTCACTTCCCTTCCTTTCTACTGTTTCTACTCCTTTCGGCAGCAAGGCTGATTAGAAGGCCATATGCTCTCTTCAATCCACCCAAAGAGCCTCACATCACTTCATCAGGGATTCTCCAAGTGGGAAGGATGGTAAAATATGCTTCTAAATGTGGAGTCGACAGGGTGGATTATTGGTAGATGCAGGAGAGTGTTATGGCACAGGCAGAACCAGAGCAGAATGACCCACAAAAATACAAAGCTGGACAATAGATCACTTTTGGAAAGTCAGCCAGGAGAGCTCTGAAATACCAGCGTGTTTTCACATTCTCAGGCTTTCAGGAGGCATGAATAGAAACTGAACAGTAACTCTTTTTCATACCTCTTTTCAGGGGTCTTGCTGGCAAAGAAGGATTTAGCATCCAATTCCTGTACTTTCATGTGGGAAATTCAGAATCTGCACCGTAAAAGGAAATTGTTTTTCAAGCTCTCATAAATTTTGGATTTTTCAAGATGTTACCAATGTTTCCTCCTCCTCTTCCTCATTCAAGTTTTATTTCATCTTCCAATTCCACAGCTCGTGCCTGTACACATATACATACATACTTACCAGCCCATTCATAAAACAGATCAACTGATTGACCCCAGGAGATTGGGACCTGAAAGTCAGGAGAACTTATCAACGGCAGAGGTCTTTCCTCTTCCTGTATTTTGTCTTGAACCATTTCTTCTCACAGTTTTCAGGCCACATTTCCCTCCTCTAAATTAAAAAAAAAAAACTGTTGGTACACTAGCAAATACTAAAGGTGGTGTTTGAGAAAAATTAGCCAGTGTGGGATTCATTTTGCCTGGAAAATTCAGAAACCAGGTGAAATTAAATTCAGTTTGATTCTGATTATGTTTTTAACCCTTAGTTTATGGTTCTCTGATAAAAAGAAGGCATTTTAATAGAAATGTCAGAAATTATTTTAACAAAATTTAAATTTTTTTGAAGAAACAGGCTGTTCCATATTTTAATATAATAATCGAATGTACCTGGTTCCTTCCTTCTGATAGCTGCAGAAACTACAGCATCAGCAGAACTAGTAGTATCAGCAATAGTATTTATTGAGTTCTCACTTGGTGTAATGCAGTGTACTAAGTGCTTAAGCAGTAAACAAAGAAATGACAAGCTTTCTCACCATGTGTTTCCACTCTCATGCGGGGAAAAGACATAACATCGTTTGCAGAGTAATCCAACTAAACAATTGAATGTACAATTGAACACAGATACTAAAATGCCATGGACGGGTAAAGTAAGTGCTAGAGATGGCTGAAGGTTTATACTATTTGGGTTTCTGGAAATTGATTTGGGAGGACTTTTGGGAGAAGATGAGATTTCAGGAGACATTTGAATATGGGGAGATCTGTGGCCTGTCAGATTTGGGATTGGAGAGAATTCCAAGCTGAAGGAACAATATGAGTGTGGGAATGGAGTCAAGAGAGTAGATGTGTGTCTCTCCCTTTAGAGTGTAAATTCCTTGTAGGCAGAATAGAGAAGCAGTGTTGCCCAGTGGATAGAACACAGTCCTGATAGTTAGAGGACCTCAAGCAAGTTTAACTCACTTAAACTTCTCTGTGCCTCAGTTCCCTCATCTGCAAAAATACCTGTTCTCCCTCTGACAGTGAGCCCGATGTGGGACCTGCTTATATTGGATCAATCCCAACATTTAGTACAGTGCTCAACATAAAGTAAGTACTTAAAAAATACCAAAATTATTATTATTAAACTCTTTGGGAGCTAATGCTATTGATTTTAACTTCACAGTTATTTCCCCAGCCCCTAGTATAATATAATGCCCAAAGTAATGCACTTAAAACCTGGGAACTGTTCATTCTTAGTACCCTATATGTACATTCCCAGGTACATTGATGAAGGAGAAGAAAGAGAATGAGGAAGAAGAGAGGAAGTAGAAGACGAGAGGAAGAAGATTAGAAGGAGGAGAAGGAGAAAATTGAGGGAAGGAGAATGGGAAGAGAAGGAGGGGAAGGAGAAAGGGATCAGAGGGGAAGTAGTAGGTGGCAATAGAAGGGTAAGCAAGAGGGAGAGAGGAGAGGAAGGAGCAGGAGGAGGAAGGAGGGAGAAAAAGAGTCAAGTGGGTGAAGGTGGATAAAGGAGGGGAAAAGGAGAACGACGAAATGAAGAAAGAGGATTGAGAAACTAAGGAAAAGGAAGAGGAGGGAGGGGAGGAATGTGGGGGGAAAGAGGAAAAGAAGGAGAAGGGGGAAAAGAGAGGGAAGAAGTGAAGAAAGAGAAGAGGAGGCAAACAGCTATGAACAGGCATGACCTTCAAGGCTACATGGACTAGTGACTTTAGAGTTCCAAAGACTTAAGAACAAATTCCAGAAGTAATGCTATTTTGATCAGAACAGTGGTCTATCCAGTCCAATATTCAGTTTCTGATAATGCCTATAAGATGCTAAAAGGAATGCTATTCTTTTTGATATCAGGTGTTTGGGATGTTTTGTCTAATTGTCCTGTCCACTTTCCCAAATCTGTCACTGAATTACCTTGGGAAAGATCCATTTTGGTCCTCTGTTTATCCAACTGCACAATTGGAATCATCATTCAACCTACTCTATAGTCAGAAAATCCTTTAACTGTATAAAATGTTAAAACTTTTCTCAACATCATCATCACCCTGGGTTATTCTAGAGACAGTAAAATGTAAGGTAAACTGTCTCTTCCTCTCTCTGCCTCTTCCCCTCTCTCTCTCTCTTCCTCTCACTCTGTCTCCTCCCCCTCTCTTCTATTAACCAAGGAGAAGAAAACACTGCCCAAAACAGAAAAATAACCAAGAATAAGAGAGGCAGGCTTATTTCTTATTCACCAAACACATCATATTAATAAATAAGGGACACTTCTAGATGAACTACAATCTAGGGATTTGTCTTTACATCTGCCTTCAGATGCTTGAAATAAAATTTCAATCAGCTTCTACTGTTGGACTTCATCTGATGTGAATCTCTATTAATTATTTTCCCCAAGTCAGGTTTGTCAGGTTTATGGAAGGATTAAAATGTGAAACACTTGTCTTTGTCTTTTTCAATGTTCTTTGCCAGGAAAATGTTTCATTCCTCAAAAGCCTAAAGGAGAATATCCCTCATGAGCATAGCCCAGTTTTGAGCATTACTATGGCTGTTCCATACCCTGGCCAAGGACAAGAATCTAAAAGCAAAAGTGATAATGGCTGCATTAACTTCTTGGTGGTGACCAGGAACCTCACTGTGCAGAGCTCTTTGAAATCCTAGGATTTTGGGTCTTCAGGAATAGCTTTCATTTGACTTTGGAAAAGATTCCCACCCTCTTATCCCTCTTTTCTGACGTCACATCCTTGAGGGGTAAAATAGCTTCTGGACATGGATCACAACGAAAAGTTGAGAAATGCAATACATACCACTTTCCCCAAAGTGAAGATACAGTTGGAAAATGTCTCATTTCATAAATCTAATGAAGTGTAAATCTTCTGGCTTAGATGCCATTTAGCACCATCAGTCCAATTCTTCCACTTGGGTTCAGAGAGACTTCCTTCATAGGCTTTCTGGGACAAGAAAACACACCTCCCTGGACTTACATTGGTGAGTACCATCACTTCTGACTAGCTTGTGGTTGGCTGGGAGAATAAGGAAGATAACCTATCAGCTCCAGCAGCCTGTTCCTAGACTGCAAAGATGCTGGAAGAGACGAAACTGCACTTACCCTGAATAATGATGGTGTTTGTTAAGCACTTATTTTGTGTCAAGCACTGTTCTAAGCACTGGAGTAAATACAAGACCATTAGATTGGACATAGTCCCTTTCCTACATGAGGGTCACAGTCTTAATACCCAATTTACAGATGAGGTAACTGAGGCCAGAGAAGTTAAATGACTTGCCCAAGGTCACTCAGCAGACAAGTGGAGGAGCCAGGATTAGAACCCATGTCCTTATGACTCAGGCCCGTGCTGTATCCACGAGGCAATGCTGCTGCTTCTGAAGCAACAGGAGGGTCTCTCCTTTCTTAATCTCCATCCCCTATTTCACCCTTCAAATGTAGCTGAACTGAGGAGCTTCTGGGCTAGAGATTCGCCATGGCTGACCTCTGACCTACTTCCTCAGCCCTTGCCCCTTCCTGAACTCCACCAAAAGGGACACTGGTAAATTTAGGTGGGGAGTAGCGATTTTCTCTCTCCCCTGATTTAAAAGACTATAAGGGTTCTCTCACCTCCACACCAGCCAGGCCTGGCTCCCCATACACAGATGGGGAAACTGAGACTTGAGGAAATTCAAATCTCCTCATGAGTCACAATCTGGGCTGTAGGGGCAATCCCAAATCCTGTCTGGCCTGCTCCTTCCTTTTTGGGGTTATTCTGTCCCTCAAACATTTTAGGAACTGAAATAGAAACACAGCCACGTTTGGCAATCAAGGTTCCAGTTTTTGGTAGGCGAGGCAAGTCTCTGCAAAAATCTGTCTCTGGCTGCCCTTTCATTCCGCTGAGCATCATGCCATTTTCTAAGAAGAGCTAAATAGCTCTTTCAGGTTTCCCTTCTGTTCGACCAGCCTGGTTTCCTGAAAGATTGAAAAAAATGAAGAGTGTTTTTAAATTCTACCACTAGTAACTGATATTAAATGATTCTTGGATGACTTATAAAAGCGGGAATATTATCCTTATTTCATCTCTTACAGATGGAAAAAAGAGTAGATATGAATGACATCCATTCACTAGGTTTTGGACCCACATTTCTCTTGAGTGTAACTCAAACCCACATGAAATCCGTGAGTGCCGTCCCTGAGGGGGCTCATTAAAGAGGGCAGTGAGGTAACAAAGCTGTTAAATGATATTTTTGCATCACTCTTACCTTTGAGAATGATGGGGGAAATTCCTATTCCAAAGGCACTTTACACAGGAAACCCTGGTGTGGCCTTAACACAAATTGAAATCTCTGAGGAGGAAGTTCTGGAGCAACTTGAAAAACTCAAGCGGAATAGTAAATCACCTCAACCGGATGGCATTCATCTGAGAGTTATGAAGGAAATAACATGTGAAGGCACAGAGGAACTGACCAAGATATCTTCTACATACTCTGTACAATAACACAGCTATTCATCTAGCAATCCCTCACAAAACAGCAGACCTCTCTAGACATCTCTCCAATCCCTCACATTGGAACAATTTATTTTTTCACACCAAAAATGTGCAGATACCAAGAGGATCCACAAATAAATCATTTTGTAAATCCAAAGACTGTGGTACTGTGGCTGTGCATATTGGATCCTTCAATCAGTCATGAGTCACATATTTATTGAGCACCTACTGTTTGCAGAGCACTGTACTATGTGTTTGGGAGGGTTTAATAGAGGACACAGAGTAAGCTGAAGTGGAGAAAGACTGCTGTGTGTGGCTTCTCATCCAGACTCTGTTGCCTAGAAGAGTCAACTGGATGATGATGGGTCATGTGAACTCTCCTATAAATGCATGGATATTGAATCACATTCATGATTCCCAGATTATGCTTACTTCTCAGGACAGTGATGTAGTTCAATATTCAGCACCCCTATTTCACAAGACACTAGAGTCCATAAGTAGATGTATTTTGGAGTCATAAGAGTTTGATAAAAAAAAAAGGGTAATGTATCTCCTGATTTCCTACTGCAACAAGAGTTTACAAACATTGATTTCATTCTAGCTAGCTTTCTGAAGAATGCATCTCAGTCACTTTACTGAGCACCTATGTGCAGAGAACTGTTTAAGGCACTTGGAAAAGTATTCCAGAATCTGTAGACATGATCCCTGCCCTCAAGAAGTTTTCAGTGTAGCAAGGGAAGACAAACAGCATCTGTTGTTTATAGAGAGTAATGAAAGCATGATGGTGGGAGTCAGGGGATGGGGGGTGGGGGGAAGGAAGTGTGGCACACATATGCTATATCTGTTGAAACCCGGCTCTTGTCCTCAAAGATTGGAAATTTGGGACCCCCAACTTCAAAAACAAGGAAAAAGCAAAATTCTAAAAATCTCAGATCCCTCCCATAGAAAATAGATCAATAGCTTTTAATTGGAATTTAAGTCTGAAGCAACATAGAACTTGAATTGACATCATCTAATGGGTCAAACCAGCAGATGTCCAAAGGGTAAAATGGTGCCTCTTTAACCTTTTAGAGTTCTTTGAAAATAATAATAAAATACAGTAACAGGCAAAGGTGACCCAAGAGACCTAATTTACTTGAATTTTTCAAAAGATAGGGATAATGTCCCCTCCTAGAAACCATTAAGAAATAAGTAGCAGTGAGAGGCAAAGGGGCCAAAGTTATGCCCTAGATTAAAACTGGATGAGTTTAAGGCCATTCTACAGAGGAGAAAGTGGGGGGAGCCCTAAGTATTTGACACTGGGACCAGGAAACTCTACTCTGTAGTTGCTCTTAGCACACAAGTGGTTCCTCATTTATCCCTCCAGAGCCCATTCCAGATGAATGGCAATTTCAGAATAGAGCCTGCATTGTGGTGCATACAACTTGGAAGAGGGATTTATAAGAAATCCTGCTTTTCAGCTTTTAACGATGAGATTCGTGCCTGTCCCTGTGAAATAAAGACAAGGGGTGGGAGAGGTTAGGGAAGCTTGCACATTTGACTCCTACACAAGGAACAAGGTGACATTTCAGTTAAGAAAACAGATCTGAACTGTCACTTCATTGTGACTTAGCTCAGGCTGACTGTGTGCCAGGCACTCAGAGACAGCAGTTCCTACCCTGAAGTTGCTTCTATTTTAATGGAGATTGGAGATATTGTATTTGTTAAGCGCTTACTATGCGCCAAGCACTGTTCTAAGCACTGGGGTAGATACAAGGTAATCAGGTTGTCCCACATGGGGCTCACAGTCTTAATCCCCATTTTACAGATGAGGTAAATGAGGCACATAGAAGTTAAGTGGCTTGCCCAAAATCACACAGCAGGCAAGTGGCAGAGCCAGCATTAGAACCCACATCCTTTGGCTCCCAAGCCCATCCCATGTCCAGAAGGTTTGGAATCCTGGGTTTTTGGAAAAATCCCAAGTGAGAGTCAGTGTGATACAATGTATATACATCTATTGGTGATGGTTTTTTGCTTTTGGGTTCTTTTTTTCCTCAGAAAAGAAATATCCTAGCATTGGAGAGTTCTCAGTGTGAGCCTGACTAAAATGTGACCATCATCATCTTTGTGTTTATTAGCATCCCCACCCCCAACACTCAAATCAAAATTCGTAGAGAACCTACTTTACAAGGGACTGTCAACATTCATCTTATCCACCACACTCACTAATATGTCAACTTCAGCCAAGTCATCTTTAAATCCAAAGATCAGATCTCCCTTTCTAGACTGTAAACTTGCTGTGGGCAGAGAACATGTCTACCAACTCTGTTATATTGTACTCTCCCAAGCACTTATTAGAGTACTCTGCACAAAGTAAGCATTCAGTAAATATGATTGATTGATTGATCAGATTGAAGGGAATTGAATTGCTTCACATTAAGACCAGAGGAATGTAGGAGAATCTCAGGGATGCTAGTCCCAGAGGGAATGCAAATGGAAGGCTCTGAACAGCTATTTGCAGGTGGCAGCTCTCTGCCTAGTGATTTGCTCTCTGGCTAGTTACCATAGACTTTGTTAAGTTCCTTTGGTGGGCTTTTCAACTCTCCCTTTAGCAACGATACAGTGGCTCTGGTTGTGTTTTCCTTCATCTGTGTGTCACCTATGCACTTGGGTGCCATCTGTGTACCTTTTGGCACTTGGTATTCACTCAATCCCACAAGATATGTACATAGCCAAGTCTGTTGTTGGACCTTGGGGAAGTCATTTAACTTCTCTGTGCCTCAGTTACCTCATCTGTAAAGTGGGGATTGAGACTGTGAGTCCAACGTGGGACAGGGAAATCATCCATCCTGATTTGCACATATCCACCCCAGTTCTTAGAACAGTACATGGCACAAAGTAAGTGCTTAACAAATACCACAATTATTATTACATTCATAACATTTATTTTTATTAATGTCTGCTTCCCCCTCTAAACTGTAAGCTTGTTGTGGACAGGGAACATGTCAGTACAGTGCTCTGCACGAAGTGCTCAATCATCATCATAAATGGAATTTTTTGAGGACTTACTGTGTGCAGAGCACTGTACTAAGTTCTTGGGAGAGTACATTGATTGATTAACTGATTTATTAGCACTTAGTACAGTGCTCTATACACAATAAGCACTTAATAAATGATTGAATTAATGAAAAAGGAAATAATGCAAATATAATAGACATATATAGCAAAAACACATCCCTAAAAATTCTTAGCAAGTGCTAATATCAGAGATGGAATTCACCAGGAACATTTAGAGGAGCCAGCCCTAGGCCCAGATGCTCAAAGTTCCCCTACCCTGGAGGATGTGAGCAGTACAGATTGGAAGACTGTCAGATTTCCAGATTCATGGATACAGCCAGCCCACTGGGAGCTTAGTTGATCTTCAATGCACATGAAAGGGAATATTCCCTGATCACAAGGAGCTTACAGTCTAGAGGGGAAGGTAGACATTGAAAGAAGTTACAGACATGAACATAAGTGTTGTGGGGCTGAGGGTGGAGTGACTAAAGAGAACCAATCCAAGTGCAAGGATGGGACAGAAGGGAGAGGGAGGTAAGGGAAATGAGGGCTTAGTCAGGGAAGACCTCTTGATGAAGATGTGATTTGAATAAGACTTTGAAGGTGGGGAGTGTGGTGCTCTGTCAGATACAATGGGGGAGGGAGTTCCAGGCGAGAGGGAGGGTATGGGTGAGGGGTCGGTAGTGAGACAGATGAGATTGAGGTACAGTGAGTAGGCTGGCAATAGAGAAGCAAAGTGACAATGCTAGGGTGTAGTAGAAAATCAGCAAAGTAAGATAGGAGAGGGAACACCTGAGGATCTAAGTTACCTTGAAAACCGCTCGCACTCTAGGCATAACGTTGGCAGGGATTGCCGTGGAAGAAAGGGAAGAAAGGGCTATGTGAAACTTGTGGAGGTGCTGGTTTCACGCTGTCAACAGTCTGCCACCTATCTTCTTGTTTCTACTCGCTGAAATTTCCCTGAAATAATAAAGAGGACCACAGGATGAAAATGACACTGGGAGAATGACTGAGACAATGCCCCCACAAGACTTAAGCATGTTGAAGGAATCAGTAACATGAGTCTGGGTAAAATATAATTGGCAAATAAAATGCCTGAGGGCAAAAAGTGTTAGCTTTAATGGAATAGGGGCATGAACAAAGGACCAACTCAGAACGAACTCTACCTACCTTTCAACCTCAGAAAAAATGAGTTGTGAGGAATTGAGGACACTGATACTACCAGCCGACGCTCTGGATCCTATTTGGGCCTCGTCGACTGAAGGAGACTTAAGCCAGGATTGTCAGTGAAAAGAGAAACTTGAGGGTGCATATCAGTCAATCACTGGTATTTATTGAGCACTTGCTTTGTGCAGAGCATATATTTAGCCAAGGAAGGAGAAAGTTAGGAGTTTCCTGATGTAATAAAAATGGGGGCCTAAATGAAGAAAAGATTCATCTTTCCATCTTCTTTGGTCCTACAGTCTAAGAAGCAGAGAGCACTGGGCAGAATTAAAGGGTGATGAATTTAGAAGGCATAAAAGGATCTTAACCTGTGGAATGCACTGCCACAGGAGGTTTTTGAGACAAATGCTGTCTGGATTTGATGACAGCTAATGACATTAACTAATTATATAACTAATAGCATTTGTAGCTATGGAAGCTAAGATAATGATAAGGGTAATCAGATCCCATACTTCAGGGCATAGGCCCACAGGGACCAAGGGAGGTAAGTTTCTTCCATTGCCTAACTGACCAGATGCTTTCCATGATCCTTTGTCTGCACTTTCTTGGAAACAGCAGGTTCTGGCAACTGCGTCTGGAAGCAGGATGCTGATCTACAGAACTCCAGGGTCTGGAAATTCTGGGATTTCATCTGGCGACTAGGCAAAGCCAGATGCAAATTCAATTCAATTCACATTAATTGAAAGCCCCTGAGTACCTGGTGTTGTATTGGAGGCCCTGGAGCAGAAAGGAGACAATGACCCTGACTTCAAGGAGCTTAAAATCTAAACTGATGTAAGATCAGCCAACAAAATTTACATATAAAATAATTAAAAAGCTGCGTTACTATATACATCTGCGTGCTTGGGTGTGCGTGTGTGTGCATGCATAAAGATCTATGACAGTACAGTAGAGTCTAACCTTATATATACAAATCATTTTCTGGCTGACTGAAAAAATGTTGAATACACTGTTTACTGTAATAAGCCTGAACTAGAAGACAGCACTAGTAGATACATTCCAGATAGAAAGTTGTGAATTACAGTGTTCAATTACTTCCCAAATAGGTATTTTAATATCTAGATGATAAGGCCTATGTTCAAGAGACCCTTAGAGACTTATGGGACCAGCATGAGACACTCTCTCACTATGCCTCACACTTGACTTTCTCTCCAGTTTCCAATCCTCACACCCTTCCTCCTACATGGAATTCCCTCCCCCTTCCAATCTATCAGATTGCTGCTCTCCCTCTCTCAAATCCCTCCTAAAATACCACCTCCTCCAAGAAACCAGTCCCTAATTAAATTCCACCACCTGGGCTACGAAAAAACAAATAATCATCTTCTGCACTCTTGTATCTGCAGGATGTTTAGCAATGAAGTGAACAGTCAGCTCTCCTATAGGAGTGTTACATCTCTCATTCAGAAAAACTTGCACTGTAGCACCCATCATCCAATGACCATGCAACACCACATTGCACTGTATCCAGGCAGACGCTTGTTGTTGGAAAAACATTCCCAATTCCACAGTAGCATTTTATCCAAAAAACACAATGTGAAAACACAATGTATAGCAAGTGATTCACACTCTCCTTATTTATTTACTTATTCATTTACTCAACTTTCCATACTAACAAATCAGTGAACAGTTTTTTACTAAGTTCCCACTGTGCACAGAGCATTGTACTAAGCATGTGAGAGAGTACAATAGAGTTAATTTACATGATTCTTGCCCTCAAGGAGTTTACAATCTATTGGGGTTGAAAGAGTGTAAAATAAATTACAGGTGGGAGGAGGGAGTAGAGTATATAAAATGAGGATATGAGTATGGGGCATAGTGTATCAGTCGATCAATCTTATTTATTGAGCACTTACTGTGTGCAGAGCACTGTACTAAGGGCTTTGGAGAGTACAAAATAACAGAATTGGTAGGTATATTCTCTGTTCACAAAGAGATAATAGTTTAGAGGAGCTCTTTCACCTGCACCCTTCCACACGAAACAATCGGTTTCTTGAGGGCAGGAATAGTGTCTTTTACTTCTATTGCACCCTCACAATTACTAATACGGTGTTCCATATGTTATGGATGCTCAGTGAATAGTATTCATGATGACAGAGCCGGCTTCTGATAATTCTCATGTGAGGATGTGATGACAAGGTGCAGGATGAAGCAGTGGAATTGGCAGAAGTGGTGGCTCCTAGGGGGCAAGCATAGGAATGGCTTTGCCACTTGCCTTCTGTATGACCTTGTGTGGCCTAGTGGATAGATGGTTCTGGGTTCTAAGCCCAGTTCTGCCACTTGTCAGTCATGTGACTTCGGGCAAGTCACTTCACTTCTCTGTGCCTCCATTACCTCATCTGTAAAATGGGCTTAGACTGAGCTCCTTGAGGGACAGGGACTGTGTCCAACCTGATTAGTTTGTACCTACCCCAGTGCTTAGTACAGTGCCTGAAATGCAGTAAGCACTTTACAAATACCATAAAAAAAATGTAAATGATCCATTGGCAGCATCTCCCTTGTGAACAGGCACAGGGAGGGAAAATGAACAGCTCTGTTGTAGCTGGTGGGAGTGGGCAAGGGGCTCTCCCCAGAGAAACTCTCTAGGTTAAGGGATTTGAACAGACTGACATATGACATCATCCAGAACAGTGCTTGCACATTCAACACAACAAAATGACATCATCAGAACAAAAAGGAATAACAAATATTTCCCTGCCTCAGGACAACCAAGTATCTGAAGCCAGTCCCAAGTGATGATGGGTTTTCTAAAAGTATGAAACCTGCTCCCAATTCTGGAACCTCCTATCTCTTTAATACTAGTGATTGAGAAATTTTAGTCTGGAGACTGAATCTCTAAAGACCCTAACTGCCTTGTGAGTATATTAGGATGGCAAGGTGTGGTTATGTCCAGGCTGGGCAGGCTTGGAAGGAAGGGGGTGGACAGGGCATGTCAGAATTGCTTTTCCAATCACAGCTAAAGCACTTCTCCTGCCCACCATTAGTTCTGCCATGCAGCTCTTCAGAGGGATGAAGACTACAATTCATTCATTCGTTCAATTGTATTTATTAAATGCTTAATGTGTGCAGAGCACCATAGTAAGTTCTTGGAAAAGTACAATACAACAAAGAGTAACAATCCCTGCCCACAATGAGCTCTCAGTCTGGAAGGATGGGGAAGAGGGGGTAGGCAATCCCTGCCAACCTAGCCTCTGCTCAATGGGGAATAATTTTTTATGGCATTTGTTAAACACTTGATATGTGCCAGACCTTGTACTAAATGCTGGGTTAGATACAATGTAATGAGGTTGGACACCCTCTAGACTGTAAGCTTTTTGAAGGCAGGGAATGGGTCTGTCATATGTTGTATACTCTCAGGCATTTAGAACAGTGTCTGCACAGAGTAAGCTCACAATAAATATGATTTATTGAACCACATGGGGTTTGCAGTCTAAATCCCCATTTTACAGATGAGGGAACTGAGGCACAGAGAAGTTAAGAGCCTTGCCCAAGATCACACAGCAAATAAATGGCATAGTTGGGATTAGAACCCAAATTCTCTGACTCACAGGCCTGTGCTGAATCCACTGTACCCTATCATGCTGCTTCTCAAGCTGCTTCTAGTACTGTAAAAAAAAAAGGAAAGACAAAGTAAAGAAAAGTAATTCATGAGGAAAACCACTGGGATCCTCCAGGGGACAGAGTCTCTGTTTAAGGTATTATAATCAGGGCAAGAATGTTCCTGCTCTTGATAAGAAATGAGATTTCTGTTCCATGGAAGGGGCCCATCCTTTTGAATCTCTAAAAAGTCATGCTGAAGAACAGATTTTAATGGTTATAGAGTTTATATATCTGGTCTTCAGACAGTACTATAACAATAACTCTTTGAATTTTATTTTTTTTTATTTTTCCAAACTTCTTTGGACCACATCTCATTTTTTCCTGACAACATCCCTGTGACATAGGGAGAAGCAGGAATCATCACCACCTCTATTTTGCAGATGAGGAAACTGAGGCCCAGAGAAATTAAGTGACTTGCCCAAGATTAGACAGATACACAGTAGAAGGACTGGGACAAGAAATCACATCACCTCATTTCCATATCCTTGTTTTTCCACTAGACCATGCTTTCTCCCAGTATATTTTTGCACATTGGCATTATTGACAAAATATATTTCCTGCTAAAAATATATTCATTCAATAGAATTTATTGAGCACTTACTATGTGCAGAGCACTGTACTAAGCGCTTGGAATGTACAAATTGGCAACAGATTGAAACAGTCCCTGCCCATTGATGGGCTTACAGTCTAATTGGGGGAGACAGACAAAAACAATAGCAATAAATAGAATCAAGGTGATGTACATCTCATTAACAAAATAAATAGGGTAATAAAAAAATATACAAATGAGCAGACGAGCACAGTGCTGAGGGGAGGGAGAGGGAGGAGCAGAGGGAAAGGGGGGAAAAGGGGTCTTAGCTGAGGGGAGGTGAAGGTGGGGGTAGAAGGGCAGCAGAGGGAACAGGGAAAGCTCTGTCTGGGAAGGCCTCTTGGAGGAGGTGAGCTCTAAGTAGTGCTTTGCAGAGGGGAAGAGAATTAGTTTGGCAGAGGTGAGGAGGGAGGGCATTCCAGGACAGCGGGAGGACGTGGCCCAGGGGTCGATGGCGGGATAGGCAAGAATGGGGGACAGTGAGGAGGTGGGCGGCAGAGGAGTGGAGCATACGGGGTGGGCAGTAGAAATAAAGAAGGGAGGAGAGGTAGGCGGGGGCAAGGTGATGGAGTCTGCTGGGTGACCGTGCAATTGCTATTAAACTAGTCACTAGCCGGTATCAATTAATCAATCATATTTAGCACTTACTATGTGCATAACACTGTACTAAGTGCTTGGGAGAGTACAATCTAACAATTAGCAGGCACATTACCTGCCCACCTCCAAAATTTAACATCTAAAATATGCAATGGGGAATTTTGTTCTCAGTGTTTTTACTCCGTAATTAACTAGCCATAACAGGAGAACCCTGGGCAAGAAATAACAAGCAAGCAAATAGTTTTTTAACACATTTTTTATGGTTTGGGTTTCCAAGAGTCCCTGAGGAAAAGGATGTTTGAAAGTACAGCTGAAACCACAGCCCATTTCAACCAGATCCATACCAAAACTCATCCTGGCTTGGCCAAATGGCTCCAGTATAGTGAAGCAAGAATAAGAGTTCTCAATGCTTTGACAAGCAGAGTATTTTTCCCAAGCACCAGATAGACCAAGGAGGGGGAAAATGATCCATCTCATCTGAAAGTATTTTATTTGGTGGATGGGGGAGTCTAAGAGTTTGAATTGGGTGAAAGAGGTAAAGAAATGAAGCCCTGACCATCATAATAGGAGCTTTGTTTTAAAAGGCTAAGGACCTAAGGACCTTACACATCTACCCAAGCTGACCAATTTAAAGTAACCCCTGCTTGTGCTAGAAATTCAAAGTTAGAATTGTCATTAAACATGACCAGCTGAGGATAAAGGTAGCTAAAACTTTCCTTAATGAAAATGTAAAGGAAATAGATAAAAATATTATTCCTCCAAACCAGTCGAATGCAAAGATATTTAATTACTACCATTATCTAATTTAGCATTAAGAAGGTGTGTGTGTTGATCAGAATACATTGCCTGAAATGTGTTCTGTTCAGATTCTGACTAGCAATCCAATTATTTTCTACAACATGTAATGCTAGTTCTTTGAAGATTTACTCGCCACCCAGGACAATAAGTGTGGTCATCCTTATTTAGCCTAACAAAAGGTAGAAAAATTACATCCTTACAATCAGTATCCTCCTCCCAACTCCTGATCTGCAATGTCACTTTGCGTTACAAAATTAGATATTTTCAGAATGTGAATTTCATTGGGCAGGTTTTTTTTTTTTCCAGAAGAAAACACTCCCAGAAAATCATCATGTATTCATTCATTCAATCATTTATTGAGCGTTTACTGTGTGCAGAGCACTGTACTAAGTGCTTGGAAAGTACAATTCAGCAACAAAGAGAGATAATCCCTGCCCACTACAGGCTCATGGTCTAGAAGGGAGGAGAGAGACATCAAAATAAGTAAACTGGAATCAATAGCATCAATATAAATAAATGGAATTATAGATATATATACACATCAAAACAAAAAACAAGCATTAATATAAATATAATTCTAGATATGTACATATATACCCAAGTGCTGTGGGGCAAGGGGATAGAGCTAAAGGAGCGAGTCGGAGCGATGGGGACAGGAGGGGGGGCTGAGGAAAAGGGGGGCTTAGTCTGGGAAGGCTTCCTGGAGAAGGTGAGCCTTCAGTAGAGCTTTGAAGGGGGGAAGTGTGATTGGTGGATTTGAGGAGGGAGGGCATTCCAGGCCAGAGGTAGGATGTGGGCCAGGGGTTGATGGTAGAACAGGTGAGAATGAGGCACAGTGAGAAGGTTAGCACCAAAGGAGCAGAGTGTGCAGGCCAGGATCAAGGAGAGAGGGGAGGTGAGATAGGAGGGGGCAAGGTAATGGAGAGCTTTGAAGCCAATAGTGAAGAGTTTTTGCTTAATACAGAGGATGATAGGCAACCACTGGAGATTTGGGGGGGTGGGGGCAGCTACATGCCCAGAACGCTTCTTTAGAAAGATAGTCCAGGCAGCAGAGTGAAGTATAGACTGAAGTGGGGAGAGACAGGGGTTGGGAGATCAGAAGGGAGTCTGATGCAGAAATCCAGTTGGAATAGGATGAGTAATTGTACTAACATGGTAGCGGTTTGGATGTGAGGAAAGGTGGATCTTGGCTATGTGGATGATGGTATTTGTTAAACGCTATGTGCCAAGCACTCTTCTAAGTACGAGGGTAGATATAAGGTAATCAGGTTGTCCCACATGGGGCTCACATCTTAATCTCCCTTTTACAGATGAAGTAACAGACACAGAGAAGTGAAGTGACTTACCCAAAGTCATACAGCTGACAAGCGGCAGAGCTGGGATTAGAACCCACAACTTCTGACTCCCAAGCTCATGCTCTTTTCACTAAGCCATGCTGCATATATGCTCTGCTCACCTTACCACTGCACAGAGACAATTCCTTCAGAGGCCAGAAGGCTTTACGGGAGGCATGTTTAGCATAAATATAAAAGACATTTGCTAAAGGGTATGACTTGGGGGATAAAGCAGCAGGTTTCAAAGTTGAAGGTTGACCCTGCTCATACTTGCCTCTGGCTTGCAGTTGTGATCTTAAAACAGGACTGACCTCAGAAAAACTGCTTCTTAGTTCTCCTCTGTAACATGGAACACCTAAAAGGATCAGTAGAAAACATGGCAAGTGTTGGAGCCCAGAAGACAATGTTCTTGGGAACCCTTTGGTCTTTAGTAGAAAGTGTTTTGATTCCACAGTATAGCCTGGGCTCTCATTTGGTTTCTGTTTTGTTCATTAGTCATAAAATGAGAAACTGTGGTTTGGGTCAGAAATGCATCTTGCATTCTTGAGCTAATGAACCAAATTATCTCTGTACCAATTCATTTCCTGGGAGCAAATTAACCAACTCTTTCAGGCAGATTGGTTTCATGGAGAAGCAGTATTGCCTAGTGGAAAGAGCTTGGGCCTGTTAGAGGAGCTGAATTCTAAGCCCAGCTTGGCCAATTGCCTGCTATGCGGCCTTGGGCAAGTCGCTTAATTTTTCTGTGTCTCAGTTTCCTCATCTGCAAAATGGGAATTCAATACCTGTTCTCCCTCTTACTGTGGGACCTGTTACCTTGTATCTAGCCCAGCGATTCTTACAGTGCTTGGCACATATTGAGTGCTTAATGAATATCATAATTATGGAAAGACCACAGATCTGGAAGGCTCCAGCGAGGGTCCTAGTTCCAGCTCTGCCATTGACCTCCAGTGTTACCTTGAGGAAAAGTCATTTAACCTCTCTAGTCCTTGTTGTTCCCGTTTGTAAAATGGTCCTAAATAGCACCTGCCAGCCCCTACATTATAGGGGTGTTATGAGGAAAAATAAAATAATTATAGTAAAAGTTCCTTGGAATAGTAATTGTGTCCTATAAATTCCAAGTACTGTAATAGTAGTAAGCAATGAATCACATTTATTGAGAGCTTACTGTGTGCATTGCACTGTATCAAGTGCTTGGGAGAGTACAATATGCTTAGAATTCCCTAACTCCCACTCTCTCCTAGACCCCCTCCAATCTGGCTTCTGTCCCCTCCACTCTACCGAGACTGCTCTCTCTAAGGTCACCCATGACCTCCTTCTTGCCAAATCCAATGGCTCCTACTCCATTCTGATCCTCCTTGACCTCTCTGCTGCCTTTGACACTGTCGACCATCCCCTCCTCCTCCATACCTTATCTCACCTTGGCTTCACGGACTCCGTCCTCTCCCGGTTCTCCTCTTACCTCTCTGGCCGGTCATTCTCAGTCTCCTTCGCTGGAGCCTCCTCCCCCTCCCATCCTTTAACTGTTGGAGTTCCTCAAGGGTCAGTTCTTGGCCCTCTTCTGTTCTCCATTTACACTCACTCCCTCGGTGAACTCATCCGCTCTCACGGCTTTGACTACCATCTCTACGCAGATGACACGCAGATCTACATCTCCGCCCCTGTCCTCTCCCCCTCCCTTCAGGCTCGCATCTCCTCCTGCCTCCAGGATGTCTCCACCTGGATGTCGGCCCGCCACCTAAAACTCAACATGAGCAAGACTGAGCTCCTCATCTTCCCTCCCAAACCCGGTCCTCTCCCAGACTTCTCTATCACCGTCGATGGCACGACCATCGTTCCCGTCTCTCAGGCCCGCAATCTCGGTGTCATCCTTGACTCGTGTCTCTCGTTCACCCCACGCATCCTATCCGTTACCGAGACCTGCCGATTTCACCTCTACAATATCGCCAAGATCCGCCCTTTCCTCTCCACCCAAACAGCTACCTTACTGCTACGGGCTCTCGTTATATCCCGGCTAGACTATTGTGTCAGCCTTCTCTCTGACCTCCCTTCCTCCTCTCTCGCCCTGCTTCAGTCTATTCTTCACTCCGCTGCCCGGCTCATCTTCCTGCAGAAATGATCTGGGCATGTCACTCCCCTTCTTAAACAACTCCAGTGGTTGCCTATCAACCTCCGCTCCAAACAAAAACTCGTCACTCTAGGCTTCAAGGCTCTACATCACCTTGCCCCTTCCTACCTCTCCTCCCTTCTCTCTTTCTACCGCCCACCCCGCACGCTCCGCTCCTCCGCCGCCCACCTCCTCACCGTCCCTCGGTCTCGCCCATCCCGCCGTCGACCCCTGGGCCACGTCCTCCCGCGGTCCTGGAATGCCCTCCCTCCTCACCTCCGCCAAACTGATTCTCTTTCCCTCTTCAAAACCCTACTTAAAACTCACCTCCTCCAAGAGGCCTTCCCAGACTGAGCTCCTCTTCTCCCTCTACTCCCTCTGCCACCCCCCTTTTTACCTCTCCGCAGCTAAACCCTCTTTTTCCCCTTTTCCCTCTGCTCCTCCACCTCTCCCTTCCCATCCCCACAGCACTGTACTCGTCCGCTCAACTGTATATATTTTCATTACCCTATTTATTTTGTTAATGAATTGTACATCGCCTTGATTCTATTTAGTTGCCATTGTTTTTACGAGATGTTCTTCCCCTCGACTCTATTTATTGCCATCGTTCTTGTCTGTCCCATCTCCCCCGATTAGACTGTAAGCCCGTCAAACGGCAGGGACTGTCTCTATCTGTTGCCGACTTGTTCATCCCAAGCGCTTAGTACAGTGCTCTGCACATAGTAAGCGCTCAATAAATACTATTGAATGAATGAATACAATATAACAGAGTTGGTTGGCACGTTCCCTGCCTACAAGGAGCTTATCACATAGAAGGGAAGCTTATATAGTAGTCCCCTCTCTTCCTTTTTATTTTTAGACTGTGAGCGCCCCGAGGGACATAGATCATGTCTAATTCCCACCGGTACATTCTTTCAGCACTTAGTTCACTTCTCCACACACAGTAAGCACGAATACAGTTACTATTATTTCTACTGCTATTATTTACTGAGCACTCACTGGATGCAATGAATCACATAAACTGTGAGCTCGAGGGACTGTTTGGCATAAATGACTTGTATCTACTCCAGAGTTTGACATAGTAAGAGCTTAAATACCAAAGAAAAGACTCTGTACTAAATACTGAGGACAGACAAAATAGAGGTGACAGTTTCCTTTCCCACTTTAGTGAAGACAAAATAAAATAATTCATAAATAGAGTAATTATTTCAGATAATATCAAAATATTATTTCAGGTCACTCTACACTTTCAGTGAGAGCTTCAGTGCAGCTAATGACCTCTAAAGGTGCTGAAAGACGAGGTGTTTAACTTGCAGCTTATAAACTTCACTGGGGGAGTCTGGTTCAAATATTAACATCTCCTTCCTTTGGCAGTGCATAGAGTGGAGGTGAAGGATGGCTCAATGTATTAGACAACGTGTGTGGAAAGGTAACATTCATCTTGCAAAGAGTCGAGCTTACCTCTCAAAGGAACACCTTCTAAAAGAATGTATGCATTCAGAAAAGCAACTTGTAGAGCACTTCGCTATGAATTGTTACAGAAAACTGACCCGATTACCGGAAGGCAAAATGAATTAGCAAATGTTTATCCATTCCTTACACATGAAAAGTGCTGGCTGTCTAAGTGCTAAGTCCTGTTATGACTATGCTTTTTGTGCACTAAACCAATTTACATTTCTTAATACAGCCATGTTCTTATAAAAATTTGAACAGCAACCCAGCTTGAGACGAAGCCATAACAGTGTCTGAAGTCCACTCCAGATTCTGCCACTGTCTAGTTTGAGAAAGACGCCCCCTCCCCCAACCCTTCTCCAGGAAAATGGAGAGCAAAATTCTGATCCACCACCTCCTCCTCTCAGGGATGCCTGCAGGAGCTACTCTGGATGGGAGATTCTTGATTTTCATTCTCAGACTGAGAGAGTCTAGTCCCAGCTGCTCAGATCATCTCATACCCTCCACCATCTCCCTCATCAGGGAGGGGTCTGAAAACAACAGAAAATAGAGAATATCTTGCAGAAATCATGTTTGAATCATTTAATGTACCGGGACTCTACATTGTAGTTCAGGCAGTGCTAGCTCTGGCAGCATCTTGGATTTCACAGCAGGTTGGAGAACGTACATTAACAAGAATACCCTCCTGCCATCTCCCTCATCAGGGAGGGGTCTGTCTTGAACGGGCATTTTTTTTTTTAACAGCCATTAGCGTCAGACAAACATTGATTCCAGTATTGACTTTGAGACCCTCAAATGGGAAAATTGGGCAGGGAGACCACATGGTGTAGTAGATAGAACATGGGCCCAGGAGTCCAAAGGTTGTGGGTTCCAATCCTGCCTCCTCCACTTTTCTGCTGTGTGACTTTTGGCAGGTCACTTCACTTCTCTGTGCCTCATCTGTAAAATGGGGATTGAGACTGTGAGGCCCATGTAGGGCAGGGACCTTGTCCAACTGAATTTGCTTGAATCCACCCCAACACTAGTACAGTGCCTGGCACACAGCCAAACAAATACCGCAGTTATCTGCTCTCTTCAATCTATTAGTTGTTTTTTTTAGCACTTATTGTGTGCAGAGCCCTGTACTAAGTGCTTTGGGGATTGCAGTACCATAGGTAGACATGATCCCTCTCCCCAGTGAGCTGCCTCTTCAGCTCCTGGTGAATTCTAAAGATAGGACCCTCAGAACCCTCCAAGGCATCAGGCCAAGAAGATTTCCCTAACGAGAGGTAATACTGGCAAACTAATAATGGAAGAGTACTTTTAAATAGCATGTGCTATTGGAGAAAAAAGTTAGTTTTTGATTCAATTATGGAATAATGATAATAATGATGGTATTTGTTAAGTGCTTACTATTTGCCAACCACTGTTCTAAGCACTGGGATAGATGCAAGCTAATCAGGTTGTCTCACATGGGGCTCACAGTCTTAATCCCCATTTTACAGATGAAGTAACTGAGGCACAAAGAAGTTAAGTGGTTTGCCCAAAGCCATATAGCTGACAAGTGGTAGAGTCAGGATTAGAAGCCATGACCTCTGACTCCCAAGCCTATGCTCTTTCCACTAAGCCATGCTTGTCTAACTTTTGAGAAACTTTTAGTTTCTATAAAGCTCTAAATATGTAAAAGTCTCGTCACAGCTCTGCCAATTTTATTCAAGAGAACTTCGCTTGCTAGAATGTATGTACTCAGTGTTAGCAGCAGCAAGAAGAATTGAGCACATATTGTAGAAGGACTTTTAGGAATGACAAGAAGAACTAAAAATCCAATCCTTGCCCTCAAAGAGCTTCTAGTTTAATGAGGAAACCAATCATAGATTGATAAATATATAAGCTGAAAGAATAGAATAGGTATGAATAATAAATGTATGCAAATAAACAAACATTTGAATAAGTAAGAATATAGAATTAGCTGAGAGGATGGCATGATTGCAAAGGTGGGGGAATTAATTGAAGAAATCTTATCTTTTAAAATAATATCATTTGAGTGCTTCAAGATTATACATTTATGATTGGAGATGGACACTTACCACACCAATTTTGTCATGTATTATTTATCTGAAGACTGAGAACTTGTTATATAGCATATAGTTTCATTTTTCCATACATATGAGGATGATAATAATAAAATAATAATTGTGATATTAGGCACTTATGTTCCAGGCACTGTGCTAAACGCTGGGTTAGTCATAGATATTCTTATTGAACAGTCCTTGTCCCATGTGGGGCTTTCTGTGCTCTTTCCACTAAGCCAAAAGTATATATTTCAAAAATATACAGTTGATTCAGATTTTCCACAAATTAACCTGAAGCAGAAATTGTTCATCTGGGGGACACATTTTTTCTTAGGCTGAAAATGTAGTGCACTGGATATTCAATAATGGCCCACAGTAATGTAGTATTTCTGTTCAATAACTCCCTCAGTAGTACCTCAATAGTCTTTCACTCATTTTGCATGACTTGATACCTTCTTGGATTTTTAAAAGATCCTGAGAACCCTTTTCAGTGATACCAGAACAATTTTCTCCTCATTTTGTTTATCATACTAGTAGGCCCAGAAAAACTCACATGTGCAGGTGGACTGAAAGGGAAGGAGAGAACCTCAAGGGTAAAAGGGAAACAGGGGTGGGATGGAACCACACAGTGAATGCTTCTCCCCTAGCATGAAGTCAACACATATCAGAACTCTTTCTCTGCCATGTCCTGTCAACCGGCTGCTGATAATATGTGGTATTTGTTAAGCACTTACTATATGCCGAACACATACTAAGAGTAGCACGGCCTAGTGGCTAGTTCACAGGCCTGGGAGTCAGAAGGACTTGGGTCCTAACTCCAGCTCCATAACTTAACCGCTTTGTGACCTTGGGAAAATTAACTTCTCTGTACCTGTTACCTCATCTGTAAAGTGGGGATTAAGGCTGTGAGCTCCATGTGGAACATGGTGTGTGTCCAACCTGATTATCTTCTATCTACCCCAGAGCTTAGGACAGTGACTGGTGCATACTAAGGGCTTAATAAATACCATTTAAAAAAAAATCGCAGTAGATACAAGATAACTAGATCTCACATTGGGCTTACAGTCTAAGTAGGAGGGAGAACATTCTGTAGATGAGGAAACTGAGGCACATAGAAGTTACGTGACTTACCCAAGGTCACATAGCAGGTACATGACAGATTGAATTAGAACCCAGATCCTCTGACTCCCAGACCCAAACTCTTACTACTAAGTCAAGCTGCTTCTCAGCCTAGGGAGAAAACAGCTTCTTTTGGACTTAATGCAGAGTAACTAGATTCAGTATAACTCAGAATTCCAGAACTTCCATCATATGCATCACCACAGAATATGGTTTTAGCAAATCCCCTTCCAGTGAGATGTCATACTTTGCCATAAAAATGATTCAGCAATTGGAATTCCTTCTACATGAATTATTAGCAAAGCTTCTTGGTATTTAAAGGACTTCCAAATTTTGGAGGGGTTTTATTTGACAATGTAAAATTCAAATCTGTCTTTCTCCCATTGTCTTTTGGAAGTGAAGTCACTTCACTTGTATCTGGTGCTATTTGGGAGGTGGGGGAAGGGGGGTGCGCAGGGGGGCTTGGGAGTCAGAGGACATGGGTTCTAATCCCAGCTCCACTTGTAACTGTGTGACCTTGGGGAAGCCATTTAACTTCTCTGTGCCTCAGTTACCTCATCTGTAAAATGGCAATTAAGACTATGAATCCCATGTGGGACAACCTGATTACCTTATAACTACCCCAGGGCTTAGAACAGTGTTTGGCACATAGTAAGCACTTAAATACCATAATTATAGTCCTTCCCAGAATAAGCCCTCTTTTCCTCTTTTCCTCCCTTCTGCATCACCTCGACTCTCATCCTTTGCTTTCCGCCCTCACCCACCCCATAGCACTTTTGTGTGGTAACAGGCATCAAAACAAGTAAACAGGTAAATAGAATTTTATATATATATATATATTATATACATACGCATGTATATATAATTCTATTTATTTACCTGTTTACTTGTTTTGATATCTGTTCCCCCCTCTAGATGTAAGCCCATTGTGGGCAGTGACTTTCTGTCGATCACTATATTGTACTTTCCAATACTTAGTACAGTGCTCTGCACACGGGAAGCATTCAATAAATATGATCAACTGAATGAATAAATGTTTTATACAAGAGCAAACTTTAAATAGGTCCAGATTTTAAGAGCTGGATATTGTTTATGTCTTTGAATAGCAAATGCAAAACCCATATGGCACATGTTAATGTATAGGGAACTCCTAATTGTTCAGTTTGTGGATTATTAATAATAATGTTGGTATTTGTTAAACACTTACTATGTGCAGAGCACTGTTCTAAGCGCTGGGGGAGATACAGGGTAATCAGGTTGTCCCATGTGAGGCTTACAGTTAATCCCCATTTTACAGATGAGGGAACTGAGGCACAGAGAAGTTAAGTGACTTGCCCACAGTCACACAGCTGACAAGCGGCAGAGCCGGGATCATTACAGTGCCTTTTCCTTTTGGATGAATTTATAAATAAATGTCTACCTCACAGTGACATCGGAAATGTTAGAGCTGCTGAAAGATTCAAGGAAAATGTAGATTCATAGACAATAGATTCAAGTAGGATATTAGGGAGGAGAAATTAGTGGTGTTTAATGATCCAAACCAACCCATGAGAATCGATGTCCAGGAGGGCAACCAGAACATGGTCACCCCAAGCCACCTTGGTGGTTCTTTTGGATATAGAGTTGTGAAATGGATGGGCCATTGGTCTGACCTGGATTTGACATTGCTCATGATCCTATGTTTTCCTTCTTCCTCTTGCTGCTTGCACTTTGGCTTTTCTGGTGATGGTTCATTTACTGGACTGAAACATAAATTAGTTTGTTTTGCTGCTTGAGTTGAGGTATTCTGAAAGTAGAGAAGGCTGAAGCTTAGATTTTGTTTCTCCATTTCAGTCCTCATCTCCATCAGCCCCATCTGGGAGCTTCCCCCTTGCAGAAGATGTGGATTAGGTCCACCAAAGGCCATGCTTACAAAACCATGGAAAAATTTTGATGCCACAAAGCCTTTTTCATGGGAAACAGACCAGATCACTTTTCATTTTGTTTTTGGTTTTTTTACAAAAAAAAAAACAAAACCTCACGGCACCCATCCACATTAAACTAATTAAACTTGCAGAACCCAGTTAAGAAAGACCAATTATTTTCATTAGACGGGATCCAAATTAAACCCTACCTTCTGTTTTAAGGGGCAAAGGGAGAGAAAGTTGGAAAAGGTTCAAAAAGATTCCATGAAATATTTTTATAAAAAGGAAAAAGAAAATCATTAACAGCAAATTTAAGAATCCTGGCAAGGAACAGGCTATCCAAAACAAATGACCCCAGTGTGTGTGCATGGTGGGGGAGGGAGTGCAAGAGGGGGAATTCAGGCATAGATAAAGTCACCAGACCGCTCTCATCTACCCAGGAGATGGATTGTCTAGGTCCCCTGCTTCTCTTCATTGGCACCTTCAACCCCCACTCTCCTACAGCGAGGCCTGTAGGATAGAGCATGGGCCTGGAAGTGAGAAGTTCATGGGTTCTGACGCTTGCTATGTGACCTTGGGCAAGTCACTTCACTTCTCTGGGCCTTAGTTCCCTCATCTATAAAATGAGGATTAAGACTGTGAGCCCATTGTGGGACAGGGACTATGTCCAACCTGAATATCTTATATCTACCCCAGCACTTAGAACACTGTCTTTTCCAGGGGATGGGCAGAGGCAAAGAAAGGGGGTAACATTAATAATAGTAATTGTGATATTTGTTAATAAACAAATATCAAGTACTTACTATGTGCCAAGGGACTGTGCTGCGGTAGATATGAGATAAACAGGTTGGACAGAGTCCCTGTCCCGCATAGTGCTTAAAGTCTTAAACCCTATTTTACAGGTGAGGGAAACTGAGGCACAGAGAAGTGAAGTGACTTGTCCAAGGTCACACACTGGACAAGTGGCAGAGCAGGGATTAGAATCCGGGTCCTTCTGACTCCCAGACCCATTCACTATCCACTAGACATGCTGCTTCTCAGAGTAAACTACAATGGCTCAAGCATTACTGAAAGAGAAACAGAATCTTCTCTATACAAAGTAGAAGATTCCATTTGGTTGCAACTTTTGAACATTTTGATTGGTTCAGACTCCTGGGCATTGATTAGCTGGAAGGACTGGGCCATAGTGGGAGCAGGACCAGGAACTAGAAAGGAGAAGAAACAAGCAAAAGGGAGGAAAGAGAGAAAGAGAGAGAGATGAAAGGGAAGGAGGAAGAATGGAGAAGTAAGAGGAAGAAGGGACCAGGTAAGCAAGCAGGGAGAATCATAACATCCCAGAGCTGGCAAGATACTTGGGGGCAAATTGAGAAGCAGAACTAACCTCTGGAAAGAGATTACTGATGGGAAGGGAACAGCATCAACAGCAGTAATAGTATTAGTAGCATTTATAGAGCACCCTCTTAGTGCAGCGCACTGTACTAGACACAATGGAAATATAGACTATGACACGTTTTCTGCCCACAAGGAGCATTCACCCTAGTGAGGCACAGAGAGCTCCTATTTGCAAAATGTTCTGGCCTTAAAGGAGAGAAAGAAATCAAGGTTATCATCTTGAAAATATGAATATGTCATTAATGAAGTCTTTGGTTTGTTCTTACCTGGAAATACAGTGCTCATGTCAGAAAAGAATTAGCGAAAATTGGAAAGGCCCAGACAGGGGCCGTGGAACTGATTGTAAGAGGAAGGTGGTGTGAAGAGTGAGAGTAAAAAGAGAAAGAGACCATTCCAACGGATGGGAGATTAACAAGTTGAGAGCCCGTTTAGTTCTGGGAGAGGCTAAGGAATCAGTTAAGACCCCTGCTAGAGGCACTGTATATAAAATAATGAACGATCCAAAGATGGTCATCCAGGGACTCTTATTTTCACTGCTTTATCATATAAAGGAGGATTAAAAGGCAACCAATTGAAGATGGCTAAAAGGAAGCACTTTTTCACCCAGTGTATAATTAACCTGTGGAACTCAGGGAGGAAAAGAGTTTAGTAAAATCAAGAAAAAAAAGGATTAGCTATTTATAGAACTCAAACCAGCATCCATACGTTATGCTGGCTAAGATTCTATTTCAAAGGCTACACTGCTTCCAGGCATAAACTGATCGCCAGCTGGGGTCAGGAAGAAAATTTTCCCTTTGGTGTAGTATTTCACAGTTCCGTTATCTAGTATTGAACAATTCATGATGCCGCACAGTATTTACACCTTCAGTCAAAGTATCTGGCATCAGCCACTCTCTGATCTAGGATTCGGTATTAAACGGCTCCTGTTTGATGTAAACCTGGCAACCCCCGGTAAGCCCTACTGTATTTAGGCAGCAGTGTTTGTTCCTAAAAGGTAAACACAATGAATGTGATCAAAATTGTTCCCCGCATGACTGTTTTCCCATCAACAATCAGTAAATATACGTAAAGATTCAATACAAGTGAAAAATAAACCCAACAGAGATACCCACTGAGGTAATTCAGAGAGCGCTAAATCGTTTAGCAACTTGAATTTTAAATTGTTGCCTTTTTTGGCAGGAAGCATCATGAAAAAACTGCATATTATTCATTAAAGTGATTGTCCTGTTCACTTGGATACCTTATTCAATCTATTCCTTAACAGCTTTTTACTTCAAAGAAATCACTAGTTAATGATATTTCAGACTTTGGGAAAATTTCTGCTAGCACACCAGAAGTCCCTCAGGGACAGGATTGTGAATAAGTGGATTTTTTTAAAGATCATTAACAGATATTACAAACCAATTGAAACGGAGTATTTTCTTTGCAAATTACTTTTAACTTTAGAGCGATTGAAAAAAAAAAAAAGACAGTGAGTGATTTAATTTACCTGTCTAGAGATTGCAGCTCTATGCACATTCCACAATTGCATTTCCAACAAAAATATCCATAACTATGCCTAATGGAGATATTTTTCTAAATTATCCTACTGGATCGGTAAGATTTCAGAAGATGGTACTGTTTATGTTTTCATTTAGCAAACTGCCCTGAAAAATGAGAGTGTTTATTCTATTGATATGTTAAGAGTAATAACACAGCTTTGCTCTTATTTTATCTATTGCTTTAATTAAAACTCTCCAATAATCATCTAGATATCCTCTCCTTGGAGGATGCTTTTCCAGCTCTTTTACTTAAAACCAAACTCTACTTTTATGCGCTAACGAGATAATACTTTGGGTGAGAAACCCCTTTATACCTCTGCACAGAGGCCTGATTCTTATTCACACCAACACCCGTGGCTTCTGTTTTCTGCTCACAGAGCTCCTGTGGACTTCAAAGGCAGTTCCAAACAGGGTATGACTTAGTGAGACTTCTGAAGGGCCAGAGAATCGGCCCCGAGCCAAGGAAAATCCACACCAAAAGCAGATCACTCAGGCATCCCTGACATAAAATTCAAGGGTCTTACCTGTCCCCATAATACCCCGCTGTGGGGGGAACCCATCCCCGTGGCTGCCAAAACCAGCCTGGGTTTTACTGTCTCTGTATAAATATTTGATAAGTGGGGCTGCATTTATAAAAATCACATTAATAAAATTTTACTGCAGCAATGGTGCTGAGAGCTTTGCTGCTTATAAACACTATTGGAGAACTGAGTTGTTTTGGGGACTGGGGGTTTTGTCAAAGCAAAGTCCACTTACCACAAACCCACCATCTTAGCATTCCATAACTGGGTACAGGTTTTTAATTTCCCTTTGGAAATGGAGGACTAATCTTTTGAGGAGGGACCCTGATCAGTTCTGGATCTTAATGTTCTCCCCTCTTAGAGTACTGTCTTGGGGGAACTGAGGCTTCTTAAGGACCCATCTTCCAGAGTTCTGTTCTTTCCTCCAGCCAGTCAGCAGTATTCATTGAACATCCATTACATAGAGAGCACTGAACCAGGATCCATGAGTCAGGATGCCAGGAGAATCAGGAGGAGGGGGCCACTGAGGCTCTTGGGAGACTTTGTGGGCCACATTTGGGTCCATGTGGCTCACAGAAGCACCTTGGCTATCATCCACTTAGCCACTTTGCAAAATGGCCCCATGAGAGTAAGGAGTCATTCAGATTCAATTAGAAGAGCACTACAGCTAATACAAATCAAAGCATGTCCATTCCTCAAACTCCACCCAGCCATCACTCTCAATTTCCCAGTAAGAATTCTGGAGTTAGTCCAATCCTGACTTTGGGTCAGTTCCAAAGGCAACAGAAGACCCCCCTCTCAATCTTAGAAGGGTAAAATGGGAGAGAGATTGGAAGGTATCAGAACTCAAAGATAAGTAATGTTTTCCAATGAACTGAGCTTTATATTTCCCTACTGATTTTAGCCCTATAGGATCAATCAATCAAGGGTATTTACTGAGCACTTGAGTTGTTAAGTACAATCCCTGTTGACAACGAGCTTACAGTTTATAGTGGGCATGATTTGATGTCTGGAAAGTGATGTCCATGAGGGCTGTTCAGAAGGCCTTTGGAGACTGAGAGATCTTCAGTGTGATATCCAGGAAGAAGTGAGTCAAGGAGAGAAATATTCTGGCCAGATCCAAGAAGTGTCCAGTGATGAAGCTGATTGTCATGGAAGGATTACAGCCACACATCTAGGGTCCCTGTGACCCAGGTTGTCTTCCCCACTGGCCAGGCTTCTCATCTCTTCTCCTAGAGTGCTGACAGACAGAGAGGGGTGGAGGGAAGAAAGCCACATACAAGTCTTTTGTTTGTCAGAGTCTTTGTCCACTTGGGTTTCTAAAGGAATTCTGTGCTCTCTATCAGTTTGGCCAAGCCCCATATTATAAAGACAACATGAATGGAATCATTTTCCCATCCCAGAGGTTCAGTACAAAGGACACACCACATACCAAAAGCCTCCAAGGGCCTAGCTAAACACCACCCCACCCTTACAAGTAAGTTGGTTTGTACTTCATTCCCCTGAACCCAGGGACATTTCTATTTTGGGACCTTTCAGATGGCAAGGTAACAATGAAGTCAGAAGCAGCTTGGTCTAGTGGAAGGACTATGGGCTTGGAGTCAGAGGACCTGGGTTCATTCATTCAATTATATTTGAGTGCTTACTATGTGCAGAGCACTGCACTAAGCACTTGGAAAGTACAAGACAGCAAATAGAGACAATCCCTGCCCATAATGGGTTCACAGTCTAGAAGGGGGGAGACAGACATCAATATAAATAAATTAAATTAAAGATATATACATATAGTGCTGCAGGGCGGGGAGAGCAAAAGGAATGAGTCATGATGATGTGGAAGAGAGAGCTGAGGAAAAGTGAGGCTTAGTCTGGGAAGGGGTCCTGGAAGTGTGCCTTCGGTAGGGCTTTGAAGAGGGGGAGAGTGATTGTCTGGTGGATTTGAGAAGGGAGGGCGTTCCAGGACAGAGGTAGGACATAAGCCAGGGGTCTGTGGTGAGACAGGCGAGATCGAGGCATAGTGAAAGGTTAGCACCAGAGGAATGGAGTATGCGGGCTGGGATGTAGAAGGAGAGAAAAGAGGTGAGGTAGGAGGGGCAAAGTAATGGATAACTTTAAAGTCAGTAGTGAGGAGGTTTGGGTTTTGTGTTTTTGTTTTTTTTATGGAGGTGGATAGGCAACCACTGGAGATTTTTGCAGAGGGGGGTTGAAATGTCCTGAACATTCTGTAGAAAGATAAATCGGGCAAAGAAGTGAAGTATGGACTGAAGTGAGGAGAGGCAGGAGGGTGGGAGGTCACAAAGCAAGTTGACGCAGTAATCTAGGTGGGATAGGATGAGTGATTGTACTAATGTTGGTAGCTGTTTGGATGAGATGACAGGATTTGATGACGTCTTGGATATGTTGGTTGAATGAGAGAGTGAAGTCAAGGATGACACCAAGGTTATGGGCTTGTAAGACAGGAAGGATGGTTGTGCCATCTATAGTGACAGGAAAGTTTGGGAGAGGACAGGGTTTGGGTTCTAATTCCAGGTTCATCACTTGTCTGCTGTGCAACTTTGGGCAAATAATTTCTCTGTGCCTCACTTACCTCATCTGTAAAATGGGAATCAACACTATAAACTCTATGTGGGACAGGGACTGTGTCCAATTTGATTAGCTTGCATCTATTCCAAAGCTTAGTACTGTGCCTAGCACATAGTAAGTGCTTACCTAATATTTAAAAAAAGACTCAGATGAGGAGGAAATCCAAATCTATTTCTGATCCTCCTCTTCTGAAGATCTGACATGTGCAGCTTCCCACTCAACGGTGGCTTTGCTCTGCCTGCTCCAAGCCAGAGGAATCATCCAGCAAATTCTCCCTGAAGGGAAGATGAGTTACTGTTGATTAAGCTCCTGGATCTGCTTTGGAAAGAAGCGGGACACTGCCCTGATGTCTCTATCCTTTGCCAACCTCTTTGCAGAGTCTCTGTTGTGCCCTAAATGGTTCCTGCTTGTGGTAGGATTGCCTTCACAGAGCAGATCCAGTCAATTCAGAAGGGTTTCTGGAAACTGGAAGCATTGATTAGTTCTATCATGTTTATTGAGTGCTTACTGTATGCAAAGCACTGTACTAAGCACTTGGGAGAGTACAATAATAAACAGCACTCTGGAAAGCACAAAAATTGTAGCTTAAACATATGCTGCCAACCAGTGCCCACATTTCCTGTGGGGATAAGCCAGTCCCATGCTTTATTGATTGAAAAATGAGCTGCCCTTGGGATCTAGTATCCTCCTGCAGTTCAGTTAGGCTCTGCCAAGATTCTAGGCCTGATTGCTCCAACCAGGCAGTTTGGTGTAAAAAATAGTTCTGGAATTGGTTCCGGTACCTCTGCAGCCCACTGCCACCCATGCCTCATTAATACATGTCATGTTTCCAATTCCAGAACCACCCTTTCACCCCAGGCGGAGAGCTCAGCTCAGACCTTCAAGTCAACATTTTCACAGAATCTTTTTAAAAGAGAAAAAAAAAATCACAGCACTGGTGGCAAGCTTAGAAAAACTCATAAGGAAAACCAAGCAAATTGATCTTGTAAAGAAGAGACTGGATTTCAAATGGAATTCTAATAAATGTCAGACCTAATTGTAAATTTGCATCTTGAAAATATATTCAGACTCAATTTAATATCAGCAGGTGGACTTCAATTGTCTTTTGCTGATATGACACTGATTTTAACTGGTGGGAACTGGAGCTGTGATAACTATGAAAAGCAGCATGGTGCAGTGGCTAGAGCATGGGACTGGAAATCAGAAAGTTGGGGGTTCTAATTCTGGCTTTGCTACTTGTCTGCTGTGAGACCTTGGACAAGTCACTTCACTTCTCTCTGTCTCAGCTACCTTATCTGTAAAATGGGGATTGAGAACATGTTAGACAGGAACTGTGTCCATCCTGATTTGCTCATATCCATCCCAGTGCTTAATACAGTGCCTGGCACTCAGTAAGCAATTAACAGAAACCACAGTTATTATTACTGCATCAGATTATCCTTATGTAAAAGCCACTCTAGGCACTTTTAGTTCTCTGAATGCTTAAGTACCTCTGTTGAAACTCTTTAGTGCCTGGTAATTGTTTAGAGTTCTGCTCTCCTTTGTAAATTATTATATTGATATATTACATTACAAACTATAGGTTAAAAACTATTCTAGGTCAGTACTCTGTCTTCTACCTCTAATATATTTTCCCAAGCACTTAGAACAGGATTCCACAAACATTAGGTGCTTAATACTACTAGTTCTGGAAGAAGGCTAACTTGCAACTAAGCACCTCCTTCTAATAAACACTGCAGGGTCTAAGCTATTCTCACCTTCAAAACCCATTTTCCAAGTACCCTATCCCAATCAAGCTGCCTTTGAAAGAAAAGCCAATGACTATACAAATGCACACCCAAATCCAAAAGACTACATGTCTCCCTACATTCAAAGTCCTTCTAAAACCCCAATTCCTACTCAAGGCTTGCCCCTGTAGTTTCCCAGCAACCTAAGTCATATAAATCCATCAGCTCTCTAGCTCATATGAATTTATTTATACCCATCCATGACACAATTGTGTGTGTGTGTGCATATATAATAAAATGCATAAGTTTATAGTATGTGTATAGGTAGACTAGAATAGCATTTATTAAAATGGAAAGTAGAGTAGTATTTTTTTTATTTTTAAATGGTATTTGTTAAGCGTTAACTATATGCCAGACATTGTACTAAGTGCTAGTGTAGATACAAGTTAAACAGGTTGGACACAGTCCATGTCCCAAATGCAGCTCACAGTATTAATACACATTTTACAGATGAGGTAACTGAGGCACAATGAGTGCTTACTATATGCAAAGCACTGTACTAAGCACTTAAGAGGGCACAGTACAACAGAGTTAGTAGACTCATTCCCTACCCACAACAAGCTTACAGTCTAGAGGGGGAAACCAACCTTAATAATTAAATAATTAAATAATATAGACAGTCATAAATATGGTCCTGTCTGTCCCTCATGCATTAGAGTGCACATTCCTTGCAGATAGAGAGCATATCATTTATTTGTACTTCCCAAGCATCTCGTACAGTGCATATCACCAAGTGGGCCCTCAATAAATACTAGCACTACCTCCAGTCTCCCATTCTTCCCAGCAGTATCTCAAGAGGAGATCTGCCAACTTCTCTTGAATTCTACCCTCCTCCACATGTGCTTCTGACCCATCCCTTTTCTCCTCAAAGAAATTGCCCTTTCCCTTTTTCTCCCTGACCATCATCTTCAACCACTCACCTTTCAGTGGCTCCTTCACCACTGCTTTCAAGCATGCCCAAATATCCCCTACTCTAAAAAAACTCTCTCTCTCTCTCTCCCTTGGCTGCCTCCAGTTATCGCTGCATCGCCTTCCTTCCATTCCTCCTCCAACCCTCTTCCAAATCTCTTCTTGATTCCCTCCACAGAAACAGCCCTCTTTTAAAGCACCAATGACCTCCTTCTTTGCAAAGTCCAATAGCCACTACTCCATCCTAATCCTCTTTGACCTTTCTTCTGACTTGGATGACATGGACCACCCTCTTCTGGAAATATTTTCTAACCTTGGCCTCACCAAAACTGTCCTCTCCTAGTTCTCCTCCCATTTCTATGGCCACTCCTTCTCAGTCTCTTTGACAAGCTCCTCCTCTGTCCCCCACCCCTTAACAGTGGGAGTCCCTCAAGGCTCATTTCTCCATCTACACACACTCTCTTGGAGTAATCATACACTCCCATACCTTCAACTGCCATCTCTTTATGGATGACTCACAAATGACTCACTCTACCTCTCCAGTCCTGACTTCATTACTTCTCTGCAGTTTCTCATTTCTTTTTGCCTCCAGCACAACTCTGTGTCACTCAGACACTGTAAACATATCCAAAATAGAACTCATCTTCCCACCTAAAACCAGTCTTCTCCCTGATTTTTCTGGCACTGTAGACAGCACCACTATCATCCCTGTTTCCCAAGCCCATTATCTTGGCATTATTCTGCACTAATTTCTCTCCTTCGACCCTCCATATCATGAAATCCTGTCAGTTCTATCTTCATATCTCTAGACTCTGCCCTTTCCCCTCCATTCAAACCGCTACCACTAATCCAAGCATTCATCATTTCCCACCTTGACTACTGCATCAACCTCCTCACTGTTCTCCTTGTTTCCTATATCTTCCGCTCCAGTCCATACTTCACTCTGCTGCCCAGATCATTTTTCTAAACCATTCAGTCAATATCTCCACACTCCTCAAAATCCTCCAACAGTTGCCCATCCACCTCCACCTTGAACAGAAACTCCTCACCATCGACTTTGAGGCACTCAATCAGCCTCAATCCCATCTACATTAGTGATCTACTTCAACCCAACCCACACACTCCACTCCTCTAGTATCAGCCTACTCTGTGTACCAGCACTTAGTACAGTGTTCTGCAAACAGTAAGCACTCAGTAAATATGATTGAATGAATTAATCTCATCTATCCCACCACTGATCCTTGGCTCATATTCTCCCTCAGGCTAGGAATTCCTTCACCCTTCATATGCAAGAGTCCATCTCTCTCCACACCTTTAAATTCCTCCCAAGATCATACCTTCTCCAAGAAGTCTCCCCAGATTAAGCTATTTTCCCTACTCGTCCTCCCTTCTGCATTGACTAGTAATTTGATTGTGTACTACTTAAGCACTGTGATAGCCCAAATCCATAATATTTATCTAAATATTCTTTTCTACTATTCTCCCTTTCCCATTTTACTGTCTCTCTCTGTAGACTGTAAGCTTCTTGAGGGAAAGGATCACATCAACTTACTCTTTTGAGTGTACTTTTCCAAGTGCTTACTATAGTGCTCTGCACATAGTAAGCACCCAAATACCATTAATTGATCAACTGATTTACTATACTACAACCTCATTTTTAAAAGACGTAATTTGGGTTGGGTTATCCAACATGACCAATTTTGCCTCTAGAAACCTATTTTGCATTCCCTGAACTTTTACTTTCTGCCTACCCATAATAGAGGCAAAATACTGAACAAATTCCAGGGCCTGAAGGTCATTTCCTGGAATACACTTTAGCCTTAACTTTTCCCCTAACCAGTCCATATCATAAATGAGAGTTTTAAAAACAGCAAATACAGCTCTTAGAGGATTGGATGACACTTAGACTAAGATCATATTAAGGTCACGACCATTGTGACTTGGGAAAGTTTCCACTCTTTTAGCAGCCAAACAATTGCAACTCCTGTTGCTCTAGCCTCTACAGGGGATCTTTGAAAGTGATAGAGCTCTAGAAGAAGCCAAAATAATTTTCCTTGAATTAATAACAATGGGCTGGCTGCCCATCCTTTATAAATTCTATGGAAGAACTTCTGTGGGGAAAAGGTGTTTGGAAAAATCAGCTGGATGGGGGTCTGCTCTAGCTGTTTCATTCTTCTCCCATGGATGTTTTCTGTAGTGAAGAAATTGTATAAAGAAAAAAAATTCTGCTTATCCTCAAGGCTGGAGTTATAACCAGGGGTGACTACTTGACCCCAGGTTTCAACTAGCCAAAGCTGTCTTCAGCCAGCCCTGAAACAGGAGTTCAAAGTGCCACCCTTCAAGAAACACATGACATCACATCAAGACTCAAACCAGATGAAGCATGATGATGTCATAAACTCCTCGGTGCATCAAATCGTTCTGCTTCATGCTCAGCTCACTGAGTAATGTCATCAAATCACCTTGCTCTGCTACAAGGTGATTTTTCAGGCTGTCAGCCTCCCCTAACCCTACTCCCAAATCAGGATACCAGGGCCACCTGTACCCCTGACTCAGGCTTTTCTGCCACCCTGTGTGTCCTTGATTCCCAGGAGGTGCTAGTCTAGCTCAGTCACCACCCCGGCAAGAGGTCCCCTAGCATCAACAATAACTTTTACTGTTAGGGTAAATTTCTTGCAATATTCATAAATTTGAAGCAAATAAACAATAATGATGGTATTCATAAGTGTTTACTACACACCAAGCCCTGAACTAAGCACTGGGAAGGAGCTTGGTGTAGAGGCTGGAGCACAGACCTGGGAGTCAGAAGGTCATGGGTTCTAATCCCTGCTCTGCCACTTGTCTGCTGTGTGACCTTGGGCAAGGCAGTTCACATCTCTGTGTTTCAGTTACCTCTATAAAATGTGGATTGAGATGGTATCCAGCCGACTTGCTTGTATGCACCCAAGTGTTTAGTACAGTGCCTGGCACATAGTAAGTACTTAAATACCATTATTATATTGTTATTATTACTGTCAGATAAATAGATTGGACACAGCCCATTTCCTACATGGGGCTCACTCTGTGGGTAGGGAAAACAGTTATTTAATCCCCATTTTACAAATGAAGAAATTGAGGGACAGAGCAGTTAAATTACTTGCCCAAGATCACACAACCCACATTGACCTTCAATCAAATCAAACTGCTTCTCACATCAAACTACATATTTCTAAAGTGTATTAAATCCAAACAAACTATTCTGAGAAAGCATTACATTTCTAAGAAAATTGCTGTATATTACTTTCATTCCTTTTACACTTAAAGCTGATCAAATCCTTCTGTGCTGACAAATTTCACAAGAGAATAGAACTGATTCTACAGGCCCATTAATAGTCGGAGGAAAATTATCTCCTATTTATTCACCTGAGCTACGTGAGTTTGCATCTTCCTGCACACTGCAATCCCCCTGATTTTTTCTTTAAGCTCTCTTCTCATTAGAGAATACAAAAGGATATTTGGATATTTTAGTGGCTATATTAGTAGTAATGACAATGCTCACTTTGGAGTATGTGTTCTGTCAGGACAAAACGTAACTAGTAAGTAACTGAATGTCATAAAAACATCTACCTCTCAGCTTTTCACTTCAGTACAGATTAAACTCTATGCCTAGAAGTGCAGAATAAAGTTCAGATTTGTCAGTCTTCTTTATGTCATCCTCCAAAACCCTGCCCACACACTTTTGTTCATCAGGCAGCCTGCCTCCACTCTCCTCCCCAAACATAAAAGGGATCAGGTGGTTATTTTATGAAGATGAGAATATGGTTGTAAGAAAAACATTGTTTTAGGGCACTGAGCCCTAAATCGCCCTCTCATTTCCATTCACCAGGAAACCACTACCTTGGCTTGTTTTTGTTCCATAAATATTGCCTTTCTTTTGGGGATATTTATTTCTCGACTGAAAATGATACTTGCTGAAGAGGGAAAGGGAGATGAAGAAGGATGAAAGATAGAGAATTCCATTTGGTGATTATTGGACCACGAAGAAGTAAACTGATTCGGAAAAAGAATCCCAGAAAGAAAGAAAGCATCGTGTGAGGTGGAGGCATGGAATTCTTGGCAAATACTCATTTGGGCCCAGGACTGGTAATGTAATAACATCCTTGTTTTATTAATAATTGGGCTGGGGGAGAAAAATCTCTGAGGCTGAACAGGAGGGCTCCTCAGGCCAGAAACTTTTCCCTCCATCTTTTTGTCCTTCTCCCACCCCCAACCCCAAATATTCAGATGCAAACTACTAATAGTCAGGCAAACGATGCCAAGAACTACACAGCCAATGGGCATTGACCCAATATGCTGCTGATCCCTGTAGAATTCATAAGTTTCATGTTGAATCTTGATTTCATCCAGCTTTTTAGGACAAACACCCAATTTAGTGAGAAAAAGAAAAGAATCATCTCCAGTGCCTGGAAATAACATGTGAAGCAGCATGGTATAGTGGAGAGAATACAGGCTTGGGAGTCAGAAGGATTTGGGTCCTAATCTTGGATCCACCACTTGTCTGTTTTGTGACCTTGGGCAAGTCACTTCACTTCTCTGGACGTCAGTCACCTCATCTGTAAAATGGGGATTAAGACTGTGAGCCCATGTAGGACAGGGACTGTTTCCAACCTGATGATCTTATATCTACCCCAGCACTTAGAACAGTGCTTGACACATAGTAAGTGCTTAAATTCCATCATTATTATTTATAACTCCATTTAGCACTGTCTTTTGTAGAGCTCTTTTATGTGTCAAGGCTTTGTGCCTGAGAAGTATCCCATCCTTTCTAGAATATTGTCCTATACTACTACAGAACCCCATTAGGGTTGCTCCAGAACCATAAGCATAAGAGCATAAGAGGGGCATATACAGAAAAACTGAGAGCTAGAGAAAGAGAAACTAGTGCAGATCCAAGATGGGCAAAATCAGAGTGCAACCTAAACCAAAGTGTCACCTTTGAGAATTCTGACAATTAGTCCATGAGGCCTAGAAAAGTACCTAATGTTAAGCTTAAGTAACCAGTTTCAGTTTGGGCCTTGTAAAATTGGGATTGACATGCCCTTGCCCCAGAATTCAAAAGACTAAATTCGTATTTATTGAGGGCTCATTGTGTGCAGAGCACTATACTAAGCACTTGGGAGAGTATAATATGACAAAGTGGTATGCAAACTTTGTCAGCTGCAGGTCCCCAGCTTGTACCAACCAGGACTTTCTTGGACTGGGGGAGCCTTGGTGACAAGTAGTAGAAGTCAAACCACACCTCTGATCACCAGGGTTATTGTGAAAAGTATTTACTTAATTTTTACCAACATGCAAGGCAGTGACACATACATATACTCACTCAACCACCCAAGGATACAATATCAGTCTGTAGTCAAAGGAACCCTTTCTACCTATGCTTCTTCTTGCTGTTTCCAAATGCTGCTGCCCTCTGCTGCTGTTGAGTGCTGCTCTTCTGCTGTTCTCAGCATGCTTTCTTCTTGCTTCTCTGCATGCTTCTGCTCCCTTGAGGGGTTCTTCAAGAGTCAGTTCTTGGTCCCTTTCTCTTCTCCATCTATACTCACTCTCTTGGTGAACTCATTCACTCCTCTGGCTTCAACTATCATCTCTACGTGGATGATACCCAAATCTACATCTCCTCCCCTGTTCTCCCTCCCTCCAGGCTCGCACCTCCTCCTACCTTCAGAACATCTCCACCTGGATGTCCTCCCGCCACCTAAAACTCAACATGTCCAAGACTGACTGCCCCAAACCCTGTCCTCTGACTTTCCCGTCACTGTAGACGGCACAACCATCCTTCCCGTCTCAAAAGCCCATAATCTTGGTGTCATCCTTGCCTCCGCTCTCTCATTCACCACACATATCCAGTTTGTCACCAAAACCTGGCAGTCTCACCTTCACATCGCCCTTTCCTCTCCATCCAAACCGCTACCTTGTTAGTACAATTACTCATCCTATCCCACCTAGATTACTGCATCAACTTCCTTTCTGACGTCCCAACCTCCAGTCTCCCCTCACTTCAGTCCATACTTCACTCTGCTGGCCGGATTAACTTTCTACAGAAACGCTCTGGGCACATCATCCCCTTCCTCAAAAGTCTCCAGTGGTTGCCCATCAACCTTTGTATCATGCAAAAACTCCTCAATATTGGCTTCAGAGCTCTCCATCATCTTGCCCCTCCCACCTCACCTCCCTTTTCTCCTTCTACGGCCCAGCTCGCACACTCCACTCCCCTGGCGCTAACCTCCTCATTGTGCCTCGTTCTCACCGGTCCCGCCATCGACCCCTGGCCCACATCCTACCTCTGGCCTAGAATGCCCTTCCAACTCACATCGGTCAAAACTAGCCCACTTGCCCCCTTCAAAGCCCAAAGCTCTCCCCCCTTCAAAGCCCAAAGCTCACCTCCTCCAAGAGGCCTTCCCAGTCTGAGCCCCCTTTTCCTCTGCTTCTCCCCATTGTCCCGACTCTCTCCCTCTGCTCTACCCCCCCACCCCACAGCACTTGTGTATATATGTACATATTTATTATTTTATTAATGATGTGTATGTATCCATAATTGATGCCCATCTACTTGTTTTGTCGTCTATCTCCCCACTTCTAGACTGTGAGCCCGTTGTTCGGTAGGGATTGTCTCTATTGTTGCCGAATTGTACTTTCCAAGGTCTTAGTACAGTGTTCTGCACTCAGTAAGAGCTCAATAAATACGACTGAATGAATGACTCCAGGTGCTCCTCTTTGCGATTCAAAGCAACTGCCTTTTATCTGCCTTCGGCGTGGCAGCTGGGGCTTTAAATGGCCATCATTGATTGGTTCAGGCCCGTTACCGGGTGGAACAGGGAAAGTCACGCCTCCCTCCATACTCCGCCCCCACAGGCCCGCAATGGCCTGCCCTCAAATAAAGACCATCAGTGCCTTCGCAACTTCTCTTCCTTGTAGTTCACGGGATCACAGTCACTAGAAAGACAGCTTGTTGTGGGCTCACCCCATTCCACCCCTTGATCCCGATCAACGACGTTTACTCATTTGCATTCATCTAGGAGTACAGTTGATAGGGAGAATTTACATTAAGGTACACATATGAGTGGTGGTTAATATCACCATCAGTCCCTTCAATAGGGATGGCTCCAAACTGGTAATATAATAATCCAGCAACTATATAAACCATATCATATGGGAATGGTGATCAATATCACCCTCAGTCCCTTCAATAGGGACTGTACTATTCGGGTAAACCCAACAACTATACAAAACAACCTTCAAAACAGGGAAAAATGTTATCACATATGGTGATCAGTATCACCATCAATAAAACAGTGCTTGGCACATAAGCACTTAAGTATTTTTATATACTAGAACACTGGGATGTAGGGTTTTCTCCATTTTCTCCTTTTTCTTTGGCTCTCCCATTTGGCTGAGCAACAGCAAGATCAATAGGAGGGCAAAAGGAGGAATCTGAGGAGAGACCTTGCAGCTCCTCAAGACAACATGTGGGATTCTAACATATTCACAACTTATTTCTATTACCTACAGTTGTCAATGAACATAAATCCATCAGTTATAACATTTTTTCCACCCACACACTTTTCTTATTCTTCGTGGCTCATCTTCTGGTGGGAACACGTCCTTTCCTTTTCATGGCTTGGACTCAAGACAAGCGCTCTGCGAAGCAGCTGAGCAGTGGGACCTGTCTTCAAGCCAGTGTGCCCTGATGGGCTAAAATCTAGGGAGTTACAATCCCAACCATAGATTTAAAACCTAGCAGCATCATTCATTAAGACCATCTTTTTGTACAGTTAACTACTTTTTGTATTGGCATATAGACATTTTTTCTCCCAACCACACACATTGTTAACGCAATGTTGTTTTGTTGTCTGTATCCCCCGTTTAGACTGTGAGCCCGTTTTGGGGCAGGGATT
Organism: Ornithorhynchus anatinus; assembly: GCF_004115215.2. Taxonomy (NCBI): domain Eukaryota; kingdom Metazoa; phylum Chordata; class Mammalia; order Monotremata; family Ornithorhynchidae; genus Ornithorhynchus; species Ornithorhynchus anatinus. The sequence continues at coordinate 109,264,379 of NC_041729.1, read as the reverse complement.
GTCTCTGTTCCCGAATTGTACATTCCAAGCGCCTAGTACATTGCTCTGCACATAGTAAGCGCTCAATAAATACGATTTAATAAATGAATGAAAAAGCGGGTTTCTTTCCCTGGCCGGCAGAAAAGATAACAGTTCCTAACGTATTTACAGACCTCTTTGATTTGTACTTAGTTGCCACCCCTGCAGGCATTCCTGCCGGGGTGAGAGAGAAGTTGCAATTCTCCTCTCCTAATTACTTCCTTTACATTTTCGCACCTTAGCTAATGGTTCCAATAAGGAAATCCACATTTCACAATAAGGGGCGTTTATTTGCTGAGGGAGGTGCCTTCCCACAAATTCCCCCCCCCCCCTTTTTTTTTTCCTAAAGCGGTAACTTCTGAACAGTGGAGTTATCCAGCTTCCTCCTTAGGAATTTCACCATGCACAATACACACTCTCAAACTACTCCACCACCACCCTGGCCAGTTCATCTAACCAAATTTGTTCTACACACACTCTTACATAAACTAGCAAGTTAACACATTTACACAATTCTTTCGGTACTTAAAACCGAACAGAGATGGTTTCAGGTCATCGTCAAGAGACATTTCTTCATCAGGGGTGACAGCAGGTTTCAGCGCAAGAGGTGTAGTTCGTACAGGCTGATTGGGTGCCTGCAACTCAAACGTATTTGTCATTAATACAAATATAAGCCAATATATTTCATGTCCGGAATGTCGGGAAAATTATTCTCGGCCTTTGATTCGTGACCAATGGTCTCATATTGAGCACTCCCAGGTATCTGGGAGTCTTCGCCGTGGTCTTCCTAATCCACTCTTTTTGTCTTCCAAGCTAGGACAAGGGGGGAGCAGGAGAGAGTGCCCTAGTTCCTGGCCGCGTGTTACCTGGATTTTTCCCATTTCTGCCTCTCTTCCCCTGTATTAGGGCCGGAGGATTCCCTCTAAGACTGACGTGGGTAGTCCATCAATCTCTACCTTCCGAATTCCCAATTTCAGAAAATGACACCATACCATGTTGCAGTATGGCTCAGAGCCTCCACTTCTCCCGGGTCCTGCCAGCAGGTGCCCATCTCTGTCTGCCTCACTTTTCTATGGCTACTGTTAGGACCTGTATAGGAGGAGACGTCCTTTCTCCCGCCGTGAGCCAGAGCTGCATTTCATCCAGCTCAGACAGACGATCTAATGCAGAGGCAACTGGGGCATCCTTCCCGAGACCCATTAGGTCGTTTGCCAGGGTACTCCAAGAGGGGCCAGGGGCGAGTTGAACTAAGGTCCTCAGCATTGCCTTAAGCTGTTTGGGGGTGGGGGGGGTGGGGGGCTGCTCCTTCAGGCTCTAGGTCAAAGTCCTCCCCGGATGCAAGTGGGCTCCAGAGAGCCCACGTTAAACCCAGGGCGTGAGGTCCCTGTTGTGCCTCATCTAAGTTCTTCCTTGGTCTACGGGTGTAAGGGACCTACCCGGGGACCTCATAAATTCCCTTTGTGCTACCATTATCCTATTCCAAAGAGTTCTTCAGCTAGCACAAAAGGTCCTCATGGTCTTACCCCCTAATCTGCTCAAATTCATTCATTCAATCGTATCGAGCGCTGTGCGCAATTACTGTTGCAATTCGGCAACGGATAGAGACAATCTCTACCTAACAACGGTCTCACAGTCTAAAAGGGGGAGACAGACAACAAAACAAGTAGACAAGCATCAGTATCAACCAAATAGATGTAGAATCATACATGTATACACGTCATTAACAAAACAGAGTAATAAATATGTATATACACACAAGTGCTGTGGGGAGGGAAAGGGGTAGAGCAGAGAGAAGGAGAAGGGGCAATGAGGAGGAGAGGAGAAGCAGAGGGAAAGGGAGGGCTCAGCCTGGGAAGGCCTCTTGGAGGAGGTGAGATCACCTACACCCTTGGCTTCCTTTTCAGTAAGGGTGAGTAGAGCCACTCCATGATCATGAATCTAAATACGACACTCTGGTATGGGTTCTCCCACGCCTCTGCAGAATCGCTAACCCAACTCAGCTAATTCCACCCCAGTATAATCCCTTGAGGTGTGACTAGGGGGCCTGCCCTTCCCGTGGTCTTACTTTCCAAGCGCTTAGTACAGTGTTCTATACACAACAAGCGCTCAATAAATATGATTGAATGGTTTTGGCAACCACAACTGGGGCTATCCTGAAAGTGGGGTCAGCTTCATCTGGCTCCTCTTCAGACCAGATGTCTCCACTACAGCAATCAGGGTCACACCCACTTTTAACAATGGCGTCTAATTGGGGCTGGCTAGTTTTCCTCAATTTAGTCTTCAGGATAATCTCAATTACTTTAACAGCTTCATTTGCAGCTCGTCTGGCTTCTCCAGCGATCGCCATACTATCAGAAGCAGCTATTTTAGCCACTAGTAAGTTTCTCCTCTCAGAAGGAAAACTGCACACAGTATCAACAGCAGACCGCTGCCCAAAGTTAGGAGTTCCAGGTGGATAACAATATTCCAGCACTGCAAAACCCTAACCCAGAACTCCTTGAGGGAGGTGAGAGAAGAACTGACCAAGCGAATTAGCAAGCAGGACACCATAAATAATAATGTTGGTATTTGTTAAGCGCTTACTATGTGCCGAGCACTGTTCTAAGCGCTGGGGTAGACACAGGGGAATCAGGTTGTCCCACATGGGGCTCACAGTCTTAATATCCATTTTACAGATGAGGTAATTGAGGCACCAAGAAGTTAAGTGACTTGCCCAAAGTCACACAGGTGACAAGTGGCCGAGCCGGGATTTGAATCCATGACCTCTGACTCCAAAGCCCATGCTCTTTCCACTGAGCCACACTGCTTCTCTATACACACCAGACCATAGTGACCAAGGTCTATAAATCCCCTCCTCATCACCATTTGTGTGATAGAAGCCCCCCAATTCATACCAACCAGCACCATCCTGGACCGGGGGAGCCTCAGTGACACATCATAGGGGTCAAACCACACCGCTGATCACGAAGGTTACTGTGAAAAGTTTTTATTTAGTTTTTACCAACGTGCAAGGGAGTGACACATACATACATACACTCACTCAGTCACCCAAGGGTCCACTATCAGTCTGTAGTCAAAGGAGGTCTTTCTGCCAATGCTTCTTCTTTCTGCTTCCAAGTGCTGCTCTCCCGCAGCTTCTGCTACCGCCAACACACTTGCTTCTCAGTACGCTGCCTCCAAATGCCCTCCTTTACGTTTCTAAGCGACCACCTTTTATCTGCCTTAGGCGAGGCAGCTGGGGCTTTAAATGGCAGTCATTGATTGGCCCAGGCCCGTTATCAGGTAGAACAGGGAGAGAAAGTCACGCCTCCCTCCATGCTCCGCCCCCACAGGCCTGCAATCACCTGCCCTCAAGTAAAGACCATCAGTGCCTTCGCAAAGTGTCTCCTTTGTTGTTGTTTGCAGGATCATAAACATTGACTAGATAGGCAGCTTGTTGTGGGCTCGACGCAATAATAAGCATCGTGGCTCAGTGGAAAGAGCACGGGCTTTGGAGTCAACGGTCATGAGTTCGAATCCCAGCTTTGCCACTTGTCAGTTGTATGACTGTGGGCAAGTCACTTAACTTCTCTGTGCCTCAGTTCCCTCATCTGTAAAATGGGGATGAAGACTGTGAGCCCCACGTGGGACAACCAGATTCCCCTTTGTCTACCCCAGCGCTTAGAACAGTGCTCTGCACATAGCGCTTAACAAATACCAACATTATTATTATTATTATTATTATTATTATTATTATCCCTACCTACTTAGATGGTTCCCTCCTATTTAGGCTGTGAGCCCCATCTGGGACAGGGACTTGTCCAACCTAATAAAATTTTTATCTACCCCATTACTTAGAATAATGCTTGACACGTAGTGCTTAACAAATACCATAAAAAGTATAGAAAAATCTAGATTTTTTAATAGTATAGTGTACTAAACATTGGTGTAGATACAACTAAGATTGGACACAGTCTCTCTCCCACATGGAGCTCTCAGTTTTAATCCCCGTTTTACAGATGAGGTAACTGAGGCATAGAGAGGTGAAGTGACTTGCCCAAGAGCACGCAACAGACAAGTTGTAGAATTTGGATTAAAAACCAGGTCCTTCTGGCTCCCAGGCCCGTGCTGTATCCACTAAATCAGGCTGCTTCTGGATTAGCCTGGAGAGCTGTTTCCTCTCCCAGCAATGAATCAATTAAGATTCTGATCTCACTAACGGAATAATCTTACTATAGCTGGATTTCCCCATTTTCATTTCTAAAGTTCATGATTTCACTAGTGGAATAATCGTATTCTGGCTAGATTGTTCCAGTTTCATCTCTCCTCTTGCAAATATGAAATGTGTGTGATTCACTGATGATGATGGGGATGAAGATAATAATGATGGTGAAGATGCTTGTGTCAGTGTTGATTTTGATGCTGATAGTAAATGGCGGGTGATGAAGCACAAACGGAAGAGTGGGATTCTGAGTTTGTCTTTCTCTCTTCTACTGCTGACTCAGAGTAGACTTGAAAAAGTGTAAGAACTTGTCCTCTTGAAGCTTTAATGTCTTCATCTTTAATCTGGGTGATTTTGATCTCCAAGGGATTGTTCTTTCATTGAGATTTAAATGGCACTTTGAAGAGAAGAAAACATACCACTAACTCAATCTTTTAGGAGTTACAAAAAAAATACATTCCACTTTCCCCCGCACTGTGAACTTATCTGATAATTAAACCAGGAAATGTGCATATTAGGAAGAAACAAATAAATCAATTGCTTAGTTTGGAGCTCCGCGCACAGTGAGTGCTCAATAAACACCATTGATTGATTAACTGATAAGATAATCCTCTACTTTTTCTTCTTGTCTTTTGCCTTCTTTTCCTCCACTTTTTCATCTCTACGTTCTTTCTCGACTTCCTTCTCTTTTCCTTTTGCTTTTCCTCCTCCTCCATACTTATCATCCGTATCATCATCATCAACTACCCTGGATGCGTAGACGCGGTCCTGGAATGCCCTCCCTCCTCACCTCCGACAATCTAATTCTCTTCCCCTCTTCAAATCCCTACTTAGAGCTCACCTCCTCCAAGAGGCCTTCCCAGACTGAGCTCCCCCCTTTTTTCCCTCTGCTCCCTCTACCCCTCCCTTTACCTCTCCGCAGCTAAACCCTCTTCTCCCCTCTTTCCCTCTCCTCCTCCCCCTCTCCCGTCCCACCCCCTCAGCACTGTACTCGTCCGCTGAACTGTAGATATCTTCAACACCCTCTTTATTTTGTTTAATGAGATGTACATCACCCTGATTCTATTTATTTTATTTTATTTATTTTATTTTCGATTAGACTGTAAGCCCGTCAAACGGCAGGGACTGTCTCTATCTGTTGCCGACTTGTTCATCCCAAGCGCTTAGTACAGTGCTCTGCACATAGTAAGCGCTCAATAAAAATAAATAAATACTATTGAATGAATGAATTATTTGCCATTGTTTTTATGAGATGTTCTTCCCCTTGACTCTATTTATTGCCATTGTTCTTGTCTGCTCGTCTCCCCCGATTAGACTGTAAACCCGTCAAAGGGCAGGGACTGTATCTGTTGCCGATTTGTACATTCCAATCGCTTAGTATAGTGCTTTGCACATAGTAAGCGCTCAATAAATACTATTGAATGAATGAATCTACCCCAGCACTTAGAACAGTGCTTATAAGCACTTAACAAGTATTATTATTATAATTATCAACAAATCACTCCACAGAGGTCGCTAGCCTGGACAGCAAAGACACGGAGTACAAGAAGTTGTGAAAAAGACACTCTAGTTCAGGGTCATTAGGCAGTGTCTGAGCAACTTTCCCACTCCTCAAAATGGTACTGGGGAAAACACTGAATAGGAAAGGTGGCCACTTCCTCCATATACACAAGATGCTCTTTCTGCATGAGTGTTGAATAGGCAATGAGAACTGCCAGACATTTGTGGATCCCTTCCTATGGAAAACAATATTGGAGGACTTGGAACGAGATCCTAGTCTTGCGAGAAGCGCATGGCATAGTGAATAGAGCACGGGTCTGGGACTCAGAAGGTCATGGGTTCTAACACCAACTCTGCCACTTGTCTGCTGTGTAACCTCTGGCAAGTCATTTCACTTCTCTGGGCATCGGTTACCTCATCTGTAAAATGGGGATTGAGACTGTGAGCCCCACGTGGGACAGAGACTGTGTCCAACCCGATGTGCTTAGTATAGTGCCTGGCACATAGTAAGTGCTTAAAAAATACCATAATTATTATTGTTATCCGGGCACATGGAATCGTAGCCAGGAACTCTAGGAAATGAGTTCTTTTCTACAAAGAAGATGTCTAGGTAAAATTAAAATTAGGTCATTGGTAATGACTTCCAGTGGTAATTCATTCATTCAGTAGTATTTATTGAGCGCTTACTATGTGCTCTGTACTGTACTAAGCGCTTGGAATATACAATTCGGCAACAGATAGAGACAATCCCTGCCCGATGATGGGCTCACAGTCTAAACGATGCCACTCTCTTCTAAGTAAGGTCCTTAGTAACTGCATTCCAGACTTCAGATTTTCATTTATCTAAATCTGAGCAGCTAAAAATGATTTCTCTCCATCACCCTAAACTTTACATACACACATACACACACAAATCCACATATCATCACAACTACTACCAATATCACTAAGGCACCTTCACTTACTTAATATTTCATTGATTCAATTTTTCAATGGGTTTCTAATTTTCACGCTAACCTTATTTTCATTTTTCCGAATACAAAAAAGCCATAGTCGCACTGTATCTCTAAGACCTGCCAACAACACCAAGGAGAGATAAAGGAAAGTTTACTTTCTTCCAAACTTGGGGATACAAAGTGACACTTCACCTTTCCCCAAGGTTAGATTTGATGAAATTTTGAGTAGCAACCCTTTTCCAGATACAAAGCATGAGAGTGGTAAACTCAGCCACTGAAATTTCTAGTGCCTCAAAATGATGCCTTGTTCCCTTTGCCATTCCTTGAGTTTCTGTTTCATGCATTATAAGGCAGGTGCAACCACTCCATAAACCACCAGAGAGAGTTACAGTACTCAAACAGAAGTTTAATGAAAACAGTCATTTGATTTCTGGGAGGAGGGATTTGCCTGAAGAAGAATGAATGCACACGTTTAGAGCTGCTGTCAACCTAATGGTGTGCTTATTGTGCTTACTCTGTGCCGTACTAAATTACAACAGAGTAAGTAGACATGGTTACTGCCCTCAAGGAGACTCTGCTATATGGAAGGGCATTATCTAGACAGCAATATCAGTGAAAACATTCATTAATTTTTCTGATGTGTGAAGTGTTGAACTGTGGCTCACAAGAGGTTCATACTCTGTCCGCCTCCTCCGCTCTTATGCTCCAGCTGCTGAGGGCTGCTGGCTAAGGTCTAAGCACCAAACCAACCTTATTCACTGCAAATTTATCCTTTACTGCCTTAACTCTGCTCTCTCCTCTGCCAGGAAAAACTACTTTTCTTCCCTCATTGATGCCCCATGCCCGTCACTCCCGCCAATTGTTCCGGACTTTTAACTCTCTCCTCAGGCCTCCTGTTCCTCCCCCTCCCCCATCCCTCACCCTCAACGATCTGGCCACCTACTTCATTACGAAAATTAACATTAGCAGGTCTGAGCTACCCAAAGTCACCCCTCCCCTTTCTCCATTCCCCCCCCTCCCCCTTCCCCATTCCCCCCCCCGCCCCCGCTCCCAACCCTCTCTCCTACTTTCCCATCCTTCCCTGCAGTATCCTCAGAGGGGGTCTCCTCCCTCCTCGCAAGTGCCACCCCTTCCACCTGTGCTTCGGACCCCATTCCCGTTCACCTCATAAAAACTATAGCCCCTTCCCTCCTCCCCTCCTTAACTTCTATCTTTAACCACTCACTCTCCAATGGCTTCTTCCCCTCTGCCTTCATACACGCCCATGTCTCCCCCATCCTGAAAAAACCCTCTCTCCACCCTACTTCCCCTTCCAGTTATCTTCCTATCTCCTCCTACCCTTCCTTTCCAGACTCCTAGAACAAGTCGTCTACATTCGCTGCCTTGAATTCCTCAACTCCAACGCTCTCCTGGACGCCCTCCAATCTGGCTTCCGTCCCCTCCACTCCACCGAAATTGCCCTCTCAAAGGTCACCCATTACTTCCTTCTTGCCAAATCCAATGGCTCCTACTCTTTCTTAATCCTCCTCGACCTCTCAGATGCCTTTGACACTGTCGACCTTCCCTTTCTCCTCCACACTTTGTCTCACCTTGGCTTCACGGACTCCGTCCTCTCCTGGTTCTCCTTTGATTTTTCTGGCCGTTCATTCTCGGTCTCCTTCATGGGCTCCTCCTCCCCCTCCCATCTACTAACTGTAGGGGTTCCTCAAGGGTCAATTCTTGGCCCTCTTCTGTTCTTCATCTATACTCACTCCTCTGGTGAACTCATTCGCTCCCACGGCTTCAACTCTCATCTCTATTCAGATGACACCCAAATCTACATCTCCTCCCCTGTTCTCTCCTCCTCCCTTCAGGCTCATATCTCCTCCTGACTCCAGGACGTCTCCACCTGGATGTCTGCCTGCCACCTAAAACTCAACATATCTAAAACTGAGCTCCTTATCTTCCCTCCCAAATCCTGTTCTCTCCCTGACTTCCCCGTCACTGTGAACGGCACTACCATCCTTCCAGTCTCACAGGCCCGCAGCCTTGGTGTCATCCTTGACTCAGCTCTCTCATTCACCCCACACATCCAATCCCTCACCAAAACCTGCCCATCTCACCTTCACAACATCATCAAGATCCGCCCTTTCCTCTCCAACCAAACTGCTAACTTGCTGGTACAGTCTCTTATAATATCCCGACTGGATTACTGCATCAGTCTCCTTTCTGATCTCCCAACCTCCTGTCTCTCTCCTTACCTCACTCTCACCAACACTTGCGGTCTCACCTTTGCAATATCGACAAGATCCGCCCTTTCCTCTCCATCCAAATGGCTATCATGCTGGTACAAATTCTCATAATATTCCGATAGGATTATTGTGTCAGCCTCCTCTTTGATCTACCTTCCTCCTGTGTCTTCCCACTCCAGTCTATTCTTCACTCTGCTGCCCGGATCATCTTCCTACAGAAACGCTCTGGGCATGTCACTCCCCTCCTCAAAACCCCCCACTGGTTGCCTATCAACCTTCACACGAAACAAAACTTCTCACTTTTGGTTTCAAAGCTCTCCATCACCTTGCCCCCTCCTATCTCACCTCCCCTCTATCTTTCTATTGCCCACCCCATACACTCTGCTCCTCTGCCACTCACCTCCTCACTGACCCCAGTTCACGCCTCTCCCGCCATCGACCCCTGGCCCACATCCTACCGCTGTCCTGGAATGCCCCCCCCCTCATGTCCGCCAAACTCTCTTCCCTTCTTCAAAGCGCTATTGAGAGCTCACCTCCTCCAAGAGGCCTTCCCAGACTGACCCCCCTCTTTCCTTCTGCTCCCCATCCCCCCCGCTCCTCCTCTTCCCCTCCCTTCAGCACTGTGGTTATTTGTATATATTATTTATTACTCTATTTATTTTGTTAATGAGGTGTACATCCCCTTGATTCTGTTATCTTGATGATGTCTTATTTTTCTTTTGTTCTGTTTTGCTTTGCTGTCTCCCCCATTTAGATTGTGAGCCCGTTGCAGGGCAGGGATTGTCTCTGTTGCCAAATTGTACATTCCAAGCGCTTAGTGCAGTGCTCTGCACATAGTAAGCACTCAATAAATACTATTGAATCAATGAATGAATGAATGATGTAAGATTGGGGGAAGCAGACACAAAGAAGAAAATCTACTAATATCAATCAATCAATGGTATTTTTTAAGTGCTCACTCTGTGCAAAGCACTGTCCTAAGAGCTTAGGAGAGTACAATAAACCGAGTTGGTAAACATGCTCCCTGCCCACAACAAGCTTATAGTCTAGAGGGGAAAACAGATAGTAATATAAATAAATAATGTATAGATGTATATATATATATATGAGTGTTGAGGGGTTAAGTGTAGGGCAAATACCAAATACCCAAAGAGTGCAGATCCAAGTAATAATAATTATTATTATAATATTTGTTAAGTGCTTACTATGTGCCAGACACTGAACTAAGTGCTTGGGTGGATTGGATTGGTTGTAAATTGGTTTGAATGTAGTCCCTTTCCCACTTAGGGCTCACAATCTTAATTCCTATTTTACAGATGAGGTAACTGAGGAACCGAGAAATGAAGTGCCTTGCCCAAGACCACATAGCAAACAAGTGGTGGAGCTGGGATTAGAACCCATGACCTATCTGTCTCTATTTGTTGCTGAAGTATACTTTCCAAGGGCTTATTACGGTAATCTGCACACTTATCTACCCTCCAATTCTCTTTTTCCTCCTAACTTTAAATAATTTTGTGTCTGTCTTTTGTGTAAGCACTCAATAAATACGATTGGATGACTGAATGAACGAACTTTTGACTCCTAGGGCCATGCTCTATCCACTAGGCCATGCTGTTTCCCAAGTACACACACAGCGCACAAGGAAGAGAGAGCCAGCTGTCACTGTAGAAATTGTCACTTTGTCTTTTGATCAGGCAAAAAGCTTAAAGGCTTCCCAATCACTCTCAATGACAACTATTCATATTTCAACACTAGTTTAGCTCCTAAAAATATTGGGAGGGAAATGTATTTTAAGTTAAACAGATACCCTGAAGACTTGCATCAGAAGATATTGCTTTGTTCCCACGGTACTCTTCCAGAATTGGTACAACTTCCCTTTGCATGAGATAAAAACTCCAGACAATTGGCTTTAAGGATGTCCACAAGCTTTCTTCTTATTTATTTGTCCCCTTCACTCACTACATCTTAGTCTGCACTCCGTACTCCTGCCAAGCCCAACCTCGCCGGCTCTCCATCCCTCGCTCTCACGTCTCACAATTCCAGGCCTGTGCTCATGCCTATCTTCACTCCTGGAATACCTTCCTTCTTCAAATGTGTTAGATTGCAGCTCTCTCCGCCTTCAAAGCCCTTCTATTTCTGCCCCTTCCAAGAAGCAATTTTCTTTTTCCCAGGTCATATCTTCCCAATTAATGTCTCAGCACTAATGTACTCTCAGCTATCACACTTATGTACACATTGGTTTGATAATGGAGCCAACTATTTAAACAGTTATTTCTTCACTTATCTACCCTCCAATTCTCTTTTTTCCTCGTAACTTCAAATCATTTTCTAAAGTCATCTATGATAGAATGCAAACTCCTTGAAGGCAGGGATTGTGTCTTTTACCTCTATCTTACTCTTCCAAGTGCAGAGTATAATGCTCTGTCCACAGTGCTCAATAAATGTTATTAATTGATTGATTCATTCAATCATTGTGCGGGAGCTGTTCTATAGACCAGTGCCCAAAACAAGAACTTGAAATAGCGCATTTCAATTAACCATTGGATAATAAATCATAAGCCTGGACAAACTTTAGAAGCACTGTGGTCTAGCGAAAAGAGAATGGCCCCAGGAGTCCTAGGGCCTAGGTATTATTCCTGCCTGTGCCACTTGTCTGCTGTGTGACCTTGGGCAAATCACTCAACTTCTCCTTGTCTCAGTTTCCTCATCTATAAAATGAGGATTCAATGTTTGTTATCCCTTGAACTTAGATTGTGAGTCTAAGGAGGACTAGGAATTGTGTCTACAATGATTACCTTCTATCTACAGTCCCAGCACCTAATAAGTTCTTAACTTAATGATATCCTCAACTGTGTCTTATTAATATCAATAAATAGAATCAATTACTATGGTATATCAATCAATTCACATCTTCAGCCTCCTCACCTAGACTGTGAATGTTTTAGTGTCAGAGATCGTGTACTTCTTTGAATGCTCCCCAAAAGCCTAATTCAGCAACCACTAGGTGCACAAATCATGCTATTGATACTGATCAGTCAGTACAACCTTTACCTTCAAGTAGAGCTGACGGAACACCATCCAGGAGAGATGAGTCTCTCCCTTGCTTTTAAATATTTTCCAGAGATCAAGATTCCTCAACAGCCTTCAATTTCCCATTTGAGGAATCTCAACAACACAGAATGGCTAGAAATCCTTCCTCAGTCCTGAGATCCTTGCTCCTGGGCTCCTTGGGAGTCGGCTAAGAAGGTCAATTATTTGAAATCTCAAAAAAAAAAAAAGGACAACGCTATGCTGTCCAAGTGTTCTGTAATCCAGGCACAGCACAATGCAGCTTCCTAAACTGTTCTGGCTCGTTACTGTTACATAATAGTCAAATTATGTAACCCTGACCCTAAGGAAAAAAAACTACTGGATTTACTCAGACAGTATTTATTTCCCAAGCAAACAGAAAGCAAGCCTCCCTCTATGTTTTTACCAAAGAAATCGGTACCTATCATGCACAGCAATGAGTTACCCAAGCACCTGATCTTTAGAAATGATGCATCCTTGAACTACTTTGCTCTGTTTTCCAGAGGACTTTTGATGCAGAGAACATTTTTTTTATTTCAGCTTGCACTGATGAATGATGATGGGCATGTGAATTTACCTTAAAACAAGACACATTAAATGAAGAAAAAGGTTAATTTGCTGCTGTGGATTGGATGCTCTCTTGATTCTAATTATTGATACTAATAAGGCACAGTTGAGGATATCATTAATGTTTATTTAGTAAAACTGTTTTTGGTATTAGCATAAATGATGAGCTAATGAAATAATTACAACAGAGCAGGAATCAAAAAAGCCTATCTTATCTTTGATGTCTGTGTGGTGTTAAGAGAACGCGGATTAAAAATTGGATGGCTTTTTTCAGTCCCTGCTCCTCCTATTACATCTTTTACATCTACATCTACATTTACATCTACTTATGTAAATCCTAAAACCTCTATAGGCCTCAGTTTCTTCATCTGTAAACACAGAATAATAATACTATGACCACCTCACAAAGATATACTGAAGACTGACAGCATTCCTAAAGCACTTTGAGTTGCTATGTAAAGTACTGTGCAAGTGCTGTATAAGTACTATGTAAGTGCAAATTGGTTTTGTAAAGCATACTCTCTCTGATGCTGACTGACCCTAGGAAAAAAAAAATCAAGGAAGAATATTAAAAGAGTGTTCTTTCTCCTCAAGGTCTGAGGCGACAAACTGGAATTTGGAATAACTTGAAAAGTTCCTGAAGACTAAAGCCATCCAGTTTTCTGAGGTATGAAATTGGACCAGAAACAGCCTCAATTCTCCTCCACCTCCTCCTTTCCTCCATCCATCCCTGTTTCATCCTGTAACTTCTAGATAACTATGAATAGATGGGAATTGGAAGCGGGTAGGAATTGTTGGATTGTAGGAACTGCATGAGAAGGTTTCTAGAGCATGTAAATCCCTCCCTCTTCCTTCCCAGCACCTTCATCAAGCCATGACACTTTCTCTTTCCATACCTGAAACTTCCTCCCCATTCAACTTCAAACTATGTCCCTCGCCTCCTTCTAAATCTACCTTTAAAAACCATCTTCTACAGGAAGCCTTCCCTGATTAATGCTCTCTTGACCAGTCGTGCAATGTCACAATCTTAGTGTGCCCAAGTATATAATTAATCATTCAGTTAATTGTATTTATTTAGTGCTTACTGCATGTACAGTACTCTACTGCTAATGATAATAATATTAACTGTGGTATTTGTTAAGTGCTTACTGTGTGCCAGGCACTGAATTAAGCACTGGGGTGGATACAAGCAAATCATAGGAGAACCTATGATTTGAATAAGGCTTTGAAGATAGACCGAATGATCCTCTGTCTGAAATGAAGAGGGAGGGAGTTCCAGGCCAGAAGCAGCACATGGCCAAAGGCTAGGCAGTGAAATAGACAAGACCAAAGATTGAGGTAAAGTGAATAGGTGATAATTAGAGGAGTGAGGTGTGCGGGCTGGGTTGTAGTAGGAAACTAGAGAAGTAAGGTAGGAGGGGGTGAGATGCCACTATATAAAGGGGCAATGGGGCAACAATATACACATTGTTTAGGTTTTTTTTACATATATATATATGTATATGTATATGTTTTTGTGTGTGTATATATATAGGGAATCTTGACTGATCAAATTACTTTTTTAGGGTAATCAAATGGTATTTATGGAACATTTGCTGTTTCCAGAGTGCTGTACTAAGTGCATGGGAAGCCACACCAGAAGTAAAAAATTAGGCCTCTGCTCACAAAGGGCTTACAGTCTAGTGGTCATAGATGATTTACAAATAGTGGAAGCACAAGGAAGGACAAGATAATTGGTAGTAGTACGAATTTGTTGGGGTGAAATAGCTGAATACACAAATGAATGTATAATGAATAAACACCTGCCTATACATAAGTCCTGGAGATGGGTACAAGTACATATGATGATTTGATTTTAAGGACAAAGGATCTAAAAAAGATGACACAGTAATGGTATAAATCCACCTCTTGGGGAGACAGCAAGGCCTAGTGGACAAAATATGAGTTCAGATATCAGATAGAAGTGAATTCTCATCCTAATTATACTGCTGCTGTTGCGAGACTCTGGTCTTGGTTTCCTCATCTATAAAATGGAGATAATTCCTCCGACAGAATAACACTTGGCACATAGTAAGCGCTTAACAAATACCATAATTATTATTATTTTCCCAGGGGGGATCTTATTCAACTCTGTTACCTCTTTTCTCCTCCATTTTACTTAAAGATTCACCTTCAGAATATTACTAAATAGAAAATTAAAAAAAAACTGACCCTCACATGTCTGTTTCAATCACTCCAGATCTCTTTCACTGGAGATACAGTTGCAGCAAAACCAGAGAGTGGAATTCCTTTTGCTCAGGGATAGAGAATCATGGTGTCATTAGTCAAATTTTATCTGAACTTCTGCATCTTCATAATGATTTGTATACAGATTTGAGTAAACATATGTTTTTATCAAGGTAAAAAAAGTGTAAAGAGGATAATGAGTGCCTCAGTAACTTAACGGAGGATGCAGGATAGTGTATATTGATATTTTGGAACATGTTGTTGGTACCCTGCAATTGAGGATCTTTAAGGAAGGTGATTTATTAAATTACCAACGTCTTCCTTGTTGAAATTTGGTTTAGGATATGTCAACTCAGAATCTCTCTTTTGGCAATTTTTTTGAAGACATGGAAAGGCATGCTCTCCCATTAGAAATACGTGGTACTCTGAGCTACTTTCCTGCAGCTGTGCACCTTAGAAAAATAAAGTTTGACAGGTGATAGTTCTAGAATTTGGTAAGCTTGCTCCTGGTGAGTTGGCCCCGAAAGAAATTTGAATGATCCAGCATATTGAGGTTATGAAATGTCACCACCAGCATACTTAGAAATGTATGCCCTAACCCAGATTTCACATGAGTTTTGAGGCTGTCAGCTCTATAGCATTTTTATCTCAAATGCCTACTTCACACCCGATCGCTCTGGGAAAATGCACTGCTACCCGTGTGGAGTTGCCTAGGGATTTGAACTCTTGAGTAGTCAGTCCTTCTTGTTAAGATAAAAGAGTTTTAATAGATCTGAAATAGAAATAGATATTTGTTGAGAGGCAGAAAGAGAGAAAATGAGGGAGAGTGCCTATATCTGAGATTAGAATCTGTTTCCTAGTGTGCATGTGGATTTAGTTCACATGCACAGCTGACAGACTGACATGATAGATCTTAGGGCTACAAAGGAACTGTGAGAATCTATCCAATTAATACTCTTCAAATTAAAAATCGCTGCCCAATCGACCATAGCAGCTTAAACCCTGACCATTTTCCAACTCAGCATCAAACCAAAATCTGTCTTAGTTTTTCTACAAATCATAGTGTAAAATAGATTTCCAACTTGGAAAACACAAAGTGGTGGAAAATGGGAACAAATATTTTTGTTGATCTCTGTTTTCTTTGAATCACAGGGCAAAAGCCTCTGCTTCATCATTTTCCTCGAAGCATCATCTAGCCCCTTGCCACACTTAGTTCCATGGGTATACAGAAAAAATTCTCTCTCAGCAACCTGGTGCCATGCTGGAGGGCTCTTGGTTGACTGTAGGTTGACTACTACAAAAGAAAGGTCTTTGCATTTGGCAGCTTTTGGACCACTGTCCTAAAGTTCTTGTGTATCCATCACTCAATCAATCATATTTATTGAGCACTTACGCTGTGCAGAGCACTGTACTAAGTACTTGGGAAAGTGCAATAAAACAAGGGTTGGAGGCAAGTCCACTGCCCACGACTAGCTTATGTATGTGTTGGACTTGCTGAAATCGGCAAAGTGCCATCGCAAAAAACTACAGCACCAGAATCCCAGCCTCCAAACTCCTGGGAATATAGAAGAACTTCAGTAATCTTCTAGTTTAAGAATCTGTCAAATTGACAAAAGATAAGAAATTGACACTGAGATTATTAAATCCTTAATTTACATAGATGTGTCTCCTTTTTTTTTCCATATAGTGGAGTGTAAGTGGGGAAGAGAGTGTCCTTAACCTTGAATTTCACAGCTTTCTCAGTTTAAAGCATGACCCATAACATTAATTAAAATGTGTGTGTGTGAGAGAGAGCTGGAGGGTAGGAGGTGCATTTCATATGCTGTACCACACTTCATTCTAGGAAAGCGGTACAGTTTTGGGTGAGGTTTTTTTTTTTTTAACCTGATATGTATTCATCCCTGTACTCTGCTCAACGCAACTTAATGTACCATCCAGATCACAAACCCCACAATAACTACCTGAAGATGAATGCAATATGAAGGACAATGCTTTTTTTCTAAATCAACCCAAGATAGATTTCTGCAGTGAGGACACTCCTTCTGGCTCACCACACAACTGGTCACCTTTGGCAATGTTCTGATGTTTTGAATTTAAATGTGTAACTCTTAATCATGACACTTGCTGTTCAAATTGCTGAAAAGAAGGGATTCAAATCCTGATCAATATTAACATCCGTGAAGAAAAACAAAACAGAGATCATTATGTAAGGAGAGTTTAAGCCTACCCACATATGGAAATGGATGACTTTTCTCCTAAGATGGAGAAGGTACAGCAGTATTTAAGTGATTCCTTATTCTGAGTCTTCTAAATATGCACCATATGTATCTTTTGTAAATGTTATGTTTTTCAACATCTCAGCGTTTGCAAGTAGTTGGAAGCTATGTCAAGCATGCTTTAATGGGGCATAAAAGTGTATTGCATTCAAAGAAACAGCACACCACTGTAATAGGTAAAAATATAAATGCTGTCAATGAATACATTTTCGTTTTATTGATTTACACTCTATAATATAATGTCCTGTTTCTCAGAATACAGACAGGTGTTAAATCAGTTGAAGATAACTGGATATAAACAAGAGCATGTTTACATTAACTGATTCTATAAACTTGAAGTGATCATGAGTTTACAATTAGGAAGTAATTGTTTGCATTCCAGATCTGCTGCCTCCAAGCTTACTACAGAAGACGTCACATTCAAATCAAGGATTCCATCTACATGAACCCAATTTAAAAGAGGAAAAGTGGTACCTTTGATCCACTTTAGGTGAGTTAACTCTCTTCTGGAAATTTCCTTTCCCTTTGACTACTTGCTCAAGAAAGCAGAAGTGTTCTCTAAGGATGTGCATTTATTCTTTACCAGGATGACATAGTGATGTAGGAGAGCCAAAAATGCACAAATTGAACACAATTCTTATATGGGAATGAGTATCCATTTTATGTGGCCCTTCATTCATTTGAATTTACTGAGCATTTACTGTACGCAGAACACTGTACTAAGTTCCTGGGAGGGTAAAATTCAACAATAGACACATTCCCTTCCCACAACAAGCTTACAGTCTGGAGCTGGGGAGACAGAAACTAATGTAAATAAATTACAGAGATGTACATAAGTGCTGTGGGGCTGGAAGAGGGGATGAACACAGGGAGCAAGTCAGGGTGACACAGATGGGAGGGGGAAATGAGGAAAGGGGGCTTAGTCAGGGATGGTCTCTTGGAGGAGATGTGCCAGTAAGGCTCTGAAGGGGGGGGGGGGGGCGGGCAGAGTAACTGTCTGTGGATTTGAGGAGGGAGGGAGTTCCAGGACAGAGGCAGGATGTGGGCAAGGCATCGCCGACAAGATAGATGAGATCGAGGCATACTGAGAAGGTTAGCATTAGAGGAGCAAAGTGTGCAGGCTGGGTTGTAGTAGGAGAGTAGAAAGGTGAAGTAGGAGTTCCAGTGAAGAAGCTCCACAAACAATAAATAAAACCTAAATAAGTATGACATTTACTTTTTTAGGTGAATAAATCAATTGCTGCCATTAAAAGCTGTCCAAAAAATATTGGGGACTTTTCTGTACTGTAAAATTATTCGGGGAACGAAGCACCAGATTTCTTGTATAAAAGCTTTATTCATGTTGCTTTTCCCAAAAAATTTATATTCCTGACATCGCCGATGCAGAGATGCCTGTCTACTTGTTTTGTTTTATTGTCTTTCTCCCCTTCCTAGACTGTGAGCCCGTTGCTGGGGAAGGAATTGTCCCTATCTGTTGCCAAATTGTACTTTCCAAGCGCTTAGTACAGTGCTCTGCACAGAGTAAGCACTCAATAAATATGTTCGAATGAATGAAAGAGGTGTGAGATATGTGTTCAAATCATATTTTATTCATATTTCAACAAAAAGGCCATACATCTTTCAAATATAACACTGAGTAGTGATATTTTCATTTTAAATTGTTTACATTTTGTAGAAAATTAAGATTTCGGTAGAAGAGTGAATAAGTATTTCATGTTAATCTTGAACTTTTTACTGTTCTGAAGCTAACTGGAGAGACAAACATCTCATTTAACAAAATTAAATCATTCTTAGGATGTCAAAAATGCAAGATTTCTTGGGTTATATAAGGGCTCAGGTATCACAATTCCGGATCACAATTCTCTTCTCTTGCCTCTTCCTGAAGATGAAACGATTTTCTTCGAGCACACCAGAACCCCCACCCCCCAGCCAGATTCTGATAGCCGATAAATATGCACAAGGGCAGTAACTAGTTTTGCCAAGGTCTGCTATGATGGCTTTAGATGAGATCAGGTTCTAACCTCACTGACATATTCACTGGATACCCGAAACGGCCTAATTGTTTCCGAAAGGAATTTTGCAGCCGATTAGAGTGTGAGATGCACCTTTGTGGAAAAGCTCAAGAATGAATCTCACCCTTGAAAAGCTGTTGCAGGGCCAGTGCATTCTGATCTCCAGGTTTAGCTGTATGTCCATATAAGTTGACATAGGGAGAAATGTGGACATCCGAACCAATATCATTGACCATAACAACTCTGTTCTATCATGTCAACCATCTACATACTAAGCAGTACCTAAATACACATTGACACGAGACCCTAATAGCTTTTGAAGCAGTAGCAATCTATTGAGTCAATAACATGTGTTAAGGCTCATCTCAGCTAATCAATTTCTTAATTCCTTCACCTCATTTTTCATCTATTTAGAAGTATAGAAAAATATGGGATATTAGAAGATTTTCACATGGATAGATGCAGAGAGAAGCACTCTCCGACTTCTCAAACAAAATATAACTAGTTCCTCTTGGAGCACATCATTTTATGACAAAATAATCTTGGATTTTCCAAAAATTGAATGTAATTATCATGGCCCTGATTTCATTTTCTATCATGGGCTTGTACCAAATGATAAACCTATTTCTTTTTAATGAAAAGAAGCATTGGCTAGAGGAAAGAACATGGGAGTCAGGGGGCCAGGATTCTAATTCTGTTTCCACTACTGCCTGTTCTGTGACCCTGGGCAAGTCACTTAAATTTTCTGTAACTCAATTTCCTCATATGTAAAATGGGTATTCAATACCTGTTCTCCCTCCCCTTTAGATTGAGCTCTATGAAAGACTGGGACTGTGTCCAACCTGATTATCTTCTACCTACCCCAAGGCTTGGCATATAGTATGTACTTAGCAAATATTGTTGTTGTTGTCATTGTTACATCAGGTCAAATTCTCCTCCGTCTGTGCTGTGGTTGGGATGTCATATTATAAGGGCTTAAGATGTTGTAGAAGTCCAAGCACCTCAGTAAGAAGTGGGGAGGATCTTGCAGGATCTCAAATTCACTCTGTAGCCAGTCACAAACTTGTACTTTAAGTCAGAAAAACTTGGGCACAACACAGTGAATTAAGGGAGTCAAGAATAAGGAACAAATCAAGAAAGTGTTGTTTGCTCCAACACTCCTGGGATTGGAGCATTCATTTTTCCATTTTTTATTTGCCATAGACCAAAATCTATCTTGAGCCATGATCTGCTCCCCACTACAAAATATTAACATCTTGAATAATCGCAATTTTTTTTTTAACCAAAGGGCTTTTGCTTTACTTATCCCATTCTATCCTTTCAACAATCCATGCAAAGTAGGAAGAAGCTAGTATGATTTCACCCCCTCCCCCCACATAGATTTTGCAGTTGAGGAAATTGAGATTTAAAGAGTCTGTGACTCGCCCAAGCTTACACAGCAAGCCAGTGGCAGAGCTGGGATTTGAACCCAGGCCTTCTGACTCCTATTCTCCAAAACTCTCTATTAGATCAGGCTACATTTAAAAGAAGGGCCATTTTTTAAAGTATTCAGTAGTTTAGTTGCTGCTATGTCTTCAGCAAAGGTCAGTTAATAGCAGTCCAACTTGATTGGCTGACATCTGCTTCTTTACGAGCCTGGTATTTGCCAAGTAGCTGGACAGCAATATCAATTTGATATTCATGGAAGTGCTTGCAGAACAATAATGACAATAATTGCTACTGATTTTTGTGTTTACAACACTGCCAAAGTACCATTAGAGCCTTATTTATAGATAATAATGCTTATTAATCACAAGTATTTGAATTTTGGAATGTATTAGATTAATATTCTTTTGCACCTCTGTCCTGTACTAATGCTGAACTGAATGCAACTCATTGGTTATGCTTATTTTGAACAGTAAAATAATGTCTGCAATTTGCAGGTGATAAAGATGATAAAGATATCTACCATTGCACTAGCAGCGTGGCCTAGTGGAAAGAGCATAGAGCTGGGAGTAAAAAAAAAAACCTGCATTCTAATCCTGGCTCCATCATTTTCCTACTGGGTGACCCTTGGCAATCACTTAATTTCTCTGGGCCTCAGTTTCCTTGTTGGTAAAATGGAGATTTGGCACCTGTTTGTTTATTTTGGGTTTTTTGTTGTTGGTTTGTTTTTCTTTGGGAGGGGGAGGTTGGAGGGGATGTGTGTTTGTTAATGGTATTTGTTAAATTCTTACTATGTGCCAGGTACTGTACTAAGCGCTGGGGTTAATTCAAGACAATCGAGTTGTACACAGTCCCTGTCCCACTTGGGGCTCACAGTCTCAATTCCCACTTTACAGATGAAGTAACTGAGGCACAGAGAAGTTAATAATAATAATAATGGTATTTATTAAGCACTTACTATGTGCCAAGCACTGTTCTAAGTGCTGGGGTAGATACAAGGTAATCAGGTTGTCTCACGTGGGGCTCACAGTCTTAATCTCGATTTTACAAGTGAGGTAACAGAGGCACAGAGAAGTGAAGTGATTTACCGAAGGTCACACCGCAGACAAGTAATGGAGCCAGGATTAGAACCCATGACTTTCTGACTCCCAGGCATGTGCTCCATCCACTATGCCATGCTGTTTCTCAGACACAGTCCATGTTCCACATGGCACTCGCAGTCTTAATCCCCATTTTACAGATGAGGTACCTGCTTTCCCTCCCACTTAGACTTTGAGGTCCAGCAGGGACGGGGCTGAATGCAACCTAATTATCTCGTATTTACCCCAGTGTTTAGTGCAGTGTTTGGCACACAGTAAACGTTCAACAAATATCACTATTATTACCATGCTCAAAGGTCAACCTGAAAGGTAGATCCTAAGACTAGAGCCATGTGCTATAGAGAAGTAGAAATGAATACTTCTAAAGCCATCACACTCAAAAGAAAAATTTCAATTCCTTTTTAAAATAAATTGATATATCAGCTGTTTGATTGTATTTTATTTGCTTTTTTCCTAGCCTGAAAAGTTCAAAGAATAACAGCACCATATTGAGTGGTGACTGTTTTTTCCCAATAAAAACCAGTACTTCTAACCCAGAGTTTACAAAGAATAGAAAGGTTCAGTAAGCTAAAAAAAAAAAAAAGCTTCATTTTGAAAAAAAAACTATTGGCGCCACACATTAATCATTTCAGTAAGTTATTGTCTCATGGAAATTTTTGAATGAGAAGTCCAGCTAGGCAACCAATAAAAATACAACCTGAATCTAAATATCATCTGTCATGCATTTTCATTCTCCTGATCCTGTAACTTTTAGTGCTGAGCAAATATTAAAACTGTTACAGTACCAAGTTTTCATATATTTTACATGTGGCCAGATATATGAATTGTTTGATCAGATCTTTCCTGATTCAGACCTCTTTCTCTGACTCTGTCTCCCTTCTGCACTCTCTGTGCACTTAGATCTGTGACCTTTGGGCATTTGATGATGATGGTATTTGTTAAGTGCTTATTCACCCATTCATTCAATTCAATCGTATTTATTGAGCACTTACTGTGTACAGAGTACTGTACTAAGCACATAGGAAGTACTATTCAGCAACCAATATAGATAATTCCTACTTACTATGGGCCAGGCATTCACCCTACCCTCATCCCCACAGCATTTATGTACATATCCTTAATTTGTCTGTATTAATGTCTGTCTCCCCATCTGGACTGTAAGTTCCTTTTGGGCAGGGAACATGTCTACCAACTCTGTTGACCTGTACCCTCCCAAGCTCTTAGTAAATTCTCTGCACACAGTAAATGCTCAGTAAATGATTATTTGATTTTAAACTAAAATAAATTTAGTGTAGGATGGGATAGTCTTTCCTGGCATTATTCCTTAAACATGCAAATGTTTCTATTCCATAGCAGCCTTTTAAGTCTCCCCTGAAAACCGATCATCTTCCACCTGAATGTTCCACATGTACAATGCCAGTACCCATGAAATTTCCCAAAAGTTTTCAGCCAGAAAGACAAAGTAGTCCTGAGTTAGTTGATTTAGAAAGGAAGAAAATCTTTCATTTTGTTTTTTAAAGTCTTTTATTTTGCTCAAAACTGTTGTCCACATGACTAATTTAGCAATATAGCTTGGACCGATCCTATTACCAGGGATCTCTCCTTCTGTTTTATCTAATAAGATAGCACACACCAAATTACTAGCTACAATATGTGACATTATCTTATTTCATTATCTCATTTCTTCATTCTCTTTTATTGTCCCCCACAGAAAGTGAAGAAACTGCTTGTTTGGATTTAGTGAATTACATTTAGAAAATTGTCCTCCCTAAAAAGGCCCCATGGATTTACTTAATACATGCTTCCAAGTCATAACATTTAAGGATAAAATACTAAGTTTTTAATTTGTTGAATGCATAATGTAAACACTTTAATTCATTAAGTGTAAATAACTTTCAAGATGCCAGTTGAATTACTTAGTAGTTTCAGTAATCTTAGGAGTAGTAAGTAGTCTTAGGAGGAGGGCAAATGTATGTGTGAGGAGTGAAAAGTGGACCAGTTAATCAATATAGATAACCAGGAGAATTCAGATTGTGAATTCTTTTTCCTTTACATCAGGTTTTGGGGTTTGAAACATCTTAAAAATGTCTTTATCCCTCCACTTCAGTTTGGAAGACACGGTACACACGAGCATCTATGTGTAGTAGAACTTACCTTCGGTTTAAGAATGATGCTGCCAACAGTGAGACCACCTCCATGAATATAAGTGCCTTTTAAAGAGAATCTCTTGCATAGTTGTACACTTTCATCCATGGAGAGAAGCAGCATGGCCCAGTGGAAAAAGTACAGGACTAGAAGTCAGGAGACCTGGGTTCTAATCCCAGCTCTAACACCTGCCAGTTGTGTGAGTTTGGACAAGTCACTTGACCTCTATCAATCTGTCAGTTTCCTCTTCTGTAAAATGGAGATTAAATACCTGTTCTCTCTCCCCCTTAAATTGTGAGCCCCATGTGGGACAGGGACACTGTCTGATTTTATTGTATTGTCTTATCTTATGCCGTCCAGTCATTTCCGACCCATAGCGGCACCACGAATACATCTCTCCCAGAACACCCCATTCTCCATCTGCAATCGTTCTGGTAATGTATCTATAGACTTTTTTTGGTAAAAATATGGAAGTGGTTTACCATTGCCGCCCTCCACCCAGTAAACCCAAATCTCTACCCTCGACTCTTTCCCGTGCCGCTGTTGCCCAGTTCAGGTGAGTTTTACTTATAGCAGATTGCCTTCCACTCGCTAGCCACTGGCCAAGCTAGGAATGGAATGGATAGGCCTCTGCTTGACTCTCCCTCCTGTAGTTGAGACTGAAAACTCCCCAGGTGAGACCTTGAGAGGGGATATTGTATCCAGTGTTATATGTAGTGCTTTGCATGTAGAATGCCCTTAACAAATGCCATTATTTTTATTATGAACAAATACCATTAATATTACCATTATTAGATACAGTAGTATGCACGTGGATGTGGATGTGGATGAGTATGTTATGTGCGTCAGTGTCCCCACAAGCAGAATTAAGCAGGCTCTGCCCAGTTAATGTTAGATCCTGGCATTCCCACAGCTCATTCGTTCTCATGGTGGTATCCCAACTAGCCCAACACTAAAAATCCCAAACCTCACTTCTGAAGCTATTCCCTTCCTTAATCTGGGCCATGGTTGCTCATAGAGATGCATGCAGGTCAAGACAAGAGAAAAAAATGAGCAAATACCTGGTGAATTCAGTCAGTATTCACTGTGGGCTTTCCCTTTAACCCAGAAGATCTCTGACAGATTATCAACAGGAAACTGACAAAACACAGAATTTGGTCCACAATAATGGATGACATTAAAGACCCAAAGTTTACATGAGTTGAGGAGGGCTCCTAGGAGCAGAAGAGGTGTTAGTGAGATGCTGCTAAACCTTATAGAGTGCAATATCTTCTATGGAAAGTAGTGACTTCACTCTCCCCAGCCCACATACACCTCAAAAGGGTGGTGATCCCTGCATCCAGAAATTCTCCATGGCAGTATAATGTTCTGTGGAGCACCAGGCTGGGATGATGATTTGACATATGTAAAGTCCATGTCTTTTGTGCCTGTAACAAAGGAATCACACATTTTAGTAACTTGACAAAGGAATTTAGAGAAACAGTGGCGATCATCAATCTCAGCAACTCCAGCCCCCAAAACTACCTTTTCCCAGGGAGAGCATTTTTTAAAAATCTGAATTGTCCAGATAATTGCTCCAAGGCTCCAACCCATTCTACCTGTGAAGATCTAGACACATTCTCTTTCAGAAAAAAAAAGGGGGGTGAGGGGGAGTTTAGTCAAGTGGAAAATGGAAATACTTTTCAGAGAGCACAGCTATTCTCAGTGATCTAGTTGTTTGCTCATCTTCTAAAGTTGAGGTCTTAATATCGTAAATGTGTCTTTCTTTACCATACCTGTTAATCGACCTCTTTTTGGATAAAAGAATGCTGAGTCTACTAGGATACACATTAAAAAATGAGGAGTTTTGTAATGATTGTTCAATAGGAAAAACTGTTTGACTAACTTGAGCTCTCAAACATGGTGAAAGTTTGCTAAAAGAGTAACTAGATATAAATCTGAAGATGTGTCAATGTTAGGCTGATGCACTGACTTTATCAGAATCTGTTTTCCCTCTCTCTCCAGCTGCCAACTGTCCTAATGAAATTGAGTCTTGGTTGCCTAGTTTGTGGAGGGATTTTTAGACTGTGCGTAGTTCTGTCCTCCTTACAGGCTGCTGGATTTTAGATATTTACTCCTCCAAATACAACTCCCAATTTGTGTGTGTGTGTGTGTGTGTGTGTGTGTGTGTGGGTGAGAGAGGGAGAGAGAGAGAGAGAGAGAGAGAGAGAGATTTATGCTGCTTGTTTACTATATATTATTTACCTCTTTCATTAACTGGGTTGATGGGAAAGTTTCCCCCTTTATTTAGATGGAATTATTTCTCAACCCTCATTTTTAGAATAAGCCTTACCCGCTGTAGGAGATATTGTAGAAGGTGAGGGCTTATTAAAATCACACCTCATCATCAGATGCACTACTTTCCAAAGGGAAGTGATTTGTCTTCATTATAAGACCTAAAAACCCTATTAGAGTGAAATACTTTGACTGTTTTCTATGTGAATGCATGTTTTTACTCTATTGTGCTATCTCAAATCATTATACTTCCAAACTCTTAAAAAAAATAAATTAAGGCACAAATCTTGGAATGGGGTTAAATTAGCTCTATTTTTATTCTCATGGGATCATCAATTATCCTTAGACACAGCAGGTGAGCCTGTCCGTCTTAAATGTTTTCTCTGAAATAAACATGTGAAACATCACGTGTGGATAGAAAGAAGGAGATATGCATCTTATTTTTCAAATCAACAAATAAAAATTTACATGAGCATGGTGGCATAAAGCAAAACTATTTGCCAACAAAAAGAAATATTTTCTGTGGGAATTTTTTGACAATCAGTGATTTTCAAACAAATTTTTTTTTGTCTATTTCTAATAAAAACTATCATTTTAAAAGGTAAAAATGCTTATATGACACACTTCTTAATTTTTTTCCCAGCGCAAATAGCATCTGTATCTTAATCAAATGATGCCGTCTTGCCAACACCCTTCAATGGATTCACTTCTGCAGAAATTTCTCCCAAAAATTTTGAATGCCCAGTATTCTAGGATGGTATTAAACTAACACCAAAATGATTATCTAGTTCTATTCAAATATATAAGTAAATCACTTCACGTGAAACACCTATACTTAACATGTCAGTGTCCTATGATGTCATTATATTTTGAATGTTTTAAAATATATTTGGGCACATGAATGAGTTAAAGTAACTCTCTTCATCTCATTAATCAGCTACTCAAAAATATTTTCCTTTCAGTGCAATGGGAATAAAGTTAATGTTCTTTTTTATTACTTGCAATACTGAATTAAAACTTCAAGATGACTATATAACATAAGCAAAACAAGAAATATTTGCGGGGTTGATGTTTATACTAAATTGCTCTACTCAATAAGATGTTTCCATTTTAGGTTTACTGTCTATGTTTTTTTACACTATCCCTTTTCTGTATATGAAATAAGTTTCCAACGTTCCCAGTAATTTTAAATGAGGTATTATGAAATTTTAATCTCACACGTGTTTTTCACTTTTCTGTAGTTGTCTTCTACAATTAGAGCTACACATATTGCAGAAGAATGGTGGTGGCTTTTTTCTCAATATAAATACTCGATCGATCCCCCTTTGTGATATCATTTCAGAACTCCAACAAATTTTCCCATAATTATATAAATGCTGAAAGATGTGCTTTTATTTCTGGTTTTTAAGTTCTTATTTCAGGAGTCTTTACAAACTTGACCGTGAGCACTACAAGCCCAGCTCAGCTTGCACAAAGTTGTGTGTCTACATGTATAATACAGTTTGTGTATATGTGATGAACTAAAACTTCAGGGCTTTTTGCAAGAATGAAAATGAGTAATTCTAGTCCACTGTCCTAAGGGTTCTATATGCCCCTATTAATCTCATGCACAGTTCTGGAGTTGCAATATTAACAGATCCATTAGCAAAACTGATGATTCCTAAATAACTAATTGAATGATTCTGTGTTTTTGTGATTGAGCCTTAAATATATAAAAGTCATTGACCATCAGGACTTTCCTCCTATGCAATTCCCCCAAAAGGCCAAAATTTAGTTTTGAAAAGGTTTTCTGTGTTCTTGTTTTAAGAGTTACATTCTTGTCATGTATTTCATAGTGCCTCGTTCAGTGGTCGGCACACAGTAAAGTGCTAAAAAAAATACTATTACTACTATTACTCCATTATTAAATAACTTCCCAAAGCACAAGTTGAAACTCCAGGTGGATCTTTCTTAGTTAACTCGCACATCAGGATGGAAGGTGCTATTCTCAGGTGAATGGCAATGATAGGGTACCAAAAACAGAAGCAAGAATTGTGAACAATAGTGAAATCGTGCATTAACAAAGCATAATAATAATAATAATAATAACTGTGGTATTTGTTAGGCTCTTACTGTGTGCCAGGCTCTGTTCTAAGGGCTGGAGTAGATACTAGATCATCATAAAAAGCTAAAACTATAGCAAGACATTTCTCTCTCGCCTAATATCTTTGAGAATCATGTAAATAATAGAATATGTCAGTTAAGGGGCACAAGCGCAAGACTTAAACCCAGATGCTGAAATTCCTTTTCCTCAAAAATGTTGGCCGCGTCTCCGAGGTTCAAGTCGAGCAAAAAAGAGGATTGCTTTTTAACCTTTTCTTTAGCCTTCCCGTCGAGGCTTACCCTTGAGAGTTACGATAGAGTTACGATTGGATGTTGGAATATGGGATGAGTAAATGGCGGGGGAGGGATGGGTAGCTGGTCTAAAGGCCTGCGGGTACTTCACCTTGGCAGACTTGATTTTGGTGCACCACAAGGCGACAGCCCTTGCCTGATGTGTTTGAACGTGGGGAAATTATGAAAATCACAGGAGCCGGTGGGAGAGAAGACAGGGAGATTGCGAGCTTGGGGGTGGGGGGTTTGGGGGTTGGTTGGAGACAAGAGAGAGGTAGGAAGGGAAAGGGAGAAGAGGGCTCTTCGAGACCCTGAGGTCGAAAGACTTCTCGAAAGCCTTTCATTCATTCATTCATTCATTCATATTTGCTGAGCTCTTGCTGAGTGCAGAGCAGCATACTAAACGCTTGGAAAGCACAACTCAGCAACAAACAGAGACAATCCCTGCCCACAACGGGCAAGGCCCGTTCCAGAGCAGCCGGATGGAGGTGAGAGAGAGCAGAAGTGAGCCGCATGCAGAACTCGGAGAGTCAGGAGGTTTGGGGCTACCTCCAATGTAGTCGACCCTCCCTGCGAATCACGCCGAACCTTGCAGCGAAATTCGGGAAAGAGCACGGGCTTGGGAGTCGGAGGACATGGGTTCTAATCCCGGCTCCGCCACTTGTCTGATGTGTGGCCTTGGACAAGTCACTTTACTTCTCTGTGCCTCAGTTACCTCATCTGTAAAATGGGGATTAAGACTGTGAGCCCTATGTGGGACAACCTGATTACCTTCTATCTACCCCAGCGCTTAGAACAGTGCTTGGCACGAGGTAAGCGCTTAACAAAGGCCATCGTGATCATTATTATTATTCGGGTCGGAGCAGGGACGCAGCCTGGTTGTTGGAAATGCTTTCCTAGATGCGGGGCTGCGTGGGGGGAGGGGGGCGGGGGGTGTCAGGCTGCTGCGTTTGGGGATGGAGGGGTTCATTCATTCATTCATTTAATGGTATTTATTCATTCAATCAATAGTATTTATTGAGCGCTTACAGTGTGCAGAGCACTGTACTAAGCGCTTGGAAAGTACAATTTGGCAACAGAGACAATCCCTACCCAACAACGGGCTCACAGTTGGGGGCGAGGAGGAGGAATTAACCAGAGTCACAGCTCAGTGACCCAGGTTCAACCTCAGTGGGTGCAAAAAATAGGGGTGCTCTTTTTTCCCATCCCCAACCAGGTAGGTATACGCGCCCCTCCACAGACGCATACCCGCTAGCAGCAGCGCGGCTTAGTGGAAAGAGCTCGGGGTTGGGAGTCAGAGGTCATGGGTTCTAATCCCGACTCCGTCACTTGTCTGCTGCGTGACCTTGGGCAAGTCACTTCACTTCTCTGGGCCTCAGTTACCTCATCTGAAAAATGGGGTTTAAGACTGTGAGTCTGTGATTACCTCGTATCTACCCCAGCGCTTAGAACAGTGCTTGGCACATAGTAAGCGCTTAACCAATACCAACATTATTATTATTATTAATTCGGCAACAGATAGAGACAATCACGGCTCAGTGGAAAGAGCCCGGGCTTGGGAGTCAGAGGTCACGGGTTCTAATCCCGGCTCCGCCGCTTCTCAGCTGTGTGACTTTGGGCAAGTCGCTTCACTTCTCTGGGCCTCAGTTACCTCATCTGTAAAATGGGGATTAAAGACCGTGAGCCCCACGTGGGACAACTTGATGACCTTGTATCCCTCCCCAGCTCTTAGAACAGTGCTTTGCACATAGTAAGCGCTTAACATATGCAACCATTATTATAACGGGTTTACAGTCCGGGGTGGCGGGGGGCGCTTTTACCAAAGTCACATCTCAGTGCCCCAGGTGCGAGCTCGGTCGGTGCAAAGAACAGGGGTGCCCCTTCTTCCCACCCCCAACAGGTAGACGCTCCCCTCCACAGGCACCCACCCGCTCAGGTCGAGGCGCGTCCACCCGCACGTGTAATAATAATGTTGGTATTTGTTAAGCGGTTATTATGTGCGGAGCACTGTTCTAAGCGTTGGGGTAGATACAGGGTAATCAGGTTGTCCCACATGAGGCTCACAGTCTTAATCCCCATTGTACAGATGAGGTCACTGCGGCACAGAGAAGTGAAGTGACCTGCCCCCACAGTCACACAGCTGACAAACGGCAGAGCTGGGCTTCGAACCCATGACCTCTGACTCTCAAGCCCGTGCTCTTTCCACTGGGAGCCACGCTGCTGCACGCAGGACAGATACCCTGTATCTACCCCAGCGCTCAGAACAGTGCTCTGCACATAGTAAGCGCTTAACAAACACCAACATTACCATTATTAGGACAGGGGCGCCCAATCCACTCCCCAAAACCGCAATCCCCGCACAAGCACACGCGGCGCCGAGCCCCCCAGGCCAGGCCAAAGCCGCCCTCCGCCCAGGCGCACAACTTTGCGCTGCGCGTCCGAGCGACGCGGGCGGGCTGGCAGGTGCGGGCCCCGCGGAGGAGGAGAAGAAAGACTTGGGTCCCGGGCGACGGCGGGGGCAGAGGATGGATGCCAAGCCCCTCGGCCCGGTGGGCCACCCCGGGAGCGGCTCCTTCCCCCTTCTCCCCCGGACCCGCACATTTGCCCCCGCACAGAGCCAGAGGGGCGCGGAGTCCTCCCGGACCCGGGCACGGCCGGCCGCACTTTTCCCTTAATTAATTAATGCTGGTATTTCTGAATCGTTTACTATGTGCCAAGCACTCTCCTAAGCGCTGGGGGAGACCCAAGGGAATCGGGTTGTCCCACGCGGGGCTCACACTCTATCCCCATTTTACAGATAATAATAATCATAACGGTGGCATTTGTTAAGCGCTTACTATGTGCCAAGCACTGTTCTAAGCGCTGGGGGAGATACAAGGGATTCGGGTTGTCCCATGCGGGGCTCACACTCTATCCCCATTTTACAGATAATAATAATCATAACGGTGGCATTTGTTAAGCGCTTACTATGTGCCAAGCACTGTTCTAAGCGCTGGGGGAGATACAAGGGAATCGGGTTGTCCCATGCGGGGCTCACACTCTATCCCCATTTTACAGATAATAATAATCATAACGGTGGCATTTGTTAAGCGCTTACTATGTGCCAAGCACTGTTCTAAGCGCTGGGGGAGATACAAGGGAATCGGGCTGTCCCACGTGGGGCTCACACTCTATCCCCATTTTACAGATAATAATAATCATAACGGTGGCATTTGTTAAGCGCTTACTATGTGCCAAGCACTGTTCTAAGCGCTGGGGGAGATACAAGGGAATCGGGTTGTCCCAGGCGGGGCTCACACTCTATCCCCATTTTACAGATAATAATAATAAAAATAATGATAATAATAATAATGCTGATATTTGTTAAGTGCTTACTATGTGCCAAGCACTGTTCTAAGCGCTGGGGAAGATGCAAGGGAATCGGGTTGTCCCACGTGGGGCTCACAGTCTTCATCCCCATTTTATAGATAATAATAATAATAATACTGGTATTTGTTAAGCGTTTACTATGTGCCAAGCAGTGTTCTAAGCTCTGGGGAGATTCAAGGGGATCGGATTGTCCCACGTGGGACTCACAGTCTTCATTCTCATTTTACAGATAATAATAATAATGCTGGTATTTGTTAAGCGCTTACTAGGTGCCAAGCACTGTTCTAAGCGCTGGGGGAAGCTACGAGGGAATCGGCTTGTCCCACGTAGGGCTCACAGTCTTTAATCCCCATTTTACAGATGAGGGAACTGAGGCCCAGAGAAGTGAAGTAACTTGCCCAAGGTCACACAGCTGACAAGCGGCGGAGTCGGCATTAGAACCCATGACCTCTGACTCCCAAGCCCAGACTCTTGCCACTGAGCCATGCTGCTTTTCCCTCTCACCCTCCGGGCCAGCTCTGGGGAGGACCCGGAGACACGAGAGTCTCATCGAGACCCAGGAACCTCCCCCACCACCCCAGCCCCAATCCCAAAAAAGAGAAGTAACGGCGGCGCAGGGCGGTGGGGAGAGAGGGGAAAAAAAACGGGGGGCGAGGGGCCGGGAAAGCGAGGGTTTATCTCCTGAAACCCAAAGCTTTCCAACGGGGAGGGGGCATCATTCAGACCGACCCTCACTAAACACACACACACACACATACACACACACACACACACACACCCCATCGGTGTCCCCAAGGGTACGGAAGGTGTGGATGCTGTGCTAACAGCAAGCAGGGTGGTTCTAACTGATGTCTGTGTTTCAGGGCATCGGAGAAGGGGTGTGTGTCTGTGTGTGTGTGTGTTGTGTGTTAGCTTATACAGGTGCATTATAATAATAACAACAATAACTACTTGTTTTGTCTTGCTGTCTGTCTCCCCCCCCCCCCCTTCTAGACTGCAAGCCCGTCGTTGGGCAGGGATTGTCTCTATCCGTTGCCGAATTTTACATTCCAAGCGCTTACTATAGTGCTCTGCACACAGTCAGCGCTCAATAAATACGACCGAATGCATGAAGCGCTTACTATGGGCTAAGCACTGTTCTAAGCGCTGGATACATGCATATGTGTGTCTGTGGGTCTTGGGTGGAGGTGGGGGGCGTGCTAAAGCATGGGGAATGCACGTGTGTGATTCGGGCAGGCGTGTATATGTATTCCTGGGCGGGGAGGGGTGAATGGGTGTATGTATGGGTGCAAAGCGTGCGTTTTGCTCGGTGTGGATGAGTGCGACTATTTTCTGTGTGGATGTGTGCATCTCTGACTTTGTGCATGAGCGTCAGCGGGTGGAGAAGCCTAGAGTGAACCACACTGCCCTTTGCGTGGGAAGATAAAGAGAAGAGGTTTCCCCCCACGCACACGCCCATCAACCCGATCTGTGAGTCTTCAGAAGATGTCAGGAGGGGCCGCGTGGGACAACCCGATTCCCTTGTATCTCCCCCAGCGCTTAGAACAGTGCTTGGCACGTAGAGGGAAAGCAATTAAGACCCCCCTAGGACCGTTTACCTTCGGCCGCCCTTCCCTGTCCACCCGAGAGAGCTGGGGGTCCGGGAGCTTCGTCTCCTTGGGTGTCGGTCCCCTGCCTGCTGGCCACCCTTGGGGTCCCGCCCCGCGGCTGAGCGTTTAGAGCAGAGCTCTGCGCGCTCTAAGTGGTCGAGACGTGCCGTCGATTGACTGATTCCTCTCCCCCCACGCCCCAGCCCGTTCTCCCGTCAAACTTTCCCTGGCTCCTAGGAGGGGCGATCAGAGGAAGGCGGCCGAGCCTGCCCCAAGGGCCCGGTGTTAGGATATTTAAAAATTGGGGGGGGGGGCGGGGGCGGGAAGGAGAGGGGAGGGCTTCTACTCTCCATGACAGGTCTAAAGCTTCCCTTTTTGGAGTTACACTTTCTTGGAGTCGGGTTGAGGGGGGAGGAGGAGGGGGGTGGGGTGAGGGGTCGCCTTCTCAAGGCAGAAAAGGAACATTGTCTCTCCCCGGAGGTGGCGCCCGGGTGAGGCTCTGCAACCGTTTTCTCAATAGAGGGAGAAGGAGGCGCTCCCGCCCCGAACGGCGCTCTGGATTCAAATCAGCGGGCGAGAGGCAGCCCCCTTTCCCCTCTCCCCTTCCCCCTCTCCCCTTCCCCCTCTCCCCTCTTCCCTCCCCGGAGGGGGAGGCTGGGCGGGGAGGAGGCCTCGACTGAGGCTGAGGCTGAGCCGGCCTCCCTGTCCCACGCATCAGCACCCCCGGGCCCACCCGCGCCCCAGCCCCCCTGGGGGGGGGCGGAGGGGAAAGGGGATGGGTGTTGAGGGGCCGGGGGACGCTGGAGGAGAGGGCCGAAAGAGCCCACATCTTATAAATTTGAGGTTTTTATCAGGCAGAGCAGATTACTTAAAGCGTTCAATTTCTCAGCGATCCAATTTTATTAGGATTTACTATCATTTGGGTTGGGAATCCCTGGGGAAATAATGCTTTGATTAATGTAATCCTGGGCTGGGAACCGCCACATGCCCCTCTCCCAGGAGGAGGACCTTGTTTGACAAATAAAAACAGAGCAGCTACTATTGCAATCTGCACTCACCTTTGGAGGGGAAGGGGAAAACACGCGCACAACCACACGCACGCACATACACACCGACACCCACACGCGCAAGAGAAAACTCTGAGCGAGGGTGTGTCTGTGTGTGAAGGGGGGGGGGGGGTGTTTCCGCCTGCCCGTGTGTGTACGTGTGTCCGTCTCTAGGCTCCCGACATCGCTGGCTCTTTTGTTTCCCCCGCTAAGGCCTGGCCTCCTCGCAGCCGGGGCTGGCTAGAGAAAGCCCTCCCCTCATTCACTCACTCCCCCCGGCCCCGGGCCCTGAAACGTGGCCTTAACTGCAACAGCAGCAGCAACCGGCAGCAGCAACCGCAGCAGCAGCAGCAGCAGCAGCCACAGCAACCGCAGCAACAACCGCAGCAGCAACAGCAGCAGCAGCAGCGGCCGCTCTCCCCTGTGGCTGGTGCGGGTGGGCGGAGAGTAGAGCCAGCCCAGGAATGAGAAGGAGGCTGAGGACGGAGAAATGGAGTGGAAGGGTGGGGAGGGCGAAAAGTCGAGGCAGTCCAACCTCGAGGTCAAATTCAACGGCGTTGGCTTCCCCCATCCTATCCCCTCCGCACCCCACTAAGCTCGTCTCCGGACGATCCCGACGCTGCGCACTGCTCGCTGTCCCTCCCTCCGTTAGGGAATTGGGAGGGGAGAGGGGAGAGAGAAGAAAATCATATAAACCCCCAAGAGCTCTTCTTTATAGAGAGATATATATACCCGTGTATATATATATATATACATCATTATTATTATAGATTGCCTTCCACTCCTGGATGAATCGGCCTGGACTACCCCCGCCCCCCAACACACACATACACACATACACACAAACACACACCTTTTTTTTTTCCCCCGGGAAGGCAGGTGGGGAGGAGCTTGGGTAACGGGGCAGAGCTTTGGATGTGAAATTGAGCTTCTGCCTTCTTCCGCTCATAACAAAAGCGGGTCTCGGGGGCGCTGTGCCCGAGGAGGAAAACCAGGGACAAAGGAGAGCTGGGGGACTGCAGGTTCGCCACCTGATTCCGAGATTGGAATCACCAGTCCAGGGTGGCAGGGAGAGCTTCCACCCCCTGCAGATGGAGTCGGGAGGGCGGGGGTTGACGGGGAGAAGGAGAGTTTTCAGCAAAAGGCGAGCTCTCTCTCTCATGTTTACTCAAGTGACCCCATCCAGTGACTCAGCGCTTACTCTCTCTCTGTCTCTTATCTCTCCCCCACCCCCTCTGTGTGTGTCTCTCTCTGTCCCTCTCTGTTTTCCTGATTTAAAAAACAAACACACACTGCCCCGTTGGACATCTAGATCCCGGAGTTCCAATAGCGAAGCTTTAAAGGAGCTGTTCCGAGGGAGAGGGGAGAGGACCCTTTTTTATGTAGGGTGGAGGCTGTGTTCTTGAACCCAAGAACTGGCAACTGGAAAGAAATCGGTTGTCCGCTGAACGCGGGCCGTGGCACCGTCGTAGTCGAGTCAGGGGGAGTTGATTGGAAACATGGAAATCCCAGGAAGGGGAGGCCGGCGGGAGGTGAAGGGGCAGAGTCGGGGGGGGGGGGGAGGAAAGAAAGAAAAAAGGAAAAAGAAGGGGGGCGGGGGCGCGGCGCGAGGTTGTCTTTGCGAGCGTTGTCTTTCTATGGAGCCCCAATCTGAATTGGTTTCTCCAGGACCCGCTACCTAGCTCCCTTCTGCTACATTGCATCCTTTCTTTAATTTAAGAGTTGGTACTTTTTCTAAGTGAAGTCATATGGGACTGCTTATTGGTTTTACGATTTTAATCCAATAAAGAACCCACGCCTATTGCTACGTAGTTTCTTCCTCCGGAGAGGATGCAAGAATCAGGATGGGAAGGGTTTCAATGTCCCTCTGAACCTCAGAATTCTCTCCCCCGCCCCCCCCCAACCCCCCGTCCCCCTCCGTCACAGACCTATCAAGTGACCAGGATTATTAAAAATCGGGCCCGGGGCAGGGTGGGGAAGGGGAGGGAAGGGGAGGGGGCGTTGAATTTACGGGACACGACAGGAATTAAAGGGCGATGTTAAGTTTTACTGTGGGAGTCACAATAGGGTGGGGTGAAACCCGGGGGAATAAGTCATTGGCTCTGAAAGCCCGGAGAAGCCCCTCCATCGAACACGCTGCAACTCAAATAGTGCTGCTGTCCACGGTCAAACATTCGAAAGTTCTCAAGACCGAGGAGGGGATGCTGAAAAGAGGCTGTCCGGAGAAGAAGAAAAGAAAGATGCCTTCTCGACCATGAAAGTATCCGTTGGGTTGCATCCACTCCGGGGAGGGGGAGCTAGGCGGGGGAGGGGGGAATGGGGATGGGGCATTCACAAAGAATAGACAGCCTGTGCGTGTTTGTGTGAAATGCCAAAAGAGATCAGCCTTTAGTCTGCACCCAGCTCCTCAGACAATAGACAAGTTCAAATGTCAAAAAATCTAATAATAAAAAGCAGAGCTGCCAAACTGCACGGACCGTTTTCTGGTGGACCACAATTACTCTTCTTAGCCACTCAGAGGTTGCCGGTCTCAGGCCGCGAAAAGTCAAGCCATGGCATACCCAAGACTTTCTCTCTCTCTCTATTTCTCTCTCTCTATTTCTCTCTTTCTCTCTATTTTCTCTCTCTCTCTCTCCCTCTCTCTCGCTCTTCTTGGAATGGCGAGCTTTCTAAATCCTCCAAACATCTAGCATCATTCCCAATTAAACCGGATAGATGCTTCCACATTTAAAAAGAAACAGGAAACTGTCGTTTCTGTTCTTCTCTAGGGCATGTCCACGTATTTGTATAAATAACTCAATAAGGAAGAAGAAAAGACAATGAGCTCGGTTCGAAGACAATTCGATTTTCAGCACTGGGTCAACAGACACCGCTCCAGTGACTTGGAACTTTCGCACACGTAGTCCCGCAGTGAAGTGCATCGCGGAGCAAGAGCGGACAGAAATCGTTGACTTTAAAACAGAGTGGGCTCATATTTTCCCAACATTTCTCATTTTCAGAATTGATTCTGTTGATAGATTCCCCCCCCCCTCCGCCCCTACACACACAGACACGGACACACACCCACACCCACACCACAATTTTCCTTCCGAAAGCTTGTTTTTCACTGGGGCTGCCTGATCAGAAAGTCTTCGGGGTTCTGGCCATTCCCTACACCCCGTTCCGGGTCCCAAAAGCACACTTGTCTGCTTTCTGCAGATCGTTTACAGAGTGAGTTGGGCCAGCAAGGCGACCCGAAGGGCTCGGAGCTAGGACAGGGGGGAGCCTACCGCCTCAGCTTCTAAGTTGACAAGCCTCCGTTTTCCCTTAAATGGTCTCGTTTAGAGACTTCTCTCCCTCCGTGCATATAGCCGAC
The DNA here is from genome assembly GCF_004115215.2 of Ornithorhynchus anatinus. Lineage (NCBI taxonomy): Eukaryota > Metazoa > Chordata > Mammalia > Monotremata > Ornithorhynchidae > Ornithorhynchus > Ornithorhynchus anatinus. Next base: position 109,226,647 of record NC_041729.1, on the reverse strand, counting down.
TGTATGGATCGCGAGTGTGCTTAACATTTTAATTTGTAAATGCTAATCAGTCGGTTGCTCTCCACGGCTGCAATAGTATACACCTAATCATTCTCAAATAGAAGCAAATGAATAAATATCCACTTTGCATTGGTAATACCTCGGCTCTGCTATTCAATCTCCCCTTTGGCAAAGGCGATTTCCCTGTCTCCAGCAATTAAAAGAATCTGTGGCCTTGCCTGGCCCTTTGGGTTTTAATTTATAGCTTGATCAGGTCCCCCCGAAATAATTACAGTGTTTTAGAACAGTCTGGATCAAAACTCTCGGCTGTCAAATTAACTTGTTGCTCCTTTCGGGGTTTGGTTTTCGGTTTACTTGGATTTCATACCCAGCCAAAGATAGAAAAGAAGAGTGCTGTCTTTTAAATACAGTGAACTCAACTGCAACTTTTTGCCAGGGTGGCAGAATCTCAGATTTCCCTGAAAAGATTGCATACGGGTGTGTTTAGCCGTGTGTGTGAGTGAGTGTGTGTGTGTGTGTGTGTGTGTGTGTGTGTGTGGTGGGGGTAAGTAAACATACACACGCATACTGTATGATAAACAATGGTAAATCAAAGATCATAACCAACTCTGGGGACGGAAGAGAAGAAAATTCTACTCTGGAAACACATCTTAATAGTTTAGGATCTTGTCAGTGTCCAGATAGCCAAATGTCTGATCAAATTGATTTTTTTTTCATTTAGATGCCTCTAATCATTTTTAAAAAACATATTTAATTCTCTTACAGAGTTGTCTCTTCTCTAGAGGAGGAAGTACTTAGAAGATGTAGCCCGGGAAAATAACAACGGTAAAACATAAAACACATCTTGCGTGTGTGTGTGTGTGTGTATGTGTGTGTGTGTGTTTGGGGGCGGGGTGGAATGGGGGGCTTCCTTGCTAGTATCTCCGGACTATCTTTAACCTGGACATTAATGATCGGACATTAGACTAGATGCTACTTGGGTGAGTTTCGCACCCTCTCCAGGATTCTTAAGTGAAAAATAACCCAACTTTTCGTGTCGTTTCAATTGAAGAGATGATGTCTTTTACCAGTCCATCGCTTTCAGCTCGACGTGAAAGGGGTTCTCTCCCTGCCTAGGGCTCTCTGCCCTTTTGCAGGTGTTGAACACCTGAGCGTTCGGGTCACAGTTCTATGGATGTGGACTGGAGGGTTTTCAAAGCATAACCCTTGCGTTTGTATCAGAGCTGGAATCTTTTTTTTAAAAAAAAAGTCTCAAACGCCACCATTAATCGGGGGAGGGGGCAAAGCTCCAAGTGGTATAGATAAGTTGGTCAAATAAAAATTTTCTTCAAATATTTCAAGTTTCAAAGGTTTGTTTATCGGGGGGGTTGGGTTTGGTTGGGGTTTGGGTTTGGTTGGGGTTTTGGTTTTTTTCCGAATTTAAGACCCTTGTCAGTACCATGAAGCACGGCCCTCACAAGGAAGCTCCCTTTCCACTCTCGTCCCGTCAATCCTGTGAAGGGAAGCCTCGTGCCATTTTTCAGAACTTTTTCAAGTGATGTGAAATAGGATGATATGGTTAAATAAAGGATACCCACACAGGGAGGGCTAGGGTAGGTAAGTAGATGTTTTGCATTTCCTTTTAAACGCAAACCCGCCGAATGGGAAACTTTAGGCCTTTCCGCGATATTCCCGCTCCTTTTCAATTAATGATTAAATGAAGTAAAGAGGTCCCAAATCTCTCTGCTCTCTTTCCGGCGTTTAAGCCTTCTCTTTAGGTAAAGGTTGGGATGTGCACCAGAGACCCGGCAATACATTTCTGCTGACACACACACTCGCTCGAGTCCATTTCCCGGATCCTCTAACTTGGAGGACTGCTGTGAAGAGTTTGCTCAATTAAAGCGGCTTGCTTTATACAAATGACTGTTTTCCTAGCTAAACCTGGTGAGGGGTCTTTTCTGGACCAAATCCACTTCACCGACATCCCGTGCAGGGAATCTTTCGCTTCTGACGCATTTTTTTTTTTACAAAAAAAAAAGAAAGAAAAGAAAAGAAAAACAGAAATCACGCCCTTATTAGGCAGGATAATATCACCCATAACACGGTTGAGCATGGGCATAAAATTGGGGGCGTCGGTTCCTCTGGCAAGTTTGCGAGGAGCCAAATCGCTCTTCAACCCCCCTAACCGTTTCCTCTCCGAGGCCTGGACCGCGTTAGCGCGCCCCCTGCTGGCCCTCCGTCCTGCGGCCGAAGACTTCAAAAGTTTATTTTGTTCAGTAAACCGTGTCATATAAAATTAACGACAACCAATAAAATTAGCTTATATGTTTCAACCGTAAAAGTCCAAAACAAAATCAAGCTAGTTCTAGTGGAGCTAGGAAACTCTGCTCCGGCTTCTTCTCTTTTGGCTGAACTAGAGAGCCCTTTTATCTAAAGCCCAGTGCACAAACATATAGCTTAATGTGACTAGTGTTCCTCCTTTTATTTCTTTCTCTATGGCAACCAATATGTTCTGCTCAGAAATGTTCCCCATCAAGGAAACAAATGATCTTCAGGGAGAAGCTCTATATGGCATCTGTTCCAGTGGAGTCCACGGAGTTAACCCCAGTCAAAGGAGTCGCCGGCTAGCATGTCAATACTCCTTCTACCCATTCCCCCCCTGCCCCGGCCCCCACTCCGCCTTCTCTCCCCCCACCCCCACCCTCGCTCTTTCTCCTCCCCCAATCCCCACCCCAAAAATTGAAACCTCTTCCTTCCTGGCTTTACAAGGTATTTTATTGATTCGGGCATCGACCGTGCCCAAAGAAGTCCCTAATTCTATTACTGGACGACGTGTTTGGTGTTCAAAAGTGAAATAAAGCATCATCCCGTTCTCCCGCCTACTAATCCCGCTCTTGTCTAGAAACAAACAAACAACAAAAAATAAATCAACCACCGTCACGCCAGAAACCTGCCCATCTTCTCCGCCCCCCCCCCCCCCGCCCCACGAAAAAAACCCAACAAAAAATCCCAACCAAACCTCCAGAACAGGTTCTGACCGTTTGAAATGGGACCGAGTGAGTTCTCAGGAGGCAGGCGAGGCCTGCTAAACTTCACCCTGCGTCCTTTTCGAATTAACCCCGCGTCCTACCAGAGTTTCCAGCCCAGCAGCCCGCACCTCTCAGTTAAAAAGGACTCGTGGGCCGTGGAAACTCTTGGCGAGAGAAAGACTGTCAGAGGAGAAAAACAAAAGTGGAATCTGCTTCGCAAGCCTGAAGCTCTCAGCTCCCGAGAGAATAAAAGGAAGGGGTGCCCTGGTTAGTTTTGATTGATCATTCCCTTTTCGTGATGGACTTTCCCTCCCGAACTGGAGATGGGATTTTAAACCGCCTGTTCCCTAGATACCCTATTCACCCCGTGTGGGAACCACAGCGCTCTTCTTCCTCCTCTTTTTTTCCTCCTCCTCCTCCGCTTCCCCCTCCTCCTTTCCCCTTATCCCTCCATCTCTTCCTCTTCCTCCTCCTCCGTCTCCTCCTCCTCTTCTTCCTCCCTCACTCCTCATCTACCCCCTAAGCCCCCCACCATTTCCCAGTCACAGCCTCATCTCACATACACACACACACACACACCCCAGTTCCCTGCTAGAGTCCAACACCCCCTCCTCTTTTTACCTTCTACTCTAGGCACACTCACTCCCCTGCCGCTAAGTTTGCCGGCCTACTGCTGACTAAAGCGTTTTTCCCCCCTTCACTCCTGCCATCGGAAGTGATTTTCCCGCAGAAACATTAGAAAACAGCATAGCGTTATCATACCCCACTCTTGCAAGTCGCTACCATCTACCACCCTCTACTCCCCCCCACCCCGCCCCCCTCCCCGCAACCCAACACCACCTCCCTTTCAAAATCAACAATAATGAGCAGTGCCCAGAAAACTGAAGGAGGAACCAGCAGGCTTTCTAAAACGAAGGAATCGCTTTAGCGCCTTGAGCTTCTGGACCAAATCCATGCTTTTTTAGGTAATATTTCGCTAAGTTGGTTTTCCGTTCTTTTCCCACCGCTCGCCCCCCTTCCCCCCCCCCCCCCAACTTCCCCCCCATCCTATCTCTCGCTTCTTTCCGCAGTCTTACCCTGCGTTTCCTGCCCTGTCCAAAACGCTGAAAATCATTTCAGAAGATGGAAAAGAAGACGGGAAGGATGAAATCAATAAATCGAAGGGGAGGTTGGGGGGGGGGCGGAGAGAAAAACAGGAGGGAAACAGAGGAAAAAAAAAACACTTACCGAGCAAACTTCCAGGATTAGATTTTTTTTTAAAGAAAGAAGTTTTATTTTGGGGGATTTAATAAAGAGGCAGGGAGAGAGCAATGTTCTCAACTCCAACGGCACGCTCTATCCCAAGACTTTCCTTTCCACTGACTCCACTAAGCCGAGCTCTCCGCTAGTCTATTATTTTCACCAAAATATATGAAAATTTATGCAAATGAAAATCAGCACTAACTGTTCCCCCCTTGTTATATACTTTGGATTTTTTTCCAGACAAAACAATCACACTCCGCGAAGGGCGGCGGGGGGAGGGTAAAGGAGGGATCGAGAGGGAAATCGAGTGAGAAGGGGGGAGGGCGGGGGGGGAGGAGGGGATTGGGGCCAAACTCCAACACAAGTATATTTTTGTTGTCCATGTGTGCCACATTTTCGGGGGTGGGGGGGAGAGGTACCCCCGCCCCCCCGTTTTTTTTTTTTTAAAAAAGAAAGTAGATCTGTTTGCAGAGGTGCTATCACGTTTCATCAGACCACCTGAGACGGCTTTTGAAAGCCTGTACTGTGAAATTCATAGCAGTAATTTAGACAAAATCCTCACTGTATATTAATGAAAGGCGGCCCCATGGCACCGCTCCTATCCCCCCCCCCCCACCCCCATTCAGTGTAAACAAAACCACGAGACTCACTCGGTTTTTGAGCCTGATCCAAGCAAAATCGGCTGGAAAGGAAAACATAGGGGTCTGGCACGGACTATTCAAACGTCTGCACCTGGAGATTTCAGATTTATTCAATGAAATCTGTGTTGGATCATATATAGGTCGCTACACCTCTGCCTATAGATATTCATGGATAGATAGGATAGATAGATTTTCTCAAAGTAGCCTTTGGAGAACTGAGAGAAAACCCTAAAATATGGTTATATTTTGGGGCGGGGGGGGGGGTGGTGTTCAGTTACCCTTACCCTGCAGATCGGTCTACTTCACATTAATGGGTGTTTTTTTTTTTCTTTCCCTAAACCTCCCTAAGATGGTATCTTTCACCGTGCAAGCTGGAGCTGGACGCGGTCCTAAATAAATGCTACCGGGCTACAGTTAATCTTCGAATCACGCAAACGCTGCATACTTGCGATTGGGATGGAACTCAGTTTTCAGCCCGAGTTCCTCTAGCTGGATTTCTGCAGGGAAATTATTAGCAGAAGGACAGAAAGGTGCGCCTTTCTTTTTTTTTTAAACGGGAATACACAGGGGGCTTTCTGTCGACCCCCTGCCCCCTCCACTCTCCGCAGCACACACCCGCTTCACACACACACACGCAGAGACGCACAGAGACACACACACATACACACGCACCCCTGTGAGAGGATGGTAGATGTGTAGCCAGGATACATGTATTCATACACACACACACCCCGCCCCACCCCCAACACCCACACCCCATGCACGCCTGCATCGATACTAGAGGGTGAGCTGCGGGGGGGGGGGGGTGGAAAGATGGGAGGAGGGAGGATTGCAAAACGCATAGACCATCATTAGTAAAGATGTGTTCATTGAATGTCCGAATTGTGTTATTTCATTGGAAATCCCCGAGGAGTGTTCAATTTGCCCTTGTTTTCGTTGCCACTTTCTCTTTTTTCTTGGTTCACTGAGGTTGCCTGTGTGCAGCGTTTCCGCTTGGTCGCATCGCTCCCGCTCCCTCTCTCCCCTCCTCCCGCACGCACTGCCTTCCCCTCCCCTCCCCCCCCCCCAGCTCCTCTCTGCCTTCTCCCCTTAACTCTTTCGGCGGGGCCAGGGAGACTTCTGGACGAGGCCGGCTGCAATTGGGCTTCCTCTTTTTCAGGGCCGGGGACAGGGGGCAGGGGATAGGGGGCAGGGGACAGGGGGCAGGGGGCAGGGGACAGGGGGCGGGGACAGGGGATGGGGGACGGGGGCAGGGGACAGGGGGCAGGGGGCAGGGGGCAGACTCCTGCAGGCCGGTCTCCCCCATCCTTGGACTCGGAGGCAAAGCACTGCCCTAGGAGAAGGGAGGCAGATGGATGACCCTTGAGCCCTCTCCCTCTCCGGCCACGAAGGGGGCTCTCGCCTCTCTTCCACATGGGTCCGGGAAAGGGGAACGGCTGGAGCTTTTTTGTTGTCGTTGCTGTTGTTATTGTCGTTTTCCAGCGTGGTGTCTGGGGGAGGGCGCCCTCCCCCGTGTGTACACACACACACACACACACACACAGAGACAGACACACGCAGGCACACGGGCACACACGCTCCAAAGTTGAAGAGGCAGGGTGGATCATCTTGGGGTCCAGAAGGCACGGTGCTTAACTGGGTGGCGGTGGATTTCCCACGCCGAGGGCCACCGGGCAACGAAAAGCAAAGCGGAAAGAGAAAGACGGTTGGGCTGGGGCGGCCGATGGCTCCTGAACGATAAAGCCAAACTTTGGGGCATAGAAGTCTACCACCCTCCCTAGGTATTGACTGAATGAGGTGGTTGAAGCGGAGAGTTTTATTGTTGCGCTTTTTCTTTTTTTTTTGGTAAGAAAACCACCGACAGATTGAGCTCGTTAGGCTGGGTGGATGACTTTTGATGATGATGATGATGATGATGATGATGGTGGTGATTTTCCCCTTCTTTTTTACCTTCTCTGCCTTTCTGTCTGTCTCTCTCTCTCTCCCTCCCTCCACCCTTTCCATACTGCGCCGTGGTGGGGAAGGCAGATGCTATTGTTGGACAGAGAAGAGTTAAGATGTGGTGGATGGGGAGGGGAGGGGGAGGTGTGGGGGCCTTGCGGGGGAGGGGAGGAGAAAGAGGAGAGAGGGAGGGAAGATGGGAGGGAGGGGGAGGAAAGGGGGACAGATTTCCAGCTTCGACGACGTTTTGCCTAAATTAAAAAGCAACCAATCGGAACGGCCGGAAGGGGGGCCGCGCGTCGTGGGCCAGTCATTCCGGGGCTGTCAATCACGCCGCGGGCAGCCAATCGACGGGGGCCCTCGCGCTCGACTTCCTTGTATTTGGGAAAGTGTGGTGGTGGGTGCGCGCTGTCGGCGGAGGGTAAACATTCGACAGTCCCTGCTCGGGGAGGGAGGGACAGAGGGAGAGCTGTCAGATCGACAGAGAAAGAGAGAGGGAGAGAGGAGAGAGGGAGAGAGGAGAGAGGGAGAGAGAGAGAGAGAGAGAGAGAGCTCACACCACAGCTCCAGCTCCCAGCTCCCGGCTCATCCCAGCTCATCCCAGCTCATCCCAGCTCATCCCAGCTCATCCCAGAACTCCCCTCCGGCTCCTCCAGCACCACCGCCGTCCGTACCGCCCCCGGCACCAGCGCCGGCACCGGCGCCCTCGACAAGCCTTGAGGACAACTTCTTCCCTGGAGTTTATTGTGTGTCCAAGGATACCCTCTATGCAGCCGCGCACACCTGCCCGGCTCTACCCATGCGCTCGCCCTCGGGCCCCGGACCGCTGCTGGGATAAAAATTACCTATAAAGCGCCGACCCTCCCAAGCACCGGCATCAAGGTAAACCGAACGATTCGCCCTCTCTTTGGGTTTGCTTTTGCTTTCCTTTTTTTTTTTTTCCCTTTTCTCGTTACGTGTCTTTCCCCATTTCTGCCCGCAAGGAAAGATGCCTCGCCAGACGGGAACTCTTGCGAGGAGGCTGGGGAAGGAGGCTGGTTTCAGAGAAAGCAGAGCGCTCCCGCACTAGCCACTCCGGAGACATGCATCATCGCAGGAAGTTTGCTTAGGACCACCCCGCCGAACTTGAAAAACGAGGACCGGAGAGGGGGGGAGCCCGGGAGCCCGGCCGTCCCTCCCTCCCCTGCCCCCCCCCGACCCCTCCCCCCGACCCCCGCACCCAGTCCCCACCCCGCACCTCTCCGACCCGCCTGCCCAGCGGCCTACCGGCCCACCTGCCTGCTCCCCTCCGCACCCGCCACCGCGGCGGCCCAGGCGCCTTGCGGGAAAGAGGAAAAAGGAAGAAAAAGTTTTGCTCCACGAGGGGGAAGGAAGGAAAATGCCGGCGGGAGTGACATGCGACCCTTAAAGCGAAGAGGGGAGAGCGGGCGAGGAGGCGAAGAAGGGGTGGTTGGCTGATCTTCTCCTCTCCCGCCCCTCACCCCCCCACACGCCCCCCGCCCCCTCTCCATCCCTCTCTCTTTTTCTCCTCTTTTCCCCTTCGCCGCTCCGCTCCCTCCGGCGAAACCTCCCTCCCCCTGCCTCACAGGTGAACTGAGCGCCGGGAGCGGGGCGCTCCTGGACCCCCGAGGCCAGGGGCCAAGGCCCGAGGGAGAAAGGACCGGCCGGGCCGGGCCGGGCCGGGCCGGGCCGGGACCGGACAGACGGACAGACAGACAGACAGACAGAGGACCGCTCGGAGGCCCCCCGCCCCCCGAGGCGGACTCCAGCTGGAGCCGGGGGGGCGCGGGGGGATAGGGGGGGAATCCCCGCCGTCCCGAGAGGAGCAGGAGGCCAGGGAGGCCAGGGAGGCCAGGGAGCCCAGGGAGGCCAGAGAGGCCAGAGAGGCCAGAGAGGCCAGGGAGCCCAGGGAGGCCAGAGAGGCCAGGGAGCCCAGGGAGGCCAGAGAGGCCAGGGAGCCCAGAGAGGCCAGGGAGCCCAGGGAGTCCAGGGAGGCCAGGGAGGGCTCCCCGACAGCCCATCGCCCCTGCCCGGGGAGCGGCGGCGGGCCCCGCGGAGACCCCCGCATCGTGCCGACCGGCGCTGCGGCGGCAGACGGGAGCGAGGGAGGAGGACAGGAGGGGGCAGGAGGAGGAGGAGAAGAGGAGGAGGAGAGAGAGGGGAGGCGGGGGCCCGGGGCGGGGGAGCGGGAGAGCGCGGGGGAGGGGAGCAGAGCAAGGGAGGAGGGGGCGGGAGGCGCCCGGGGGCGGCGGGGTCCGCGGCGGCGGCGGCGGCGGCGGCGGCTGCTGCTGCGGCGGCGGCGGCGGCGGCCGCGGTGGTGGCGGCCGTGGGGTGGCGGGAGCGGAGCGCGATGGCCACGGCGGCGTCTAACCCCTACCTGGCGGGGAACGGGCTGCTGTCGGCCGGCTCCATCGTGCACCCGGACGGCGGCGGGGGCGGCGGCGGGGGCGGCGGCGGCGGCGGGGGCGGCGGGGGCGGCGGCGGCGGCGGGGGCGGCGGCGGGGGCGCGGGGGGCGGCGCCATGCAGCCGGGCGGCGCGGCCGTCAGCGCCGGCGGCTACCGCGGGGACCCGGCGGCCGTGAAGATGGTGCAGAGCGACTTCATGCAGGGGGCCCTGGCGGCCAGCAACGGCGGCCACCTGCTGGGGCCCGGACACCAGTGGGTGGCGGCGCTGCCCCACGCCGCCGCCGCCGCCGCCGCCGCCGCCGCCGCCGCCGCCGCCGCCGCCGCCGAGGCGGGCTCGCCCTGGGCCGGCGGGGCCGTGGGTCTGGCCGGCAGCCCGCAGCAGCCGCCCCCGGGACCGGCCGCCGCCGCCGCCGCCGCCGCCAACGCGCCGCAGGGCCCCGACGGCAAGGGCGGCGCCGGGCGCGACGACCTCCACGCCGGGCCCGCGCTGCACCACCGCGGACCCCCGCCGCCGCCGCCCCCGCCGCCGCCCCCGCCGCCGCCCCCGCCGCCCCCGCCGCCCCCGCACCTGCCCCCGCCGCCGCCGCCGCCCCCGCCGCCGCCCCCGCCGCACCAGGGACACCCGGGGGCTGGGGCACCGCCGCCGCCGCCGCCGCCGCCGTCGCCGCCGCCGCCGCCGCCGCGCATCTCCCGGCCCTGGGCGCGGGCCAGCCGCCGCAGCCGCCCCCGCAAGCGCTGCTCTACACGCAGCCGGGGGGCTTCACCGTCAACGGCATGCTGAGCGGAGGAGGAGGAGGAGGAGGGGGGGGAGGAGGAGGAGGGAGCGGCGGCGGCGGCGGCGGCGGCGGCGGCGGGGGCGGGCCGGGCATCGTCCACCCGGGGCTGGTGCGGGGGGACGGGCCGGAGCTGGGCGAGCACCCGCACCCCGTCCATCACCACCACCATCACCACCCGGGCCCGCACCCCCACCACCCGCACGCGCCCCCCCCGCACCACCCGCACCCGCACCATCCGCACCCGCACCCCGGGGTGCACGCCGCGGCCCACCACGCGCCGGGACCCCCGCTCCTGGGGGGCGGCGGAGGAGGAGCAGGCGGAGGAGGAGGAGGAGGAGGAGGACCCGGAGGGGGGCCCGGAGGAGGAGGCGGAGGAGGAGCGGGACCCGGGCCCGGAGGAGGGGGGCCCGGAGGCCTGGCGGGCCACGACCCGCACTCGGACGAGGACACGCCGACCTCCGACGACCTGGAGCAGTTCGCCAAGCAGTTCAAGCAGCGAAGGATCAAGCTGGGCTTCACCCAGGCCGACGTGGGGCTGGCCCTGGGCACCCTCTACGGCAACGTCTTCTCGCAGACCACCATCTGCCGCTTCGAGGCCCTGCAGCTCAGCTTCAAGAACATGTGCAAGCTCAAGCCGCTGCTCAACAAGTGGCTGGAGGAGGCCGACTCGTCCACCGGCAGCCCCACCAGCATCGACAAGATCGCCGCGCAGGGCCGCAAGCGCAAGAAGCGCACCTCCATCGAGGTGAGTGTCAAGGGCGCCCTGGAGAGCCACTTCCTCAAGTGCCCCAAGCCGTCGGCCCAGGAGATCACCAACCTGGCGGACAGCCTGCAGCTGGAGAAGGAGGTGGTGCGCGTCTGGTTCTGCAACCGGCGGCAGAAGGAGAAGCGCATGACCCCGCCGGGGATCCAGCCGCAGCCGGCCGACGAGCCGTACTCGCAGGTGGGCAACGTGGCCGCCGACACCACGCCCCCCCACCACGGCCTGCCGACCGGCGTGCAGTGAGCCGCCGGGACGCGGGGGAGGGCACCAAGCAGGGGGGGGGGGAAGCGGGGGGCGGGGGAGGGGGGCGGGACGGGGGAGGAGGGGGGCACCGAGGAGGATAGGCCGGACTGGGGGCGGGAGGGGGGCGGGACGGGAGGGGGGGGTGGGTGGGGGGCACGATGGAGGGGGCAAGGGGGGTGGGGGAGACACCGAGAGACGCCAGGGTGATGGGGAGTTGGGGGGGGGGGGACAGACGGCCAGGGACACGCAGAGATCCGCCCCCCGCCCCCCAACCGGAGAGCGACAGACGCAGAGACGAGGAGGGACAGAGGCGGCGAGACGCGCCCACGCCAGAGAGACCTGGGGGGGCGGGGGGAACGGAGACAGAGGCGCGCCCCCCCCCCCCCCCCCCCCACACACACCCCAAACCCTAGCGACAGCCTCGTGGACAGACACACGAGGAAAGGCAGGACAGGAGAGCGACGCGGAGAGGGAGAGAGACACAGTCACGCAGAAGGGCCGGGCAGGAGAGGGACGCGGAGAGGGAGAGAGACACAGTCACGCAGACGGACAGGAGAGGGTCACACACCCAGAGAGAAAGGGGGAGAGAGAGCCACAGTCACGCAGAAAGGCAGGACAGGAGAGGGACACACACACACGCCCAGAGAGAAAGGGGGAGAGAGACAGAGAGCCACCGCCACGCAGAAAGGCAGGACAGGAGAGGGACACACACACAGAGGGGGAGAGAGCCACACTCACGCAGAATGGCAGGACAAGAGAGAGAGAGGGGAGGGGGAGACACACATACACACACGCGCGGAAAGGCAGGACAGGAGACACACACACACACATATCTATATATATGCAGAGATCCCTTTCCCCCTGCACACATCCGTGGCCAGGGGGATTTAAAATACAAAAATTATCAGAGACAGACGGATAGACGACGGAGAAAGTCAAAGGAAAGGCAAATCCCAAGGCTAATCAGAATCTGAAAAGTCCAGACCGTGGAGACTGATTCCCCGCCCGCCCCGCCTCCTCTATCTATACATATATATATACATATATATATATATATATATATATATATATATATAAATTACGACAAAATGTTTTGGAGGAAGAAAATTTTAAAAAAAAAAAAGGAAAGAAAGAAAAGCGGGGAGGGGGCGAGCAGAGCCATGAAGCTGGGCTGGTTTCCAGAGTAAAGGGACGGAGATTCAGAATGCACCAGAACTGCAGAGGTGGTGCGTGTGCGTCCCTTTCCAGCCCCCCCCCCCCAACCGCCACCACCATCCCCACCCCAACCCACCCACCCACAACCATCCCCCACTCCCAACCGAGCCCACCAACAGCTCATCCCCCCCCCCCCCAACGCAGCGGTGGACAGCACCCTCCTCCAAAAGAGGTGCCCTCTCCCTCCTCCCCCCTCCAGCCCTCTCTCCCTCCGTCCCTCCTTTCCCCCCACCCATCCCCACCCTATCCCCCCACCCCCTCTCCGAAGGGCTGTCTAATGTGATTCACGAAAACTTTTTTCTTTCTTCCTTTCCCGGGAGCAATCCAGAAAGGAAGCAGAAGCCAAGGCCTTATCTGGTTTGATCAGAGGGTGCCTCCCTGCACTCCAGGACCCCGCTTTTCTTGACCCTAACTCCCATCATTTGGGGGGCGCGCAGACATCTACTTTGACATGAAACGGTCCGGTTGATCCAGAGAAGGAAATATGCACACAGCACTAAAGCAAATAGACGGTAGAGTGAAGCCAAAACAAAAGAAAGACAAAAAAAAAAAAAATCCCCGCAAAGTTGACCCTGGAACGGGAGGAGAAAGAAACAAAACAAAAACAAACAAACAAACAAAAAAAAAAGAGGGGCAGGGGAGGGGGAAAAAGAGGGACAGACAACGGAGGAGGAAAAAGCAGGACAGGATCGGCCCCGAAAGTTGGAGGTCTTAGAAGGACGTTGCATGAATCAAGGGACAACCGTCCAGGCGGTCAAAGACGGGGTCTTGACGGCTGTCACTCACCGTGGAAGATTCCTTAAAAAAAAAAATCCACCGCTAATATTTTTTTTATTAATATTTTTATTTTTTATTTCCGGACTGATTCAGATAAAGGGATTTAGAAAGACTGAGCATCTGCAGCTGCACTTATCTGAACTTCTCTCCTAAATCCGTTGCCAACTTTGATTGAATAGGTGCTGTGGATGTGATTATATAATACTGCCATTTCCAAGCAGTGTTTTTGGTAGGTTTTAATAAACAGACTTTTCAAAAGACGGCAATAGAGAATTGTTAGATCCGTTGTTGATCTAAAAATATTTGCTTTATATTTTCATTAAATGACTTCTTTTAATATTTTATTCAGAATACCTATGAACTGCTGCAAAACGGTAATTTATTTTTTCCCCAGATCTTGTATTACGTGTTTTTTTCAGACGAGCACAAATCAAAATGAAATGAAAATATGGACCGTTGTTAGGTAATAAGGGTATCTTTTGATGTGATAATTTGATTGTAATTTAATTTGAGTAGTGATTCCGTAAGAGCTGATTGAGAAAATAAATTTGTTAGAATGAAATAGTCTGTGTCTGATGCCTAAACCTTTGGGTCGAAAAAGTCCTCCAGAAAATAGCGCTTAAGCCCCACAGATCCTGAGGCGAGAGTTACCCCCGCCCGAAGGATTTGAAAGCGAAGATGCAAAGGCCAGTCAGGGTTCGCCCATTTTTGTTCTTTCTATTATTTTTTTTTTTTGTTTTTTAGCCTCTTAGGGGAGGCCGCTCTTCTCGAAAGCCTGTTAAGTTTCCCCCCAAGTTTCTGTCCCTCCGCCTCGATAAGCTCTCGTATTGGTCTGGGTTGGTGGCCGGCACGGGGGAGGACTTGAGCTAGTTTAGACTTGAGGTAGTCCGTCCGTCCCCCCACCTCCCGTTTAGACTGTGAGCCCGTGACTGGGCAGCGATTGTCTCTATCTGTTGCCGGAACTGTACATTTCAAGCGCTTAGTAGAGTGCTCTGCACCTAGTAAGCGCTCAATAAATACTATTGGATGAATGAATGAATGAATGAATGGTAGCAAGACAATGTTCTACGAGGCAGGCCTGTGGCCCTCTCTGTGCTCACGGATCCTGGATGGCTCAGAGAGAGAGAGAGAGAGCCAAAAAGTTTGGACCCTCTCTGTCACTCCTCCCCTTCTTCCCTCCGCTTTTCCGCCTCCGCTAGTGACATCTCTGAGTCTCGTTCTCTTTTTCAACTCCTATTATTATCGTTATTATTATTATTATTATTATTGTTATACGAAAGGAAGGGGAGATTTTTAAATCCAGAAACGCTCTGGTGCCGTTCTGCTTCTGGGTAACTAGTGCATCCGACTTAGCTTTATCATTTTAAGGAAACTCTCGTTTCAACAGAGAAACCGGACTGGACTTTCCAATCAACACCCCTCCCCCTTCTCCTCTCCCCCCTCCGTCACCTCCGCTCCGCGCATCTATGTGGAAGAGTTTGTGTAGCTGTCTGGGGGGAGGGATACAGGCTCTCTAAACCTCCTCGACGCCAAATAGGTGTGTTCGTTATTAGAGGCGCTTTGAGATGCGCCCGATAACCTGGCCACAAGGAAAGATGTCGCTAGGTCCCGGCGAATGGGTGCACATGAAAGACAGTGTAAACGTCTAAGGTGTAAGATCGAGATTAGTTCATATTTTCTCCATGGGTAAATCCCTCCCCAGTGTGCTCTCGGAGAATACTTTTTTTTTTTATAATCAATCTCATTGTTTTATTATCAATTCAGTGGAGGGGTTTTTTTTTTCTATCTTTGCTGCGTCTCTGCCTCTGGCCCTCTGGCTCCATCAGCTCTCTATCCCTGTCTCGCCTTCGCTGGCTCTTTTTCTGACGCTCTCTCGTTAAAAAAAAAAAAACGGTAAACGGTTGGGAAAACAAGAAGCCGTTCGTACTGTAAAATAGGCCTCGTGTCACTTCCGTAAATCAAGCTCAACCAGATAGGCTCTTCCTGGCTTCCATTAGCTCTAAGATCACATCAGAGAAAAGATCATACTCATTTGGATTTGTGAAATCTAAAAAGGCCGAGAGAGTATGGGGGAGAAGGAGAGAGAGGGGAGAGAGAGAGAGCGAGAGAGAGAAGGAGAGAGAAGAAAGGGGCAAAAGAATAAAAGGAAGAACAGAGAAGGGGTTGATTAGAATGTAAGGGTCTTTGTGCGTTCCTTTTTGTTGTCGTTGTTGTCGTTTTGGTTGTTGTTGTGGTTGTTGTGGTGGTGGTTGTGGGTTCCTGTAACCACAGTCCGGGAATATTATAACCTGAAAAGGGAAAGGTGGGGTGGAAGAAGGAAGGGAAAGATGGGTGGTAGACTCCATCGATTCTACTGTCCGCAGGAGAAATCAGAATAGGGGCTGCCCGTTGGGAAGCAGTGGGTTCGCCGAGTTTGTTTTGATGTAGTGGATACTATCGGCACGTGAGGAGGAACTGTATTTTTCACAGGCAGGGCGGTGGTTGATGAGGCAGGGAGCCGGTCTATTTAAATGTCTTAGAGGTATTCGGTTACTGGATTTGGATGACAACAAAGAGCTAACATTAGGTTTCACACTGTTTCCTATTAAACGGCCACCTTTCCTGGTTTCTGCGGAAGAAAAACCGGTTGGAGGGGAGGGGGGAGGAGGGGAGGGACAGAAAAAGAGGGGAAAAAAAACCCCCACCCCTTCACTCGGAGGGGATGCCCATATTTTTCCCTCCAAAGTGAGGTCGGTTTTCCTCCAATAATCAATCAATCTTCGAATGTATTTAGGAACTTCGGCGCTGTCAGGATATGGACGATAAAGAGGAAAACTCTAAGGGGAGGTTTTGTGCCAAGGGTTTTATCGTTACATATGCAAATGAGGAAAATACAGTCTTCTTCCCTTATTCCTGACCTCTTCCTGATTTTAGTCACCGGGGTCATTTACCACACCGGAGTCTTGGGTTGAGGACCCTACTCTCCATTCATTTTCCTCCTCCTCTTCTTCCTCCTCCTCCTCCTCCTACTAAGAATGATGATCATCATCATCATCAAAGTCCCTTCCCTCCTCTACCTCTAGCTGAGCCAGAGGAGGCTAAATACTTGGTCATGTTTCGTTGGGTCAACCCGGATCGTCCCGAGATGTGATTATTTCCCGTTTGCATTTTCAAATCCTCGCCCGCCTTCCTGCTCGTAAGCCTCGACTCGGCTCCCGGGTCAAATCTCTAGATGATAAATCATCGCAAGGTGTATTTAAGAGCGTCACCTTTTGTTGTTGAATTCGCCTCTTTGGGGGAATCTAGCCAAGAGCTTCTTTCCTTTGTTTTCCACCGCAACCGTTCCTACCCGATCTGAGGAGATTCCCGGTGCTTCAGTGGAGGAGTCTGGGGTTTGCGCAGGACAATGCTCATCACTCGTTTTTTATACGAATGGACTTTCGATTGGTCGTTCAGAGGAGAGAGGTTTCGAATACGAAATGCAGTAGTTACTGTTGATAGTCTTGTCGATACTGGTGATATCTTCGGTAATTTTAACCATTCAATTGGGGGGGGGGGTTCCCCCCCCCAATTTATCTATTTGTAAGATATCTATCCTGTTGAAGACAACAGTATATTGTTGTGTTGATTCGTTTATTTTTTGGTAATAAATGATCCACCTCTTCAAGCCACAGCAGATGACACTTCTCGACATTGATAGCGAAGTGCATTTCAGAACACGGGCGAACGTGGGTCAATTTGTAGGTAATTAGAGGGAGATCCATCAATATAACTCGCTGCCTTCAGGAGCAAATTGTAGGGAAGAAACAGCCTGTCCACATGGAGTTTAGTTTGCCCAAGTTCCAGGGTAATTAATCAAACTGTAAAGTGCATGCAACAAGTATCGGGCCCCGGAAGCTGGCTGGAAATTAATTATTTAAGGTATGGACCCTTTTTCTTTTTTTTTTTTCCTCTCAAGGCAGAAAGGTAGCAACTCTCAGGGAATTCTCGTCTTTCGTGGCCTGCACGTGGCGGAAAAAGGGAGAACAGGCGCAGTGTACCGGCGATAAACCTAATTATTTTCCGTTTCAGTTGGAAATACTTGACTGTGTTCAGGCTCTGGTGAGGGAATGGAAAGAAAAAAGGCTGGGGGCAGTGACCCAGCAGCAGCAGCAGCAGCAGCAGCAACAGCAGACTCCAGGGCAAACAGCTCCTGGCTAGTCTCTGTTTGTTTGTGAATTTGTCTTTTTTTTTTCTTTTTTAAGTGGGGAGGGGAAGTGGAGCCCCCAACCCGAGGGATGGAAGGAAGTTTCTCTTCTCTCCCGTTCAATGACAGTCAGAGACAGTCTAAACTACAGTGAAATGAGTGCAAGTTAGTAGCCCTCTGAGAGCACGCTGGCGGTGGGATGTGTGTGTGTGCGCGCTTGTGTGTGTGTTGGGGAGTGAGTGTGTGTTTCGGGGGGAGGGGTACTCGTAGAAGTGGTCTGGCTTCGGCTTTCCCTAGCCCTGCCGGACTGGACACTTGGTCATGGCAGCTCCCCGGGCTGCTGTCACTCTGTGCTGAAGGTCGGTCGCGTGACATCACGGCCACTGGCCCAGCATCAGGGGCTTGATCTCGACTTCAATAAGGAAGTGGGGGTGGGGAAGGGAGCGGCGGGGGGGGGGGGGGAGAGAGAACTGCCTAATCGGAAACTTTGATTCTGTTAGAACAGATCCTGGTCCCTTTCATTCAATTATCCTCTTCCCTTCCTGCTTTAACATCCTTCTCCGTCCCCGGGTCCTAAGACCGGAGGGAGGGGAGGGGGAGGAAAGCGAGAGGAGGAAAAGGAGAAGCGAGGTCGGGGAGGGGGGAGGGAAGAGGGCTAGGGGGCTGGTTGGACCAGGACAGGAGGGGGGGTGGGGGCTCCATTTCTGCAGCCCGGGGAGAGGGGATTGAAAGCCGGGTACCGGGATGATGCTTCGTTTCTTGTAGCAGCTGCGCGGGTGGGGAGTCCAGCTTGGACTCAACCCTTGCATTGGCAAGACAGTTTTTGCGGGAAAGGCGGGGGAACAGATTATTTGGGGAGAAGGGTGAGAAAGTAATAACGGGAGAGAGGGAGGAAGGGAAGGATAAGAGAGTGAGGGGGAGGGAGAGACAGAGACAGACAGGGAGACAGAGACCAGAGAGAGAGAGAGAGAGAGCCCAGCCCCAGTTCTATTGTGAATGTTGTGTTGCCGAAGTGTAACCTGCCCTGGTCGCGGGCCATGCGAGGCCAGCAGGGGAGCAAACCTCGAGCCTGAACCCTCCACCGCCAGCCTGTGCGGCTCAGCAGTGGCAGCTGCCGCGGATCCCACAAGTTGTTTTTCCTCGTGGCGACCATTCAGCAAAACGCACGATCCTTTCTCATAGATTTAAATTTCGCGGATGAATTACCATACACCGGTTGCCTAGCAACTAAATTCAAGCAGGCCTAAGAATATGCAAGCTTTTTGTATTCTCATTAATAAAAACGCCACTCTGACACAGCAACCTGACTTTGGATCACTGCAACTTCTGAAAAAGCCATAGGAGAATACAAACCGGCTCCTCCATTTAATTACAGATCAGAATGGCTTGAAATGTGATGTTTTGTTAATCTATCTTCCTAAAAGCGATGTAAAAAAATAACGGCTTTTCAAGAGCAGAGGAAAACTCCTTTTTTTTTTTTTTTTAATGGAGCTGTCTGGGGGCATTACTGATCGCTGTAAACTGAAACCTTTTGAAGCAAAACAGTGAACTATCTTTCTCCTCTCCCCGCACCCCCGCACCTCACCCCCCACCCCCCACCCCACCCTTCAGTTCGCTTAAAATAAAACCAGAAGAAGTTAGGACCCTGGGAACCCTGGAGTTGAACCTGAAAAGAAGGAGCAACAAATGGAGAAAAGAGAAACTTTCAGGGAAATGATTGAAAGCGGCGCTTGCGGAGAGCGGTGAAGAGGGGATGCGAGACGATCTGTTTGGGATGCATTTGAAAGACGTTTTAGAAGGGATGGGTTGTGAAGAGCGGTAGGAGTCATCTTTCTCGTGGGCTGCTCAGGGTTTGGTTGAGTTTCGGTTCCTGGTTGAATTGTCTCTCAGGGGAGGCCGTGGGAGTGGCTGACCGGGTTTTCTAAAGTTACCTCCTCTCAGAATCCCGTGGGACCGATGATCTATATGTCTGCAGCAATAGCTGGAAGGAGGAGGGTGTAAGTTTAGGGGCCAGAGGCGAAGGATGCGTCTGAGGATGAAGGGAGAAACTTTACTTTTTCCCTAAAGATGAAAGATTGCGGGGAGGGGAGGGGGAGAGGGGATGGATGGAGGTGGGGGGAATGGATGGAGGTGAGGGGGATGGATGGAGGGGGGGGGGAATGGACGGAGGTGGCGGGGAGGGATGGACGGAGGTGGGGGGTGGGGTAGAGAAGGGCAGTCTTCTGACATGGATTTGAAACTAAAATCGATCCCAACTCACATGTTGACGACTTTTAAAAAGGAGGAGTACAAAGTTCATTCATCTCGGGATAGATTTGCTCGGAAAAAGTCGGGAAGTGTTGGCGAGTTGCTGAGAAAGACGGAACTGTTGATAGGAAGAGGAGAGAGAGGCGCGTTGATTTCATGTGAATTTTACGGAGGCGGGGGGGGGGGAGCGGGAAATCAAAGATGTGGGAGTTTTCTGTTTTAGGCAAGTCATTTTTCAGTGTGCGTTTTCGTGTGCGAGCCGGAGAGCTCCGGGAGTGCTCTCTTACCGTAGGTTCGGTTTGCACTGGCTTTCAAACAAATTCGTAAAGCAAAGGAAGACGACTGCTCAATAACCTAGAGCCCTATGTCTTAGCTACAAGGTGACTTTTTTTCTGAAGGAATCCAATACCATCAATCCTTCCAGTCCGCTGCTTCCGTCAGGGAGAAGGGACGAATATCAGAAACCAGCACTTTAGAAATAAACACACTTTCTTCTCCTATAAATGTTCCCCCGTAAAAAGTAATGGAGATTCAGAGCTGGGCTAACCACACACTCACACTCACACACACAAACTCACTCACGCTCACACACACACTTACATTCACACACCTACATACACACACCCATAAGCACACTCAGTCACACACATACACACGCACGCACGCACACGCACACACTTTCTGGGGGTTGAAAAAATCTCCCAGTTGAAAAACATAGGCTTCGTTCGAGGTGTTTCAGGCAGGAACAAAAGGTGGAAGGGAAAAGATTTACTTTCAGCACCACAGAAGGAGCCAAAAAAACGAAAAATAAACTGTAGACCTTTTTCCAAGGTAGCAACCTCGCTGGTTAAAGGCGGTTTATTTTAAGCCTAGGTTAATTTAACCCCTTTTCCACCCAGTGAACAGGGACCACATAAAATAATATGACTGGAAACCAATCTATTAATTTTTTTTTATTACAACCTCGTAGTTTTTCCGTGTAAAGTTCACAGTGCCCAGGCAGCAAATCATACAGAGACGGATATTCTGGCCCAAGAAGCCATGCTATGTTTGCAATTCATTAATGGGACCCCATTCCTTTGCTTTTGAGGACTACAAGGGGAAATTTGCGTTCGATCACCTGTTCCGTAAAAGGGAAATTGGGGTGGTAGGGGTGGGGGTAGGGGAGTGCGGGAACGGGAGAGGGATACGTCTTTCCCAGACCGTGTGGCTAACTTACACTTTTTAGTGCTTAGGGACAAATAATTGTGAGTTGTAACTTGTGGTTTAGGAGCATCCTTCCGGGGTGCAAATGAAGGGAAACAAATTCATTCATTCATTCAATCGTATTTATTGAGCACTTACCGTATGCAGAGCCCTGTACTAGGCGCTTGGAAAGTACAATTCTACAAATAGAGGAGGGCGCCACACCCGATTGGGAGGCTGGGGGAAAGAGAGAAGCTTGCTGGGGAACCCTCTGCGGGTACGAAACCTAAACTGAAATGATTTGAGGCCTCCTGGAATGGACGAAGGAGAGATCTGCGGGCGTAGGCTGGGCTACCCATGAAGGTAACAGCAGGCAGAGAATATGTAAAGTGATGCTGCGTGGTGGGGAAGAGTGGTCATCCTGAAAGCCTCGATGGTTAGTTTGGACCTGCCTAGCCATGCTTTCTGGAAGGCCGGCCTAGAGCCGGCATCCCAGGGGAGAGCACCCAAAGTCCCCTTTGACAGGCGGAGTGCCAGGGGAGATCTCTGATTGATTTGGGTCTTGGTAATCCAGGCTGCGCTCTCTGGAGCCGCTGCAGGTTTTTAACGTGATAAAAGTCAAATTTCAAGGAAAGGCATGACGAAGAGGGTCCCTGGGGCTTTCAAGCACCCCTCCTCTCTCTCCCCTCCCCCATCCTCTAACCCCCGGAGCTGAATTCAAACCCCCCCAAAAGGAGCGTGTGCCCGCCGTCCCACTGTCACGATGACGGCGTGCGGGACCGAGAGAATCGGTGCGAATGAGACCCATCTTCCCATCGCGAACGGGGGCCTTCGCAGAGCAGGGTCACTTCGTTGTTCTGGCGGCCAGGGTTTGCAGACATAGAGAACCAAGGAGTAGTAGGCTGGGGGCGGGGTGGCCTTGCTCACAGAAAGCGAATACGGAGGTGTTTATTTCCCAGAGTCTTCGCTCGGCCAGCCACCCAACTCAGATCGCGACCGGACGGCACCTTGGAGTGAGGGAGCAGGCAGCTTTCTTGTTGAGATCACCTTCGATCTCTCCCAGGCCTTCATGCCAGGTGTAAGAGCAAACCCTGGTGCCTTTTCCTCAAACCAGCAACTTGGATACCACGTTTGAGGGCGCTGAAATTAAATTAAAGAGACTAATTAGGAACGCTCGCATCCGAGCGCCACCGTGAACTAAAAATAACCCCGAAAATAAATAAATGTATTTAGGCTCTTGGCCGCTCCCCTCCTCAAATGACGTGAGTAAAGAAAATTATTTTTGTTGGATTATTCTGTAACCCTTGAAACTTGGCCAGGCCATATCAACTTGCTTTCGACGTCGAAAACGTTGCTCCGAAAGAGGATTTTGTTTGTTGGTGTGTTTGCTTTTGTGGAGCCAAAGAGAAAACTGGGGAAACGTGAAGAATGAAGTATAATGGTTGGCCTGGAAATTTCTAATAAAAAGAAAGGTCTTGTGCTCTTTAAAATGCTGGGGGGAGTGGAGGGCACTGATTCTAAACCCAGCCCTTGGCCCCTGCCTCTGCCCTGCCCACCTTTCCGTAAGTACGTCGAGCGTTTTTCTGATCGTCCAAGTCGCTAGGCCTGAGATCAACGACAGCATTTGCATCCACAGACGCTCCTGCGAGCTTTCCTCGAGCGTTTCCCCTGATTAATAAGGGGTGGGGGAGAGAGGGAGAGAAAAAAAAAAAACCAGAGGGTCAAAACACTAGCCCTTCCCTTGGCTTTCCCTTTGGTTTCCGACCTCGGATTTGAGGCTTAAAGAAGAAAAACGTTTCCTCCGCCTCGCCTGTCGTCACAAATAACTCTCCGACCCCGACTCCCAACACCCAGGGGATGCCATGTGGCGACTGGTTGGGGGGCAACTCGGGGCGGGGTTGAGGCTGTGGAGAAAGAAAGGGGCAAGCTTGGAGATGGGGGAGAAATCTCTACCTCCAGAGAAAAAGGAGTTCGTGGAAAAATGGAAGAAAGGAGACGTGGGACAGGAGGGAAAACGAAGGAAGAAGAGTGAGATTATCCTGAGAGTCCAGCAGGGAGTATATACACAGAGAGATTACAGATTAGCTATCTGGAGGGTGGTGCTTCGTATCAGACTTCATGGAATTTTCGAAATTCCCCTCCCTAGATCCGTCCGCACCCACCTGGAAGCGTCTTGCAAATGACCACTCGACCGCCTCCGGGAAAGGGGAGACATATAGGAAGGATGGCGAGGGCCTTTCTTCATTGGTCAGTAGGTGCTAAACTCCAACGTGCGTTCCTCGCCCTTCAAGGCGGGCTGACCTGTCAGATCCAGCCCATCATCTGCGCCGGGGAAGGGGCAGGGAGAGAAAGGAGGAGGGGTGTGGAGAAGGATTTCACTGGCAGCCAGAAACGCCACCCAGGTTACATTCATAAAACGCGCCTGCAAAGAAAGGGCTAGCTACTCCCGCTGAGAGGGAAAATTCCTTTTATTAGGAACCCTGGGATGGGAAGGGTTGCGGGGAGGAAGGGCGGGGATGGAGAGAGAAGGGCATGATCCGGGCACAGTTTGCGGGAGAAAGTTATTCTTAAAGGGGTTCTTGACGGGGCGACCGGGTTTGGGAGGATAGTATGCGACTGCTGCGCCCCGCGTTGGGCACTGCGGAGGGAGGATAGGGAGGGCGGCCCCACTGGAAAAGGCCGGATGCCCCGAAAGTGCAGTGTGGTTTAGTGGAAAGAGCATGGGCTTGGGAGACAGAGGTCTTGGCTTCTAATCCCAGCTCCGCCACTTGTCTGCTGTATGACCTTGGGCAAGCCACTTAACTTCTCTGTGCCTCAGTTACCTCATCTGTAAAATGGGGATTAAGACTGTGAGCCCCACGTGGGACAACATGATCACCTTGTATCTACCCCAGCGCTTAGAACAGTGCTTGGCACGTAGTAAGCGTTTAACAGATACCATTATTATTATTTATTATTATTATTATCATCATCGAATCTCCCATCTCACCTCCAGCTCCCACCATTTCGGTTGCGGTGGCTTCGGGATGGTGGAGAGGCCCAAGACTCTGGACTGGACACTTGATCGACCGAGTCACATGACGTGGGCCAGAGATTTCGAGTTGGGCACGCGAAGTGGCAGCTGCAGGGCCTGGGTGAATTGAGGGACCGTGGGAAATCCCGACTCTCTGGGAGCGGGAAGGGAGGGTCACGCCGGAAAGTCAGTGAGGGAACTGGTGTGGCCAGGATGGGATGGAGCTGAAGGGGGCAGAGACGACTCTCTGGGGGTTGTCTGCGCTTGGGTTGGGGCTACTTTCAGAAATGCCCCTTATCCTTATTTCCCCAAACCTAGATGGGGGGGGGGGGGGGGACGGGGACGGGGAAAGAGGCCGCCGCTTCTTGGCTTCTTGGAATGACCTGAGCGAGGAGAGAGGATCAAGAGAAAGGCGGAGAAGTTATCAATCACGAGAAAAGGATAATCTGATCTTCTTCAGGAGGCAGGATGTACTTTAAATGAGGGTCCTGGGAGATTACAGAGAAGCCCCTCTCTCCAGTGGAAGGAGATTTTTTTTCT
This sequence comes from Ornithorhynchus anatinus, assembly GCF_004115215.2. Lineage (NCBI taxonomy): Eukaryota > Metazoa > Chordata > Mammalia > Monotremata > Ornithorhynchidae > Ornithorhynchus > Ornithorhynchus anatinus. Next base: position 109,202,485 of record NC_041729.1, on the reverse strand, counting down.
GTCCTTTCTCTTCCGACTGTCCGAAGGAGTCTGAGTCCCCCAAATTGTTTTCCTTCGCAATAACCATCCCACGATCTCCATGCATCCCGTCCCACCCTGTCCCGCGGCTCTCCATTCCACCCCAATCAATCGCCCCGGCACCCGATCGCCCCCTTCCCTCTCTCCCTCCCACCCGACGGGGATCCGTCTCCTCTTCCGAGAAGCCGAGTCTTACACGGGCGGCCTCCAGGGGACTGGACGTTCCTTCCCAGAAGGAGAAGGGGATTCGTCCTATTCATCCTGGCCCTCCAAGCTTTCCCCCACCCCTCCACCCCCGATCTCCCAAACACCCAACCCGGAGTTTCCTCACACGTCTTCCTTCGAAAGCTTCCCAGATCCTCTTTCTCAACTTCCCGCTCCCCTCCCCTCAAACGCCTCACCATCTCTGCCCCTAGAAAAGTTGGGACAGAAATCTGGACCAGGGGTGAATGGGAAAGGGGATGTAAGGGGTGCACTTCAAAATACTGACAACTTTCCCCGGAGTCCAAGAACAGCCTTCTTCCCTGGGGAATTAATTCCCCCTACTCCCTCTCTCGCAGAGAGGTTATCTGCTAGAGACTAGGCCATTAACTCCAGCGACTAGGCCAAGATCTTGGGCCATGTCTCTTCCCTTGAAACCCATACTTGCCGCGGGCAGAAACTAACTTTCCCTGATTTGGGGCCGGAAGTGAAGGCCTATCACTAGGTAACGTTGAGGGGTCCCGGGAATTGGATGGTTTCACGCGTCTCCTTGTAATTGCAAATTAGGGTTCTCTCTGTCTTTTTTTCTGTCTCTGTCTTTCTCTCTACCTCACCCTTTCCCACTTCATTTCTTCTCCCTCTCCATCTTCCACCCCATCTTCCTCTTTCTTCCCCTCTTCTTCTTTCTCCCCCTCTGTTTCTCTCTCTTTGCATCTCTCTTCCTCCCTCTCTTTTCTTTTCCCTCCACACTGTTTCATGGATGCTTCATGGGACCTAGGACTGGCCAGTTACGCTATCCATTCATTCAATAGTATTTACTGAGCTCTTACTATGTGCAGAGCACTATACTATGCGCTTGGAATGTACATTTCGGCCACAGATAGAGACAATCCCTGCCCAATGACGGGATCGCATTCTCCCGAGGGTGATGGGAGGGGAACCCTTCTTTTATGCAATTTCCAACCAGAATTCTGATTAGTTAGGATGAGGAGAAGTGAGCGATCTCTAAATCCCACTAAAATTCTAGGGGATGCAAGAGAAGGTAAAGATGAAGGATAGTCGATAAAGAAAAGCAGCGTACTGGCTCTGAAAAGTTTAAGGCTGAAGAAGTTCTTGGCAGGGACAAATCATCAACATCATCATCACCAGTCATTCTTTATCTGTAGTCTAGTACTTAACCTCTGCTCCCTACTAACCCTCCAACAAGACCTAGGCAATCTCCAGGCCTTGTTTCTCAGGTTTTCAATAAGGGGGGCAAAAAGGAAGAAGGCATCTTACGTCTTCATCGTTGTCATCATCAATGGTATTTATTGAGCGCTTACCGTGTGCAGAGCACTGCACTAAGCGCTGGGGAGAGTACAATAGAACATCAATGGTGTTTATTCGGTGCTTAATGTGGGTAGAACACTGTTCTAAGCGCTTGGGCGACTACACTGCAACAGAGTTGGTAGACTCGATCCCTTCCCGCGACTAAGATTTCTCCCCGAAAGGGGCCGCGGTTATAGCTACGGGCAGGAAAGGAGAGTTTGTTGGACCTCCTGTTTAGGAGCTAATTTAAACAAACCTGTAAAGGTAAAAACACGGGCTAGGATCAAATCCAGGGTCCTCCGCCCACTACCTCTTTCCTCCCCGCTTCCCCCCGCCCCCCCCCTCCGCCCAGGCTTTCACACAATTTCAAGAACAGCACCCCCAACTCCCCCGCGCTCTATAGTCCCTATCATAAATCGGACCCCATTAAACCTGCCCATATTTCCCAGCTAGTGCCCTGGTCTGTTTTCCCCAAGGGCTCTTTTCAGCCCTATAATCCCTCCCTCCCCCCACTCACCCTGCCGTCCCCCTTTAACACTTTCGAAGGCAGGCAGTGGCTAGCCGAGGAGGCTGTGTGACCTGCATTTCAACCATCAGTGGGATTTGGAAGCGAGGGGGGAAGGCGGCGGGTGGGGGCGGGGGGTGTTTCTGAAGATTCTGAACCTCTCACTAGTAGTGATGACGAGCGGGCTATGTAGTAAAAAAAAAAAAAATGATGCAATATCAATTTAAACACCGCTCTTTCTGGTCTCCTCCTAAAAGGCATTGGTCCCGAACCTAGATGCAGGCGGGATCACTGCCATTGGAGCCCCCTCCGAAGGAGGAATCGGTTAATCAACTTTGTTTCGAGGATGGCTTTTCTTCTTTTTCTTTTCCAGCCACGCCCATGGCCCGATGAGACCCAGTGGTTTGATCTCTCGCAGGCGTGACTCTTGACTCCTCTAGAGGGGTGAACGTCGCCCTCCTCGCCTCTCCCTCTCCCACCTCTCCCTCGCTTCCCCCCTCCCCTTTTAATTTCTTCTGGGGCTGTAGGAATCTTGGGACAGGAGAGGGTAAGGGGGGCGGGGGGAAGAGAGCCGCCCTAATGTGCCATGGAAATGAGGGGAGAGGTAGGAATTCTGCAACTCCAACTTTTAGACGGCTGGCAGAGGAAAGCGTTGGCTGCAACCAGCTCATTTGTCTTTCTTTCCAGTACCCACCCACCCCCGCCTTGCATTTCCATACCAGCCGGGTCAATATATCAAAACCAGATGCCTGCCGGTGCGAAGGAGCCTGTCTGAGGAAGAATTGGCTCAACGAGGGTAGACAGAGAGGTTCGACGATCCCAACGTGCCCAGCGGCCTAACAGACCACCCCCAAATGGCTGAGGGATGCAGTAGAGTGCAAAGGTGACCCTCCATCCAACCCCATTGGCTTGACGACTCCTACTTTGAACTCCCCCCCCCCAGTTCCTCACTGACTGAGAGCACTTGGGAGCTGCCCCCTTTCTCTCTCCACAATTTACCCCCACCTTGGTGGCAATCAGAGTCCTCTAGAGACCACGGCAGTCTTTTCTCTCTCTCTCTCTCTCTCCTAATGGATTCGCCTCCTTAGCCTTTTATAGAGGGACGGATGTCACATGAAAGCCCATGGCCTAGAACGAGGACGGGAACCACACACCGCCGAAGAGAAATAACCAGTCTACACAGTTTCTATCTTTGGATCTTTATCTTGTCACACAGTTGCTCTGGTCTCGGAACGTCAGCTCCATGTCTAAACTATCAGCAGACAATAAAGAAATGTACTGTCATCCCTCCCCCATCCGGCCCTCCCCCGATTCCTTTACCGCCCAGAGTTCCTGGATCCCGTTCCCTAGAGCCGGTGATAGGCCCGTTTGAAGTCCGAAACGATTTGGATTTTTTTTTTCCTACCTTAAAATCTTCCCTGGTTTCCCACGCGACCCATGAGGCAAGAAAACGCGGATACCCATCCCCTGGATCTGTCATCCCGGGAAGGGATGTTGTAACTTATATCGTCAATTACACGTTTGCGTAACTTGACCCTCCAAAGAATGGGTTTCCTATTATTTACAAGAAATAGCAACCAACTTTAAAGAAAGTAATAAATTCAGCACTCACCCTGGCTGCCGGTGGCGGAGATCTTTTGAAAACACATTTTTGTTTCTGATTTCCCCCCCCTCTCAGCCTCCTTTTAAAACAGCAGCTTAAAAAAAAAGACACTCGATTAGCATGGACTCCTATAAGAATGATCATTAAAAGTAGTTATAATTAGTTTAATTGGCTGGTCTGATCGGGGCGTGACCCGAGTGAGTTGCCCTTGCCTATACAGGTGGTTCAGAGTTTGTAAAATCATGTCATTTGCAATTCAACTTTTTAAACCATAAGGGAAAGTACTTTTGTTATATTTGTAGACATGTGTCTCACACATTTTTTTGCTTTTTGTAAACTATCTAAGAATAAACATTACAGATCTGGGTTTTAATTTCTCCAGATGGAATCATAAAGTACCTAGTAGATTTGAAAAAAAAAGGAAGAAAGAAAGAAACTGGAGAATTGAGGACACATGTCTGCTGTTCACACTGAGAGCCGAAAAGGAACTTAATGAGAAAGCTGCTCTCTGGAACCACGCAGTTGGGGAAGTTAACTTTACTTCTTCGCAGGAAGGGGGTCGGGGAAGGAGCAGAGAAAGTTTGTCCCTCGCCCCGTGAGCACAGCTGGGTAAAGCGGACTCTGAACTTCCACGTCTATTTTTCTCCTCCTTGGGCTCGGATCCCTCCCAACCTCGCCTGCCTAACCCAAATGATGGTTAGATTGTTTAATTCCCAATCAGCTGTCTCTCCCGGCCCATCTTCCTCCCCTCCCCCCACCTTCTTCCTTCTCTTAGAAATCGTTCCGCAACCCGACCCCCGGGCATCGGACGGAACTGTGATCACGTTCGCTTTATTTCGCTTTATTCCTTGCCCACCCCACCCTCCCGCCTTCCTCGGTCTGGAGACTTACCCTGTAGACTTCGCCCCCTTCGAACACAGACAGGAAACCGGTCTCATTTGGAGCAAAATCTGAAACCGCATTTTATCGACACAATCAAAACCAAGCGAGCACACACTTAGGGCTCCGTACCCAAGAGCCAGGTTCCTCAGAAAAACAAAAACAAACAAAAAAGGTTGGGGGGCGGGGGGAGAAGGGGGACAAGAAATCGGGCTGCCAAGTAGGATTTCAGCTTTCCCAGGGAAGTACCAAATTCTTCCCTCATTCACAAACCTGGGTTTTCTCTTCCCCTCCCCACCCCCACTTCCCCATCAACTTTTCCCTCCACCCGCCCCCCCCATTGCCACCCCCAATTCTTTTCTGTCTCTCGCCTGAACCGCCAAAGTTTAATAGTTCTAGCGACTGTATGTCTTCCTCCCACCCCCACCCCCCCACCCCCTACCGCACCCCAGGCCCGAGGCAGCGCTTGGCGTGTGGCGGATTTGCCCCACCATAATTCAGGTTCTGTGTGTGAGACTCCAGCCCGCGTCATCTGGATCCTGCAGACAAACAGCATTAAATATTCATAGGGGAACAGTTCATTTCTTAAAGGAGAACTTACCAGAAGGGAAAGTTCACAGCCAAAGGCAAGAGGACAGAAAAGCGTGGATTTCTTTCTTTTTCTTTTTTTTTAAACCCCTTTTCTCCTTAAGTGTGAAACACCCCTGCATCCATCCAGGCAGGAGGAGGGCAGCTTCGGGGCGGAGATGGGCGTCCCGAATTTCACTTTCATTTATTTATTTATTTATTGCGGGAGTAGAGGAGACTTTTCTAACCCTAGTCAGTCTTTGCGGCCTCTACAGACCCTCCTTTCCCCGACTCCAAACTCCCAAACCTCCCTTTTCTCTTTCCCGAAAAAAACCCCCAAAAAACCCGAGCGATTGGAGACGCGGGTTGGCTTCCCGTGAAGCCACCGCTGCGAATGCCCCACGGTAACTTGAAACACCCCATACACACACGGTTTATAAAACACTGCATTTGGCAAAAGCAAATTCCAGTAAAGCGTACTGTTAACATGAGAGGAGAAACTGCACCTGCAGCCTTTTTTTTCCCCTTTTTAACAGCTTCTTGGAAGGTCAGTCAAGGGGAAGCAAGGGGCTTTACTATCTGCTGCTATCAAGGTGCGCATCTAAACTGCAGCCCCGTTGGTCTCTTTCTTCTTCCCCCTCCTGAGGCCTAGCCGTTAATGGTTAACCAAATACTGATTTCCCTCAATCCTGCTGCTTGGGGACGGGGGCTGGGGTGGGGGGATTTGTCTTCAGTAGGGGGTGGGGGTGGGTGTCAGGGCAGGGTCGGACCTGTTTGAAAGTTACCCAACAAGGCACAAGTCTCTGCAACCCCCCCGCTCCACCCCAGGCCTATCTATCCCTATACCTATAGGTATCTATCTATACCTATTTGTTTGTCCCGAACCAAGAGCCCTCACGACCCGCTCTCCACCCGGCACGCGGAATTCCGCCTGTTCCATAAATTAAGAAAAAAATGAAAGTATACGATGGTTTAAAAACAAAACAAAGCAAAACAATATTTAGCCCCGGGCAACTTCATTCGGGTTGAAACTATCTTTCCAAAGGTCAGATGTCCGGCTTGAAAGATCTGTCGTCGCTCCCCTCCCACCTTTCCCTTTGATCATACTTTTCTGATATTCTCCTTTACTTTTTAATAGTCTCATATCTGGGGAAGGGTTGTTTTTTTCCCTCCCCTCTCTTTGTATGCCATTTCTTTTTGTTTCAAACAATAACAGTTTTACAAGTGGTTGTAAAGCTTGTAGCGCCATCTAATGGGAGCAGAAAAAAGTCTCTGCTCCAGAGAGGATACAACTAATTAATACAGCAGTAGGGATTCTTCACTTAGTGCGCTCTTTTCTCTTTCTTCCACCCCCACCCCGCCCCATTCTTCCCACCTCCAACCCCTTTTACAGTTTATTCCGCAATTGCCGTGGGGTAAGGAATGGAAGAGACAGGTGGGCGGGGGAAGGGACGTCGGGTCACGACCCTGGGATTGGAAAACAAATCCAGGGCACTCTCGCTTGGAAATTCTCTTCACAGACCGTCCTTTGGCCCAAATTGGGCTGGAGTCGTGGGGACCCTTCTCTGTTCAGCTGCTGCTCTCCTCTTTTTGGCCCGAAGGTCCTCCGTTCCCCCCTTTCAGCGTTCACCGAAAGCAGAAGACGAAGGACCTCTCGTAGCGTCCTAGGGAAAAGCAGGATCCGACCCTAAAGACTTTAGAGTTTTCTGGCCTGGGTTGCAAGACGCCCTCCACTCTTCAGCTACACCTGCTTTCTGAAATCCAAGTACATCCTAGAGGGATTAAACTCTTTAAACATCACTCCCACTCCCGAATGCAAACATACATATACACACACACACCCAAACACACATATATTAAAGCTTTACTTATTCAAGAACACACTTGCCCCAGTGCTTTGCACATAGTAAGCGCTCAATAAATACTATTTAATGAATGAATGCTCCCTGCCCACCACCCCTACCATGAACGCACACGCGTGCAGACACATACACACGCTGATTTATACCCACATGAATACAAACATAAAGACATACGAATACAACTATTCAGACCTTCACTTCTACGAAGGCACTCTTCTCCCCTCTTCCTCTACCAAGAATATGCATTCATGCACTCGGACATTTACACGCACACACACACACACACACTGATTTATACCTGGATGAATACAAACAAAAAGACACACAAATAGAAATGTATGGATGCTCACAAATACACACATTATGTTCGTACACATGTATACTCTTTCATATACATGCACTGAAGTATAAACACTCATAAACATCAGGACATTTCCACACACACATATGCACCAGATACAAATGTAAGGACATTTATATAACTGCCCTCACCTTCCCTTCCCCTCGACACATGCCCCAACTCATGCCCCTTACCCCTTACCCATCTTTGATCCTAATGTAATGGGAGGAGAAAGGGAGGATCAGAGAACTCTCGCCCTTTCCAAGGATGAGCATAGGTGGAGGGACAGGGTTTGGGAGAGGACATTTCGAGGTGAGGGTGGGATGGGGCTCCCTGCTGTTATTTGGGACACGTCCAGAGAGAAAGCTTAGTGAAGGGACAAAGCAGGCCAACTGGCCTGGAGCAGCTATCCCTGGCAATGGGTACAGAAGCTCTGACAACTGGGTCTGGCCCAGGTCTTATCCTGGACAGAGGGTGGCATTGTGGATAGAACATGGGCCTGCGAGTCAGAAAGTCATGGGGTCTAATCCCTGCTCTGCTACATGTCTGCTTTAGTGACCTTGGGTAAGTCATTTCACTTCTCTGTGCCTCAGTTACCTCATCTATAAAATGGGGAGTGAGATTGTGAGCCCCACATGAGATAGAGACTGTGTCCAACCCATTTTGTTTGTATCCACCCCAGTGCTTAGTATAGTGCCTGGTACATAGTAAACACTTAATACCATAATTGTCATTAGTACTAGAGGTGCTCTAAGCTGTGACAGGCCACAGAAAGCTTTACATCTGACTTCAGAGGCTGGAGCCAGATGCCCGAAGTTGGTGCACTTGGGATATGGAAAAACAAGGGGCCTCTTCCCTTTCCTCCCATATCCCCCCTCCCTCCGACCCATTCACCCCCATCCCCTGCTTGCTCTACCCCCTTCCTACCTTAGCCCCTCCAGGCTATTATCTAGTGGACCAGCTGAGGAGGGCCCAGCCCACCAGGATTGCCTGCCTGGCCTCTTACCTGGCTATGGCAAAGGCAGAAAGAACCCCAGGCCAATAAAGCCAAAGAGTCATGGAGACTAGTCTCCTCCACTCCACCACCCATTCCCATCAGACATACCTCAGAACCCTTACCAGTCCTGCCCTTTTCTTCCCAGAAGTGCTCTGGGATGAAAGTAAGAATGGTGTACTATTTGCCAGGCCTTGGGAGAGATAGACAATAATCGTATTGGACACAGTCCCTATCCCCTTTAGGGCTCACATTCTGATGGGTAGGGAGAATGGCTATTGAATCTCCATTTTACAGATGAGGAAATAGAGGCACAGAGAAGTGAAGTGACTAGTCTCAAGGTCACACAGCAGGCAAGAGGCAGAGTTGGAATTAGAATCCAAGTCTTCTGACCCCCAGGCCTGAGCTCTTTCCACTAGGCACACTATTCTTATCATGGATTCTCCAACTAAGTCAGTGCAGGCACAGTGAAATAGAGATTCGAGCAATTATCTGATGAATTTGCTCTATTTAGACTGGATCAATCAGTGGTGTTTACTGAGTGCTTACTAGGTGCAGGACCTGTACGAAGTGTTTGGGAGAGTACAACCCAAGAGACATTTCTTACCCACAAGGTTACATCATAGTTTCCCTTAACTCCAATTTCTCAAAAGTGATATATGGACATTTTTGCCAGAATTATCTGAATAATTACCTCTTCTATTTGCCCCACCATGCACACCCTTGTACTTTATTTTTTATTGCTTTTCAAAGAGGGAACAGATTTTAAATTTTCATCTCAACACGGGAGGTTGAAAAGATCTCATGAATTCCTTCAGTCCCCACTCCACCTCATACTAGAAATGAGTTTCTACTAAGAAAGAAAGATACCACCAGGAAAGGTACCATATTAAGTGTATACTGGAGAGAGAGCAGGAAAGAGTGAAAGAGAAGAGATCTATGGAGAGAGATTGAGAGAGGGAGAGACAGATATATGTATCCTTATATATGTATATTAGATATAGGTATCGGTATACCTATATCTAACATACCTATATCTAATATACATATATGTAGGGAAAGATGGGGAACTAAGATTTTTTAAAAAATCATTACAGTACTTGCTAAGAACTTACTATATTCCAGTACTAAGTACTCAAGTAGAAACAAGTTAAACAAGTTGGACACAGTCCCTATCCCACATGGGGTTCACAGTCTAACTAGGGGGGAGTACGATTTAATCCCCATTTCACAGAGGAGGTAACTGAGGCACAGAGCAGTGACTTGCCCAAGGTCACACAGCAGACATACGGCAGATCCGGGATAGAGCCCAGGTCCTCTGACCCCCAGTCCAGTGCTCTTTTCACTAGGCCATGCTGCTTCTCCAAGATCTTGGGCCACGCCGACTGAATGAACGCCACCTGGGACAGCGGCTCAAGTGGCACTAGTTCTTCTGGCTTCTCTTCCTTCCCACAAGGCGGCACCACAGGAGACACTCACCCAGCTGCTTTCCTTCTGCGATGCCAGGGTGGGGAGACAAGCAAAGGAAGAAAGTCAAGACGTGGTGGAGCGAGGGGAATGAACGCCCATCCGTTCCTCATTTGGTGGGTCTGTCTATGGGATGCAGCAGCAGGAGGCTGTGGTGGCGTGGACCGTGGCTCTTGCCTGGTCAAATCAATCAGTTCGAATTATTGAGCTCTTACTGTACGCACAACACTGTATTAAGCACTTGGGAGAGTACAATAGATTATAAGTCAGTAGACGTGTTCCCCGCTGACAACAAGCTTAGAGTTACTAGAGGGGGAGGTAGACAGTATATATAAGTTACAGATATGCACCTAAATGCCATGGGACTGAGGGAGGGGTGTATAAAGGATTTAAGTGCAGACAGAGAGCCAGGCCTCAGGCAGAGGAGATGCCTGAAGCTGTCTCCCAAAACCTAAGAACCCCTTGCATTTCCCAGACCCAGCTCTCTTGCTCTCGCTCCTTCCCTGAGATTGTTTGCTGGCAGGAGAAATCACTTCCTCAACCTCAGAGGCAACCGGCAGCCAACCTGCATCCTCTTCCTTCAACCAATCAGTTGTATTTATTGAGTGCTTATAGTGTGGAAAGCACTGTATTAAGTGCTTGGGAGAGTGCAAGATAGAGTTGGAAGACACATCCCCTGCTTACACTGAGTTTACAGTCTAGAGGGATCATCTTACAGTCTGCTCCCCTCTCTTTCTTCCAGACTTTAAGCTCCTTGTGGGCAGGGAACGGGTCTAATTTGTAGATCCAAGTGCTTAGTACAGTGCTCTGCACATAGTTAGCTCTCAATAAATAGCATTGATTCACTGATTGATTTCCACACAGGGTTTGGCTCCTGTCCAGTGTATTTCCTCCCCAATTCCCCTTTGTCTTTCTCACACACACACACACACACACACACACACACACACACCCGACACCCCGCCCCGCTTTCGGAAGACTGGTTAAAAACAAAGCAGTAAACTCCATTCATTCATTCATTCAATAGTATTTATTAAGCGCTTACTATGTGCAGAGCACTGTACTAAGCGCTTGGAATGTACAATTCAGCAACGCATAGAGACAATCCCTGCCCATTGACGGGTTTACAGTCTAACTGGGGGAGACAGACAAAAATCAAGACAACTTAATCATGATAAATAAAATCAAGGGGATGTACACTTCATTAACAAAACAGGGTAATAAAAATATATACAAATGAGCACAGTGCTGAGGGGAGAGGAAGGGAGAGGGGGAGGAGCAGAGGGAAAGAGGGGAACGGGGGCTTAGCTGAGGGGAGGGGAAGGGGGAGCAGAGATGGAGCAGAGGGAAAAGGGGAAGCTCAGTCTGGAAAGGGCTCTTGGAGGAAGTGAGCTCTCAGTAGGGCTTTGAAGAGGGGAAGAGAGTTAGTTTGGTGGAGGTGAGGAGGGAGGGCATTCCAGGACAGCGGGAGGTCGTGGGCCAGAGGTTGACGGTGGGATAGGCATGAACGGGGGACGGTGAGGAGGTGAGTGGCAGAGGAGCAGAGTGGGGTGGGCAGTAGAAGAGAGAAGGGAGGAGAGGTAAGAGGGGGCAAAGGGGGGAGAGCCTCGAAGCCCATAGTGAGAAGTTTTTGTTTCGTGCAGAGGTTTGATAGGCAACCACTGGAGATTTTTAAGAAGGGGAATGACATGTCCAGAGCGTTTCTGCAGGAAGATGAGCCGGGCAGCGGAATGAAGAATAGACTGGAGTGGGGAGAGACAGGAAGAAGGGAGATCAGAGAGAAGGCTGACACAATAATCTAGTTGGGATATTATGAGAGCTTGTACCAGTAAGAGAGCCATTTGGATGGAGAGGAAAGGGTGGATCTTGGCGATATTGTAAAGGTGGGAACGGCAGGCATTAGTGACAGACTGGATGTATGGGGTGAATGAGAGAGCTGAGTCAAGGATGACACCAAGGTTGCAGGCTTGAGAGACAGGAAGGATGGTCGTACCATCCACAGTGACAGGGAAGTCAGGAAAATGACAGTGCTTGGGAGGGAAGATAAGGAGCTCAGTTTTGGACACATTGAGTTTTAGGTGGTGGGCAGACATCCAGGTGGAGACGTCTTGATGGCAGGAGGAGATACGATCCTGAAGGGAGGGGGAGAGAACAGGGGAGGAGATGTAGATTTGTGTGTCATCTGTATAGAGATGATAGTTGAAACCGTAGGAGTGAATGAGTTCACCAAGGGAGGGAGTGTAGATGGAGAACAGAAGAGGGCCAAGAACTGACCCTTGAGGACCCCCCCCCCCCATTAGGGGATGGGAGGGGGCGGAGGAGCCCATGAAGGAGACCTAGAATGAACGGTCAGAAAGATAAGAGGAGAACCAGGAGAGGACGGAGTCCATGAAGCCAAGGTGAAATAGAGTGTGGAGGAGAAGGGGATGGTCGACAGTGTCAAAGGCAGCTGAGAGGTTGAAGAGGATTAGTATAGAGTAGGAGACATTGGATTTGGCAAGAAGGAGGTCATGGGTGACCTCTGAGAGAGCAGTCTCGGTCAAGTGGAGGGGACGGAAGCTCCAGGGCATAGGCGATTACATGGGAAACAGTGGAAGGCTCCCCAATTAATCATAGTATTTATTAAATACCTTCTACTTGAGGAGCCATGTATTAAGCGTTTGGGAGACTACAATAGAGGTAGAATACACTATCCCTGTTCAAGGGGCTTACAATCTCCTCTATTCCAAAAACAAATTCAGGACTGGCTCTACACAGTAAGTGAAACAGCAACCCCCAGGGCTTGAAGCCAGGAGTGTGCGGGGAGGGTTCTGGTTGATGGCAGATAAATTGAAAGCTTCTGTCTGAATCAGAAATGGCACATTTGTGGAAAAGGACATGGAAGGTGGAATGCAGTAGATTTGGAGTAAATATGGGGAGGGTTAGGAGTCCCCTCAGAGAAATACTTAAGGCTCGGGAATCTGAACTGACTTCAGTATGATATTAATCACATTCATTATGTGCAGAGCACTAGAGTACAATATAACAGAGTTGGTAACATATTCTCTGCCCACAACAAGCCTACATTTCAGCAGGGAGAATGTTAGGATGCTAGTGCATCCAGGAGGACAATGACATCACCTGAAATGGGAGCATGCGGTAAATTTTTCCCTGCTCTGAACAAATCAACTCTATGCCCTGCTGGCAGTCAAATGTCTCTTTTCTCTTTCTACCTCAATCTTAGGTCCTGTAGATAGACAATTCCACAATGGTCTCCTGACTAAATCAACCAATGTGGTATTTATTGAACATTTACAGTATGCAGAGCACTATGCTAAGCTCTTGGGAGAGTACAACAAAGTTGGTAGACAAGATCTTGCCCTTGAGAGACTGCAGTACCACTCAGGAACATCTTTTGGGAAGCCCTACTTAGGAATGCAATTCCCACCACACGCCCCCTACTCTATTTTTATTAGTTGAATGTGGAAGAGATAATCTTTAATTGATCCTCCCATGATTAAATTCTTGCTCCCCTCTTCTCTCCTTCCTCTCTTTTAAAGTGAGGTAAGGGAATGGAGGAATTGGAGGACTTTCTAGGATGGCTCTCCAGGACGTAACTGCCCTCTGGGTCAAATCTGAGGGAGAGGTTCATCTCCCCATGAACTCTGACATGATAGCATCTGTATTTCGAGGCTAAAGAAGGGAGTTGCAAGGAGATTCCAGTTGGAGGGATTAGGAGGCATCTGAGATGAAAAGAGCCTTCAGAACTCCCAAAATGACATGGTATCTGGAATATGGCTCTTGAATACATTTTTTTTCCCTGGATTCTATCATGAGAGAGTAAGAGCTCAGGTTTACATTCACTGTGGCTTATTAAGTGTGTGTTGCACTTCTATCTGTTTACTGAGTGTTTGCCTCTCCCTCAGCCTGACCCTGTCAGGGAAGATCTCCAGAGACCATCCCTACAAGGTTACCATGTAGAATGGCCCTCCCAATAAACATATCATTCACAGATTAATCTGCGTTACTAATTTTATGGTCTATAATTTGATGAAGCGGGTTACTGACAAATAGAAAACTAGCTTATTCATACAGACACACACAGTGTGTATATGCTTTATAAAGACAGAAACAGAAATAGAATAAAAGTTGCATAGACACATGGTTTATATATAGCATGAAATAAATACCCAAGAATCCTTCAATAAATCGGTCAAGCAATGGTATGTGTTGAGTGCTTACCGGGTGCAGAGAACTGTACCAAGCTCTTGGAAGAGTTCAATGCAATGCAGTAGGTAGACAATCCCTGCCCACAAGGAGCTTATTGATTGTAAATGAACAAGTCTACCTTCGTGGAGTGTGGTTAGCATTTATGCTGGGGGGTGAGGAAGGAGAATAAATCTCACTCTCTCTTCCTTCCACCTCCCCCCACCATGGATAGGCCTGACCAATGGGCTCTCTGGCCCTTGTACCAGATAAGACTATTTCCCTCCACTTTTTTTTTTTTAGGGTATTTTATGGTATGACATTTTCCTGCTATTTCATTATAGGGTCTCCCAGTGCACAGCTAATGTCCTCTTGTTTGTGCTGAGAATCAGTGTTGATCTACCCGCATAGCTGAGTAGAGACTATGAGCCCTGGTCCAACAGAAGGCACAGTATGGGGGTCCAGAAGCCACCACCAACCCAGAAAGATTCCAGAGGGGGAAATCAGAACAGCAGCAGCAGCAGCATCTCAACACCTTGTAAACGCAAAGCATTCACTCATTCATTCATTCAATCGTATTTATTGAGCACTTACTGTGTGAAAAGCACTGTACTAAGCAGTTGGGCACTGAGTGCCCACTATCTACTCTACTAGACACTTGGGAAACACATAACAAATGAAAGATGCAGCCATAGCTCTCAAAACATTTATAGCCTAATCGAGAGAAAAGTTGACAACTTTCCAAACAATAGGTAAAAGAATAAAAGCGTAGATCATTCATTCAATCATATTTATTGAGCACTTACTGTGTGCAGAATACTCTACTAAGTGCTTGGGAGAGTACAATGTAACCATAGACACATTCCCTGTTGCACTGAGGAGATCCAATGAAGATAACAACAAAGGAAAAGTAATGAAATAAGTAGTAAGTCAGTGAACGGACATATACCTGAGGGTAAAGTGGGCTGACGGGGTTCCAAGGCCATGGTAAGGGAATTCTTCTAGAGGATCTTTTTTTTTTTTCCTTTTCATGGTATTTGTTGAACACTTACATTATGCCAGGTACTGAACAGCACACTGGGGTAGATACAAGTTAATCAGGTCGGACAGAGTCCTTGTCCCACATGGGGCTCTCACAGTCTTAATCCCCATTTCACAGTTGCGGTAACGGAGGCACAGAGAAGTTAAGTGACTTGTCTAAGGCCATACAGCAGACAAATGGCAAAGCTGGGAGTAGAATAGAACAGCAGCAGCATTTAAGTGCTTACTATATATCAGGCACTGTTCTAAGCACTGAGGTAGATACAAAGTCATCAGGTTGGACATAGTCTCTGTCCCACATAAGGCTTACAGTCTCAATCCTCATTTTGTCACACAGCAGACAAGTGGCAGACGAGTGGAAGAACCAGGATTAGAATCCAGGTCCTTCTAACTCCTAGATGCATGCTCTATCCACTAGGCCATACTGCTTCTCCTATATTCACTTTTTCTTCATTGTACCTTTTCGGGTATAGTTCTGGAGGACAGTTGAGGGGAAGAGAGGCAGGAGGATCAGTGAGAGAGCTAATCATAAGGAACCCAAGTCCCTTGTTCCTCACAGTCCATCTTCCTCCAAGTTTCCAAGCTTGCTCCTTCCCAAAGTTTATCTGGGTTCCCTTTCTCCCCAACCCTTCCCACCGGGAAAGATAGACACCAATCAGAACTACACACAGAAGATTTTAATAACCAACATCATTGTTGCAGCAATATAGTTGACGATGCTAATAGTGTAGTAAAAATATCTATTTACCAAGGAGACAAAGTATATACAGTAGACTGTTGGTCCTTTATGTAGTTAAGGAAATAAATGAAAGCCAGCAGACTTTTTTTTTTCCTTTATCATTCCCAAACTAAGAAAAGATAGTTTCTATTCAGTAACTTGGGCAAGGCAAGGTTTGAATACGAATCTAAGGCATTAGGTTGATCCACACTTTCATTTTGTTATGGATTTTCATGCAGTTCAAACTAAGAAAATCCCAGCTTCACCACTTGCCTGCTGTGTGACCTTAGGCAAATTACTTAACTTTTCAGTGCCTCAGTTGCATCATCTGTAAAATGGGGATTAAGACTCTGAGCCCCATGGACTGTGTTCAACCTGAGTAGCTTGGATCTACTCCAGTGCTTAGTGCAGTGTCTGACCCAGTAAGTGATTAACAAAAACTATTTAAGAAAGAGAAACCAGTAAAGATAGGTGCTCATATTCTGACAGCAAAGTGAGCAGCAGAGAAACCACTCTGAATTTTAAAAATACATAGGCACTTTAGTGAGGGAATTCAACGGAAGTCCAGCTCCTAAAGCTTCTCCAATACGCCATTATGCCAAATTTGATTTATTTTTTCCTCATATATTCCAAAAGGAAACTTCAGAAAATAGGAAGAAGAAAAAGATTTCATTTTTATTTTATGAAATCCTAAATAAGATGTTTTATAAATACCTTTACGCAGGGTTTCACAAAGATGCTATTTCCTTTAGAAATCAGCAAATTAATTAGCCTGATGTTCTCTTTCCCTCCTCCGGGAAGAAAACACCCTACCATAGTTGAGGTATTGCACCAGTAATAAGTTAATAATCAGTAGTATTTGTTGAGTGCTTACTGTGTTCAAAGCAATATATTAAACAGTTGGGAGAGTTCAGTAGAGTTGGTAGGCACGATCCCTGTGCTCAAAGAACTCAGCTATGTTCTCTCCGCCCAAGAGGGAATTGTTCATTAAGGAAGCTCAACATCAGGCCTCAGAAGGGCACTTTTAATGTGGCACTGATGTTCTGGGTACCCAGAAGTCACCATGCTGAAAAAGTAGCCCATTTTCCTCTAGCTTGAGAATATCATCTGAGAGTGATAGGAGAAAGAAAGCATCTTGGCCTAGTGGATAAAGGACAGCTCTGGGAGTCAGAAGGGCCTGAGTTCTAATTCCAGCTCCTCCACTTGTCTGCTGTGTGACTTTGGGGAAGTCACAACTTCTCTGGGCCTTGGTTACCATATCTATAAAATGGGGATTAAGACTGTGAGCTCCATCTAGGACATGGACTATCAACTTGATTAGCCTGTAACTACCCCAGGGCTTAGTACACTACCTGGCACATAGTAAGCACTTAACAAGCACCATTTAAAAAAAAAAGGAGAAAGTGAGACAGAAACAGGAGTAGGTGTGAAAGTGCAAATCAGACCTACTGGGTCTGTTGCAGTGTTGCCAGTGGAAAGTCAATTTGAGGCAGTGAGGGAAAACTTGACTAACAAGCCCATCCCTGAATATTTATCAAAACATTTTTACCAGAAAACTGGGAATAAGGCATAAGAGAACTCTTCTCTCACTTGGGCCCACGGGCTTCTCCTTGTGGAATAACTGAGAAGAATAAAACTCAATGGACTCCCTGGAATAACTTCACAGAGGGACATGGGAAAAATTTCAGAAAGTCCCATGGAATTGGGAGAGTTCTGCCTGAAGGCAGGGAAATGGATATATGATCGGACAAATGACCTGTGGGAGGCTCTTAATTCTGAGATCTCACTGACAATAACTACTCTTTTTCCAGGGCTGAAACTCCAAAATGACCAAGTCCCCTGATATCAAACAGTCTTGCTGCCCAATTCAGATGGGCATGTTTATGTCCTGAAAAGTTTTAGGTTTTTTGGGACACTGCTTCTTTAAAAAACAAAAAACAAAAACCCAATAACCAGTTAAGCTATTCATACTCAAGGCTGTCAAGAGGGGTGGTAAAGTGATGTGAAGGGATGCAAAGAACCACCATCAAGAAGGGTGGTGGAAAGTGATACATGGGCAAGGAATGTGTCTGTTTATTGTTATACTGTATTATCTAAAGTGCTTAAGTACAGTGCTTTGCACACAGTAAGTGCCCAATAAATATGACAGACTAGGGAGGGAGAGACCCACCTTTCTTTCCTACAGCCACTTGAGTTGCAGTGGAAGAGGTTTGAGATGAACTGGTCCATTCACTGCTTCCTGGGGAAAATCAGTGATATAGCAGCAGTTGGTTCAACTGCTGCAAGTAAGAGAATGCCTGTCAGAGCTATGCATCTGTGATGAAGGTTTCTTCCCCCCTTCCCCGGCATTTGTTAAACACTTACTATGTGTCTGGCACTGTTCTAAACATTGGGGTAGATACAAGATAACCAAGTTGAACAGAATCTCCGATCCCCCATATGGGGTTCGCAGACTAAATCAGAGGGTGGAGGATTTAATCCCCATTTTGCCGATGAGGAAGATGAGACATGGAGAAGTTGTGACTAGCTCAACGTCACACGGCAGACAAGTGGCAGAGCTGGGATTAGGACTCAGGTCCTCTGACTCCTTCATTCGTTTAATCATATTTATTGAGTGTTTACTATGTGTAAAGCACTGTACTGAGCGCTTGGGAAAGTACAATAAAACAACAGACACATTCCTGCCCACAACGAGCTCACAGTCTAGAGGGGAACTGTATTCCGTGTTCCAGGCCCTGGGCTCTTTTCACTAGTTCTCATTGCTTTTCTGACTGAAGAATACCTAAGGAGAATACCTAGGGCATTCTTTAAAAATGTCACATGGTCCAGCAAGAAACCTGGAAAGTAGCTGGCTCACATGGGTGTTGAAGACTGTAGCAGGTACCAAAGAAACTCTCTGCTCAGTTTTTATTTACATTAATATCTGTCTCCCCCTCTAAAAATGTTGGTATTTGTTAAGCGCTTACTATATGCAGAGCACTGTTCTAAGCGCTGGGGTAGATACAGGGGAATGAGGTTGTCCCACGTGAGGCTCACAGTCTTCATCCCCATTTTACAGATGAGGGAACTGAGGCACAGTGAAGTGACTTGCCCACAGTCACACAGCTGAGAAGGGGCAGAGTCAGGATTTGAACCCATGACTCTGAATCCCAAGCCCGGGCTCTTTCCACTGAGCCACGCTGCTTAGACTGTATGTTCTTTGTGGGCAGGGAACTGCTATATTATACTCTCCCAAGGGCTTAGTACAGTGCTCTTCGCACAGTAAGTGTTCAATAAATACCATTGATCAATTGATCATTATAGTACTATGGAGCTTTAGGTGTTATTCTGAAGTTGTTTTGGCTGTAATACCAAAGGATCTGTGTATTTAACCTTTTGAATACCAAAGGTTTTGTGTATTTTACAATGTGGTTCATCTTTGACCACCTACTCATTTCATTCTATTCCCTAGTAGGTATATGAATGATAGGAAAAGAGTGTAAAGAGCACCGGGCAAGCCATTATCACTATAATCAACTCATTTGCCGAAGTTCAACATTCTCAAGTCTCTAGACTAAGCTCTGACTGTCATTCTCATCAGGAGACTCCACCATCAGCAGTGGGAATAAGAAGAATAACAAGAAAAAAAATACTAGTATACTGATACTTTTAAAACACCTATGTGCTAAGAACTGAAATGCATACAATAAAACAGACTGGAAAGTCCCACATAGGACTCAAAATCAATGATATTTAGTAAGTGCATCCTCATTTTACCAAGGTGGAAACTCACACAGAAGTCAAGTGACTTGCTCAAGGTCACATAGGCGGGTGGCAGAGTTGACATTAGAATACAGCTCTCCTGTCCCAAACTCTTTCCAGGGGGCTGTGCTGCAGAAGAAAATGGTGGGCTATGGCAAAGACACGAGAAGGTGAGTAGGAATTTCCATTTTCCTCCTTCTTTCCCATATTCTATCTCCCCCCAACCCTTCTGTTTCCCCTGGTCCCACCCACTTTTAAGTACCACTCACTCATTTACAACCTACCCACGTTCACCTGAGTCGACTAGAATTTCTGGCTGCCTTGGTCCTCCTACTACCAAGCCATCACCACCCCTCTCCCCACCTCCTTCCCCTCCATGGGCTTTCAGATGTCTAAAGCCTGGTACTCAACTGGCTTGGAAAAGCATTTTCTTTTCAAGCTTTTAAGAGGGAACTATAAACAGCGTAGAAAGGGGAAAAAACAATTAAGCACTACAACCTTTTATTCTGCATAACGATTAGCAACAATTAAGTATTTGATGAATTTTCTTTCTCACTTGTATAATGATCACAAGGGCCATTCACTCACTTCCCCAAGAATAAAGAGGGGCCGAGGAAGAATTAGCTTTGTAAAAGGATAACCCATTCTAAGTATAATAAGGTGCATTTAAGAATATTGTGGGTTTTTTTGTGTGT
This sequence comes from Ornithorhynchus anatinus, assembly GCF_004115215.2. Taxonomy (NCBI): domain Eukaryota; kingdom Metazoa; phylum Chordata; class Mammalia; order Monotremata; family Ornithorhynchidae; genus Ornithorhynchus; species Ornithorhynchus anatinus. The sequence goes on along the minus strand of NC_041729.1, from coordinate 109,182,361 downwards.
TTTTTTTGATAACCAGGGTCTTTAATCTGAGAGTTCCACACTTCTCCATAGGTAATGTATCCATGTATTTTTAAAGAATAATATTGGATGGTTATTTCTTAGAGGGTTAAGGCTCGCTGGAGGGAGATCTGACAGATTACTTTCTGTTGTCTGATACATCAAGACAAATATGGGTTTTAAGTGATTGAAATGGTGCGAAATGCTGTATGTTGAGACAACACTATTCCTGGGTGAAAAGGGAGCTCTGGTTCCAGTCTTGGAGCACCTGTCTGCCAGTTCCCTATCTTTATTTTTCTGGGAAGAAGCAGTCAGAAAGAGTGAGATTGTTTTTCTTAGTGGAGGATTTCTGCCTCGTAAGATACTGCTCTGGAAGCAAAAAAATTGAGATATCTTTCCAGGAACTATTTTTTTGTCTGTGCTCAAGAACACACTTTTGACACCAGGAGGGAAGGAAAGAAATATGAAGAAAGCATAATTTACCTGCCCTTCATATTTGAACAAGATACTAATGATGGGGAGATCCCTAGCCATAAGTGCGGGTGTGACCTCTGGAGCTAAAGATGATTGACATTCCATTCCAAACCGAATACCCCAAAAGATATTGTACTGATACTTTGGTTACCTGACTTGTCGATGTCAGGTACCTATTGTTTTTCAATCTGTCTTAGTTTTGTGCTCTTTTAGAAGATTTTACCCGAAGAAAACAACTCCCTTCCTGTTTGCACATGTTAGTGTCCTCCTGGGACACAATATTTGCTGTCTCCCAACACCTTTCTGCATCTTTTAAAGCAATCATAAGGACAAACTGCAGTCTTCTACCTCTGCCTTTTTTCTGACCTAAGGTAAGTCACTTTACTGTTATGTGTTTTCATTTCATTACCAGTGAAACTAGAAGTGCACATGCACTTGCATGCCAGCACATTATTTCTGAAATATTAAAGTCAGGGGAAGGCCTAGTGGAAAAAGCAGAGGACTAGAAATCAGAAGATCTGCACGCAGTAAGCACTTAATATAATTGAATGAATTTGGATTCTAATCCCAGTTCTGCCACTCCTCTAGATTAAGTTCATTAGGGGCAGGGAATGTGTCTTATGTTGAACTCTTCCAAGCGTTTAGTACAGGGTTCTGCACACAGTAAGTGTTCAAGAAATGATTGATTGATTGCCACTTGTCTGTTGGGTTACCCTGAGCCATCTATTTAAGTCAGTAAATTAGTCAATTGTATTTATTGAGCACTTACTGTGTGCAAAACCCTATACTAAGTGTTTGGGAGATTACAATATAACAGTATAACAGACACATTCCCTCCCCACAGTGAATTTACAGTCTAGAGGAAGAGATGGACATGAATAAATAACATATATGCATATAAGTTCTGTGGGGTTGGGGTGAGGGGGAAATGAATTAAGGGAGTAAGTCAGGGTGACAGAGAGGAGAGGGAGAAGAGGAAAGGAGGGTTTAATCAGAAAAGGCCTCTTGAAGGAGATGTACCTTTGATAATGCATATCAATAAGGAAGGTTTTGAAGGTGGGGAGAATAATTATTTGTTGGATTTGAGGAGGGAGGGCATTCCAGGCCAGAGGCAGGTTGTGGATGAGGGGTCTGCAGTGAGATAGACAAGATCAAGGTACAGTTTGAAGGTGAGCATTAGAGGAACGAACTGTGTGGGCTGGGTTATAGTAGGAGAGTAGCTAGGTGAGGGAGGACGGGTCAAGGTGATTGAGTGCTTTAAAACCAATAGTGAGCAGTTTCTGTACCTCAGTTTCCTCATCTATAAAATGGGGATTGAGCAACCATTCTTCCTTCTACTTACACTATGAGCCCCATTTGGGACAGGGACTGTGTTCAACCTCATTATCTAGTATCTATCCCACAACCTGTTACAGTGCTCAATAAATAGTAAGTGCTTAAATGCCACATTTTATATTTATTATAGGTGGGATGTGGAAATGAAAAGTAATCACCATCATTTTCTTTTTCTTTCCATCCCTGGATCTCTCTCCTGCCTCTCAGTCATTCCCTTTTCTCCATTTAATTTGATTGAATGGGATGACTTGTCTTAACTGATGAAGCAGAGGGGGCTGGAAATACATTAGCACCAGCTCTAGTTCATAGCAATAAAATAGAACCAAAGCACCTTCAATCAATGGCATTTACTGAGTACTACCTGTGTGCAGGGCCTCTTGGGGCAAGGGCTGAAAAAATGAAAAGAAAGGAGTGATAGGAGGGTACAGTGAAAAAGGCAAAGTTTCCAGGTCAGCCAGGGTTTTGAGCTGAAAAGGGCTGAGGGAGGCAGGGTGAGTTGAATTCACTCTGGCAATGCTTTTTCTCAGGTGCCCAGGACCAGTTATGGTTCAGAAACATCTGTGGCCATTGTTTTTAATAGTATTTGTTTAGCGATTACTACATGACAGCCATTGTACTAAGCACTGGGGTAAACACAAGCTAATCAGGTTGGAACCAGTCCCTGTCCCACGCAGGTCTCACAGGCACAGATGAGATAGTTGAGGCACAGGGAAGTTAAGTGACTTTCCCAAGGTCACATGGCAGACGTGGAGGAATGGGATTAGAACTCAGGTCCACTGACTCCCAGACCTGGGCTCATTCCACTAGGGTTGGGAAGGAGGTTAAGAAGAGCTCTTTTCTTCCCCAGTAATAGGGCCTGAACTATGGAGGGTAGTCTTAGTGAGCTCAAATACTTTTTGACATCCTGTTACCTCATAGGAAAAGTGTAGCTCACCATTGGGCAACTGAGGAATAATGAATTCACAACAAAGGCTTACACAAGCTCTCAGTTTGTGCCCTGAAAAAACATTAATGCTCTTGGGCAGCTCAGAAATGGACCTCTAATGGGGGAATGGTCATGGATAGAGGGAGATGATGCTTCTTTTCAAACCACCAAAAGCTTGTTCAGAACTATCAAGTGAGAGATGTAAAATATTCATGGACATTATTTTGTTAGAATATTTTTTAAAAAAAAACATAAGTTTTCAGCTTTACCTTTTGCAAGAGAGAATATATGGGTTTTAGCTGAGGACTTAACAGTACCTGCTCACCTAGCTCAACAGTTTTCACATTTCCAGGAGAGGGTTATTTAGTTTTAGCAAATGAAAAGCTGATACACAGCTCCCTGTGGGCAGGGATCAGGTCTATTAAATGTTATATTGTACTCTCCCAAGCACTCAGTACAGTGTCTGGCATGCAGTAAGTACTTAATAAATGCAGGTGATTGAAATGATTGATTTGATTATCCTACATACATTAAACACTCAAATATAATTGAAATAAATTAACTGATAATCAATCATATTTATTGAACAGTTACTTATCACAAGTCCCCACTTCATACCAATCAGAATCTTTCTGGACTAGTGAAGCTTCAGTGACCCACAGTAGAAATCAAACAACACCTCTGATCACCAGTGTTAATGTAATAATAATAATATTAACAATGATATTTGTTAAGCACTGAATATGTGCTAAATACTGTTCTAATCAATGGGGTAGATCAATGGGTAATCAGGTTGTCCCATGTAGGGCTCACAGTCTTAATCCCCATTCTACAGATGAGGTAACTGAGGTATAGAGAAATCACAGAGAACCAGACCAGAGTCACAGAGCTGATAAGTGGCAGGGCTGGGATGAGAACCCACAACCTCAGACTCCCAAGTCCACGCTCTTTCCATTGTCATGTGACTTCCTTAATGTGCAAAACGCTTTTTACTTAGTTTACCAACATGCAAGGGAGTGACATATAGACACACACTCACTCAACCAAGGGTCCAATACCAGTCAGTGGTCAAAGAAGCCCATTCTACCAATGCTTCTTCCTGCTTTCAAGTGCTGCTGCTGCCTTCTGTTGCTATCCTGGTGCTTCCTTCTTGCTTCTGCTCCCTTTGTCTGCCTCCAGGCTGCTTCTTTACATGAACTCCCATCTGATTCAAAATAAGCAACTTTTATCTGTCTTAGGTGTGGCAGTTGAGACCCTACCTGAGCCCAGGCCCTTTATCGGATAGAACAGGGAGAGAAAGCCACACCTCCCTCTGTGCTCTGCCCCCAAAGTCCCGCAATCACCTGTTTCAGGTAGAGCCCATCAGTGGCTTAGCAAAGTCTCTTCCTTGTTGCTGTTCACGGGATCATAAACAGTCATTCACAAGGCAGGTTATTGTGGGCTCCCCACATTACTGTGTGCAGAGCGCTGTACTAAGTGGTTGAGAGAGTACAGACCAACAATCATAACAGACACGTTCCCTGCCCACAACTAGTTTACAGTCTAGAAGGTACAGTCTAGATTGATTCAGACAAAGTGCTAGTTAGTGGCCAAGTTCAACCCTGGAATAAAGAGATTGAAACTCTTTGAGGGCAGGGATGGTGTCTACCAAATTCATTGTACTGTAATCTCTCAAGTGCTTAGACAATTCTTGGCACACAGTAAGGGCCCATTAAATACCAACGATTGATAGATAAATGCTGTGAAAACACAATGAAGCCGTTTCAAACAAAACAGCATCACAACGGACTGCCGGAAGGCAGCAGCGCCAGGCAGGCGAGCCTGATATGTAGCAATCAGCAGAGGGGCTACTCTCTTTGAGAAAAGACATCAGGAAGATCAAGAAATCAAAAGGCTGATTTGAAAGAAGCAAGTATTGCAAGTAGAACATATATCACTATGACAAAATGTGACCTTTCTGCCTACACAGTGTGGGATGGAATGTCCACCATGTACTTGCTTTTTCAACCCACTTGTATGGGATTACAATATCACTGGCATCATCTTCAAATATCATCAGGTGTACCATCACCTATGCCCTATTTTCTACCCTTCAATCTTGTTTACTGCATAAGAAACTGCTCCTTTATATGCTTAGCTAACAGTCAATCAGTGGTAATTTTTACATACTGTGTGCAAAGCACTGTACTAAGCAACATTTTTATGGTACTCATTAAGTGTTTACTATGTGTCACAGACTGTACTAAGTGCTGGGGTAGATACAAGGTAATCAGGTTGTGCACAGTCCCGGTTCTACATGGGTCTCACAGTCTAAGTCAGAGGGAGAAGGATTTAATCTCCATTTTATTGAAGAGGAAATTGAGGCTCAGAGAAGGTCACGCAGCAAACAAGTGACATTAGAACCCAGGTCTTCTGACTCCCGGGCGCATGCCTTTTCTCAAAGCCATACTGCTTCCCTAAGCACTTGGGAGAGTACAATAAAGTAGACATGATCTTAAACACACTTCTAGGCTCTATTTTCTCCCCTCATAATCTCAGTTTCACAGATGATCAGATGACCTGGGAAGTTTTGATTTTTAATGCAGCTTTCCTGAGTAAACAGCAAATTTGATAAATTTGATCTGGCTCTTCACATCACCAGGATGAATAAGATTCATAACATGATTTGGCTCCTCATCTCATCATTATTTATTTTCCTTAATAGTCTTTTATGAACATCCTTATCAGAAGCTTTTGAGGAGCCTGTAAATTATATCCAGGGGGTCAACTCTGCCTAATGTTTTTATTAATCTGAAAATTATCACGGTATTAAATCCTGAATACGCATCAAACCCCAGAAAGCCTCAAATGCGTTAATTAAAACACAATTTGAAGAATTTATTTCCAGATATAGAAAAAACTCCACAAAAAGGGAAAATGGAATACTTGGAAGAAAAGCAGGAAAGTCGTATGATGTATAACGCTTTTGTTTTTGTGCCTGTGGAAGGTATATATCCAACCAGAATGCTATCAGTGCCATAGACCAATGAGATACGCTTGGCTATACTTCAGGAGTAAATCATTTAATTATTTCCAAATTGATTCATTCAAAGACAATTGTATACTGGCGGTTCCTTTGAGAACTCATTTGCTCAACGGTTCAAAGAGAAGAGGTATCAAATAAATTACCTAAAACTTTCCTGGGTAGAAACTCTTTGCATATCAGGGACCCCTGACACCTTAGGGTCAAAATGACCAAAATCAAAATTCAAGCCACTTCTTCCATTCTCTATGAGTGTTTCTGAAGACTCCATTCTTGGTCCTGTTCTTTTGTACATCTCCATCCACTCCCTTGGAGAACCCTTTCGTTCCCATGGCTTCAATTACTATTACTATGAAGTTGATCGCCAAACTCTCTCTCTAGCCCCGACCTCTCTCCTTCTCTGCAGTCTCACATTTCTTCCTGCCTTCAGGACATTTCTATAAAGATGTTCCACTGGCACTTCAAGCTCAGGATGTCCAAAACTGAATTCCTCATCTTCCCTTTCAAAGCCTCTTGACCAGAACTATCCCAAACCAATTGACCACTCTACCATCTTTCCTATCTCTCAAACCCTTAAACTTGTCATTAGCCTAAGCTCCTCTACCTTTTTCAGCAACCATATTCAGTCTGTTTGCCAACCGTGGTTTTTCCTCACAGCATTTCCAGAAACCACTACTTCCACTCCAACCAAAGCACACATGCCTCCCCACTCTTCTTAATGCTCAAAAGGTTACCCATTCTCCACATCAAACAGAAACTTATGACCATTGGCTTGAAAGCCCACAGTCAGCTTTCTCCCTACTAGTAGAAGAAATAATGTTGATTTAGGACTTTCTGTGTGCAGAGCACTGTACTAAGTGTATCGGGTGTAGATTAGAAGCTCACTACTCAAAATTGCTCCTCTCCCACTATACCCCTACTCACACTCTTGACTTACATCTAACTACTAATCCTGGGCTCTGCCATTTGTCTGCTGTGTGGCCCTGGGCAAGTCACTTCACTTCTCTGTGTCCCAGTTCCCTCATCAGCAAAATGGGGATTAAGACTGTGAGTCCCATATGGGACATGGATAGTGTTCAAACCGATTTGCTTTTATCCATCCCAGAGCTTAGTACAGTGCCCGGCACATAGTAAGCGCTTAACAAATAACACAATTAACTAATTAATTACTGCTTTCTCCATTTTCAAAATCCTTCAGAGATCCCATCTCCTTTCCCAATTAATTTCTAATCTCTCCACCTTATATCCCTGCAAGTGCCACTGAAGCATTTTTAAATTATCTAAGAATTTAAGGCACCTTATAGCACTTACATACATATCTTTATACTCTATTACTTCTTCCTATTCGTGATTTATTTTCATGCCTGATTCCCCACTAGATTGTAAATTCCTTGAGGACAGTGATCATTTACATTAATTATATTGAACTATTCCCTAAATTCACACACTAGGCACCTGATCAATCAATCAATCATCATCATCATCATCACCAATGGTATTTATTGAGCACTTACTGTGTGCAGAGCAATCAACTAATCAGTCAACTGTATTAATTGAATGTTTACTGTGCACAGATCACAGTACTAAGCTTGGAAGAGTACAATATAACAATATGAGCTGGTAGACACATTCCCTGCCTAAAACAACCTTACATCTAGAGTGCTCTTAGTACAGACCACTGTACTAAGCACTTGGAAGAGTAGAATACAATGGAGACCCATTCCATACTAATGATTAAATGAATGAATTTCCAAATCTTTGGTGACTGAGTATAAAACTTGCCAAAGCTGTTTGTGGTGGATAATTGCTAATGAGCAAATGGAAATCTGAAAATCACTTTTTCATCTTTAGCTATATACTTTAATCTGAAGTCTCCTTTAACCCCAGCCCTTTGACTCCCAGACTCCTAATATTTCCATTGAGTTATGCTTCTTCCTAAGAAAGATCAATGTGATTCTCCTTTCAGCACTGTATATACTTAAGGAGACAACCTTCAGTGCTGATGTGCTCAGGCCCCTACTGGGTCTGAGTCAGTTACCAAACCTGTCTCCTGGGATCAGTCAATCAACTGTATTTATTGAGCACTTACCTGTGTGCAGAGCACTGTACTAAGTGCTTGGGAGAGTACAATATAACAGAGTGGGTAGGCACGTTCCCTGCCCACAAGGTGCACGATCTGTGCAAAATCTTTGCTCAACAAGAGCAGCTCCTCTCCAGCAGCATGCTTAGTGGAAAGAACACGGGCTTGGGAGTCAGAGGTCATGGGTTCGAATCTTGACTCTGCCACTTGTCAGCTGTGTGACTGACTGTGGGCAAGTCACTTAACTTCTTTGTGCCTCAGTTCCCTCATCTGTAAAATGGGGATTAAGACTGTAAACCTCATGTGGGACAACCTGATTACCCTGTATCTACCCCGGCCTTAGAACAGTGCTCTGCACATAGTAAGCCCTTAACAAATACCACTATTATTATTATTATTATTATTATTAATGGTGGTATTTGTTAAGCACTTACTACATGACAGGCACTGTATTAAGTTTCGGGGTTAGTATAGGTAAATAAGGTCAGACACCATCCCTATTCCCCATAGGGCTTGTAGTCTGAGTAGGATTTAATCCCCAATTTACAGATGAGGAAACTGAGTCACTGAGATGAGAAGTGACTTGCTCAAAGTCATACAGAAGATGTGGCAGAATTGGGATTAGAACCCATATCCTCTGACTCTCACACCCATGCTCTTTACACTAGGCCTTGCTCCTGGCTAGTTTGCTCCTGGAGACTCCCTCTAGACTGTAAGCTTGTTTTGGGCAGGGAATGCGTCTATCAACTCTGTTATAATTGTACTCCTCCAACTGCTTAGTACAGTGCTTTGCACATAGGAAGTACTCAATAAATATGATTGATTGACTTGTATGTTGCATCCCTTAGGTCATCTTGGTTGAAAAGTATATGTTTAGGGCAGGGTGGGCTCATGACATTTTGGAGCCTGGGGAAAAAAGAAAATATGCACAAGGCAGTTGAACCTGAAGGCAAGAAACAGAAGTCAGAAAGAGAAAGAATGATTTTCTAGTCTAATAGCACCTTAGGTAATTTCCTCTTGGCTGTGTGGTAAAGCTAGCCCTGGGAAAAGAGATGCATGAAAAATCCTTTCTTATGGCACCATTATTTTATTGATTTTAAAATATTTCTAGATAATTGAAAATACAGGTGACTACACAGGCAAAGAGAAGGTGGCTTTTGTTTTGCTGGCAACATAGTCAGCAAACTTCTTTTTTTATGGTGAGTGTTAAAGTGCTTATTACGTGCCAGACATTGTACTAAGTGCTGGGGTAGATGCAAGTTAATCAGGTGGGACACAGTCCCTGCCCCTCATGGAGCCCACAGTTTTAATCCTGACTGTTTACAGTTGAGGTAACTAAGGCACAGAAAAGTTAAGCAGCTTCCCCAAGGTCACACAGCAGACAAGCTGCAGAGCTGGGATTGGAACCCAGGTCCTTCTGTCTCTCAGGACCATGCTCTATCTACTAGGCCACGCTGTTTCTCAAGAGGGCAAATATCTTAAGAGTGCAAGTATATCTGTTAAGCAATCTGATCATGTGTCACCCTATAGGTAATTATCTGTGCAGGTGTAAAATGTGAATGTGTTTTCAAATACATTCAGAAGAGCAATTTTCTGAATATGTTTTGAAGCACACTGGAGCCATAACCTGCTGTTCTTATCAAAAATGATGGGGTTTCTCATCAGGAACGACAGATGAGCTTTGCCCTCTCTTGTTCTAGCCAGTCCAGCTCTTTCTGGGACACAAAGTGCAGCAAACAATAATAATAATGATGATATTTGTTAAGCACTTATGTGCCAAGCACTGTTCTAAGCACTGGGGTAAATACAAGTTAATTGGCTTGGACACAGTCTCTCTCCCACATGGGGCTCACACCCTTAATCCCTATTTTCCAGATGAGGGAACTGAGGCCCAGAGAAGTGAAGTGACTTGCCCAAGGTCACACAGCAGACATGTGGTGGAGCTGGGATTGTACACTCCAAGCGCTTAGTACAGTGCTCTGCACATAGTAAGCGCTCAATAAATACTATTGAATGAATGAATGAACTCAGGTTCTCCTGACTCCCAGGACTGTGCTTGCTCCACTAAGCCACGTTGTTTGGTGGCTAGAATAGGTGAGTGGAGATGCAGTCCATTGTGAAGTACATGTCACATGTGGCCTTAGGCCACTTTAGTTAGGCAGAGGCAGAATCCTGGATTACTGGATTCCCTGAGTACCATTCTTCCCTGGGGGTCAGAGTGGGGCTTCATTCATTCATTCATTCATTCAATTGAATTTATTAAACGCTTACTGTGTGCAGAGCACTGTACTAAGAGCTTGGGAAAGAATAATACAACATTAAACAGTGACAGTCCCTGCCCACAATGAGTTCGCAGTCTAGAGGGGGGAGACAGACATCAATACAAATAAATAAAATTACAGATATATACTTAAGTGCTGTGGGGCTGGGAGTGGAGTGGGAAGAGCAAAGGGAGAAGGAGATCGGGTTGGACACAGTCCCTGTCCCACATGGGGCTCGCAATCTTAATACCCATTTTTCAGATGAGGTAACTGAGGCACAGAGAATTTAGGTGACTTGCCCAAGGTCACACCACAGACATGTGATGGATTTGGGATTAGAACCCATGCCCTCTGACTCACAGGCCCCTGCTCTTTCCACCAGGCCATGCTTCTGTTCAGAAAAAATGCAAACCTGGGAATCTTTGAATACGTTTGCTTGATTACATAAGGATAGAATAAAGATAGAATATCCCGGCTGGATTATTGTGTCAGCCTTCTCTCTGATCTCCCTTCCTCCTGTCTCTCCCCACTCCAGTCTATTTTTCATTCTGCTGCCCGGATCATCTTCCTGCAGAAACGCTCTGGGCATGTCATTCCCCTCCACAAAAACCTCCAGCGGTTGCCTATCAACCTCCGCACGAAACAAAAACTCCTCACTCTGGGTTTTAAAGCTCTCCATCCCCTTGCCCCCTCCTACCTCTCCTCCCTTCTCTCTTTCAACTGCCCACCTCCTAGGCTCCGCTTCTCTGCCGCCCACCTCCTCACCGTCCCCAGTTCTCGCCTATCCCGCCGTCGACCCCCTGTGCCACGTCCTCCCGCTGTCCTGCAATGCCCTCCCTCCGCACCTCTGCCAAACGAATTTTCTTCCCCTCTTCAAAACCCTACTGAGAGCTCACCTCCTCCAAGAGGCCTTCCCAGACAGAGCTTCCCTTTTCCCTCTGCTCCCCCTCTGCTCCCCTTCCTCCCTCTGCTCCCTCCCCCCATCCCCTTCAATTCCCTTCAGCTAAGCCCCTTTTCCCTCTGCTTCTCCTCCTCTCCCCTTCCCCTCCCCTCAGCACTGTGCGCATTTGCACATATTTTTTATTACCCTATTTATTTTGTTGGAGGTGTACATCCCCTTGATTCTATTTATTTTGATAATGTTGTCTTGTTTTTGTTTCGTTCTGTTTTGCTCTGCCGCCTGCCTCCCCCGATTAGACTGTAAGTCCGTCATTGGGCAGGGATTGTCTCTATCTGTTGCCGAATTGTACATTCCAAGCGCTAATACAGTGATCTGCACATAGTAATCGCTCAATAAATACTACTGAATGAATGAATGAAACAACATATTTCCCAATAATAATAATAATTATGGTATTTGTTAGGTGCTTACTATGTGCCAAGCACTGTTCTAAGTACAAGGTAGGTACAAGGTAATCGGGTTGTCCCATGTGGAGTTTACAGCCTTAATCCCCATTTTGCAGATGAGATAACTGAGGCACAGAGAAGTTAATTGGCTTGCCCAAGGTCATATAGCAAACAAGTGGCGGAGCCGGGATTAGAACCCAAGTCCTCTGACTCCGAAGTCCCTGCTCTTTCCACTAAGCCATGTTGCTCCTCGCACTACTCTTTTCCAGGGTTAAAATACAAAGACCTCTGCAACCGAAGTATTTATTAGGTGTAAAGAGAACACATTCCATTATCTTTATTTTCTACTATTTTCCCTATCTGTGATTTATTTTAATGTCAGTCTCCTCCTGGTGATTATAAACTCTTTGAGGGTAGGGGGAAGCAGCATGGTCTAGTGGAAAGAGCAAGGGCCTGGGAGTCAGATGACCTGAGTTCTAATCCCAGCTCTGCCACTAGCTTGCTGTGTAATCTTAGGCAAGTCACTTAACTTCTCTGTGCCTCAGTTACCTATCTGCAACACTGGGGATTAAATTCCACTCCCTCTGATTTAGTCTATGAGCCCCCATGGGGGACAGGGAGTGTGATCAACCTGATTATCTTGTATTTACACCAGCATTTAGAACAGTGCTTGACACCTAGTAAGCATTTAACAAATACCATCATCATTAAGTAGGGATCATATCTACCAATTCTATTGGACTTTATAAGTGCTTAGTATGTATACTAAGTTCTTAGTACTGTACTTAGTAGAGTACTTAGCACACAATAAATGCTCAGTAAATATCACTGACTGATTGATTGATAGTCCACTTGAGGGAATCAATAGAACTTTTGACTGTGAATTTTGTGGTTCACCTGCTAATCTAGCCCGACAGGTGGGTGACAACAGTACCAGAGAAGAAAGGCATGAAGAAAGTAATTCAATTTGTGGAAGGAAAGCATGAGGGAAGGTGATATTTGGTGACTGTAAATAATTGCTCAGCAAACACCAGATAAATGACTTTGACAAAGAAGGTTTGCCATTCAAATCAATCAATCAGTGGTATTTTTTGGGCCCTTTCTATTAATCGATCATATTTATTGAGCGCTTACTGTGTGCAGAGCACTGTATTAAGCATTCGGGAGAATACAGTATAACAGAGTTGGGGAAACATTCTCTGCCCAAAATGAGCTATGTGCAGAGCACTGCACCTTAAGCACTTGGGAGTGTACAATAGAGTTAGCAAGCACGTTCCCTGCCCACAACAAGACCACAGTCTGGAGAGGGCGAAAGACATTAATATAAGTACTTTTTTAAACTGAGACACAGAGAAGTTAAGTGACTTGCGCAAGGTCATATGGCAGACAAGTGGCAGAGCCAGGATTAAAACCCAGGTCCTTCTGATTCCCAGGCGCACTAGATCATGCTGCCCTAATAATTTATAATTTAAAGGTATGTACATAAGTGCTGTGGGGTTGAGGGTGGGGCAAATGTCAGATAATTTGGATTATTGAGAAAGATGAGTCTGTGTATGGGACAATTCATTCATTCAATAGTATTTATTGAGCGCTTACTATGTGTGTACTAAGCACCTGGAATGTACAATTCAGCAACAGATAGAGATAATCCCTGCCCAATAACGGGTTCACAGACTAAACGGGGGAGACATACAGCAAAGCAAAACAGAACAAAACAAAATAACATCATCAAGATAAATAGAATCAAGGAGATGTACACCTCATTAACAAAATAAATAGGGTATTAAATAATATATACAAATGAGCACAGTGCTGAGGGGAGGGGAAGGGGGAAGAGCAGAGGGTGTGGGGGGGAGGGGAGAAGGAGCAGAGGGAAAGAGGAGGCTCAGTTTGGGAAGGCCTCCTAGAGGAGGTGAGCTCTCAGGAGGGCTTTGAAGAGGGGAAGAGAGTTAGTTTGGTGGATGTGAGGAGGGAGGGCATTCCAGGACAGCGGGAGAATGTGGGCCAGGGGTCGATGGCGGGATAGGCGTGAACAGGGGACAGTGAGGAGATGAGCGGCAGAGGAGCAGAGTGTGTGGGGTGGGCAGTAGAAAGAGAGAAGGGAGGTGAGGTAGGAGGGGGCAAGGGGATGGAAAGCTTTGAAGCCCAGAGTGAGGAGTTTTTGTTTTGTGTGAAGGTTGATAGGCAACCACTGGAGGGTTTTGTGGAGGGGAGTGACATGCCTTCAGCGTTTCTATAAGAAGATGATCCAGGCAGCAGAATGAAGAATAGACTGGAGTGGGGAGAATAATAATGATGTTTTGTTAAGTGCTTACTTTGTGTGTAGTACTGTTCTAAGCACTGGGGGAGAAACAAGGTCATTAGGTTGTCCCATGTGGGGCTCACTGTCTTAATCCCCATTTTACAGATGAGGAAACTTAGGCACAGAGAATAATAATGTTGGTATTTGTTAAGCGCTTACTATGTGCCGAGCACTGTTCTAAGCGCTGGGGTAGACACAGGGGAATCAGGTTGTCCCACGTGGGGCTCACAGTCTTAATCCCCATTTTACAGATGAGGGAACTGAGGCACCGAGAAGTTAAGTGAGATAAGTGACTGGCCCAAAGTCACACAACTGACAAGTGGTGGAGCCGGGATTAGAACCTGTGACTTCTGACTCCCAAGCCCGGACTCTGAATCGCAAAAGAGGGGTGTGGAACTCAGAGCTCCTAGAGTGAACTTATATGGCACCGTCACATCCTATTAAGGGTGTCTGTTGGGCTGGATCAGATTAAATGCACTGATTCCAAGTCATCTTGCAGCATATGAAAATATTGGCATGGAAAGGCTTTCTCAGTAATGAATATAATACAGAATAATGAACAGTAGCCAAAAAGAGAGACGATGCAAAGCCAATCAAAGGCAGGGCAGATGTTTAAAAAGTCTTTTGCTATTCAGGATTGTGATCCAACAGAAGCAATTATGTTTCTGCTTTCTCAATTTCAAAACAGTCAAAAAGAGCTTTGAGGTTTTCCAATGCTTATGTCCTATCTACACTCTGTTAACTGAACAGAAGGTATTATAATACCACACATAGCCAAAGGCAACTGATTCCAAGCAAATCAGAATATGGGACAGCCAGGAAGTTAAAGGAGCTGAGGAGCAGGCAGGTGAAACACATCTATTCAAAGATTGCCAAAAAATATATAAGAAGCCTAATTAAGCCCTGCTTTCCATCAGATAAAAGAATCATAAAAACAACACGGAAGGTCTGTACGCAGGTGGAAATGATATTCAGTAGCTAGCCTATGAACTCGGGAAACAGGCAGTGTGGGCCTTTGTCTGTAGTGAGAAAGTGTTTGCTTTCTTGGCAAGGGGAACAACGTTGTTGTGATACCTGACTTTGCAAGGAGATGGCCTCCTCCTTCTTCCCTTTCCCCCCTCCCTCCCTCCCTCTCCCCACTAGCCCACGGATAAGTGGGTATAATAGAAATTCACAAAGGCTCTAGGGTATCTCAGGATAGATCCATGTAGTATGTTCTCTGTAAATGTCTGAAAGAGCAAACTGGAAACTGACAGCTGCCCATAAAATAGAAGTGTCCTCAATCTCTGACACAGGAAAAAAGGAAATAGCTAAGAAAGAAAGAAGCCAAAACCTTTCCTAGGAAAACCATTTCCCATTAATCCTTATGTACAAACACGAACAATTTGACTTTTAGTTCAGACAGGTTTATAAACTTGAGTCTTTTCATTAAAAAGGAAAAGAAGGAGATTCTGAAGGCTTTAAATATGAGTACCAGTAAGAGCCAGTTGTCAGCATTAATTTCCGGCTCCCCTTGGATTCTCGTTAGAGAGGATGAGAAAGTTATACCTTCTCTGAGTCTTTTCATAATGATCAGGTTGGTTTTTTTTTTAGTGTCCCACCTATGGTTTTACGGG
This sequence comes from Ornithorhynchus anatinus, assembly GCF_004115215.2. Classification (NCBI taxonomy): domain Eukaryota; kingdom Metazoa; phylum Chordata; class Mammalia; order Monotremata; family Ornithorhynchidae; genus Ornithorhynchus; species Ornithorhynchus anatinus. The sequence continues at coordinate 109,167,002 of NC_041729.1, read as the reverse complement.
GTGATGTTTTTCACGTTCTGTAGCCTGGGTTTATAAAAACGAGACCCTCTCATGAGGCATCGTTTTAAGACTACCAAGGTGGTTTCCTGTGAAGAAGCGGGCAGTACCTTCGAACGAGGAGTCAGCCGGGTAAGGTGAAGGCTGACTTTTCAGTGTGGTCCAGTCAGCCGGGCTCAGCGTGATTGCGCAGAGAGCGAATGAGAGAAATGTATTCTTAGACTGAAGAACTGACGGGAATTTTGGAAGTAATAAGTTAGGGGATTATTAAAGTGCCACCCCGCTCTCCTGCAGATGATTTAACTTTACGATCTGCCTATTCCCCTGGTGTCGGCTCTACTCTGCCTCCGCTGTCTGTGTGCTTAACTTGTGAAATGCTAAACAAGTTTTGATATTTACCTGTTTATGATTAAATTGCAAAATGATCTGCTTAGTTCTGTTCCAAATTAAGGTCTGCACTAAATGTCATAGCATTTATCTTTCATAAAACGAGACAGCAAAGGACACCCATTTCCTCCGTATTCAATCACTGCCCTGTGCCACTGGAGAGGCAGGCTGGGACCGAACCTTCCCTCAGTTCACAGCTCACTGACAGCGCTGAGATGGAATCATAAAAGTCAATTAATCATTAAAAGCTGTTACAAGCCCGTATCGAACCAGTCTGGCACAAAATGTTAATCAGTCCAATATCAATATAATAAATTCCTTCAAATTGGAGCAATCGATACTTTTAAGGCCTAATGAATCAATCGGAGGGCACCAGGCCTCTCCTTGGGGTCCCGGTGACATGGCTGCCATGTGCCGGCTACATCTCCAGGCAGATTGCCAGCAGAGGTCACCTATCCCAACAGGCTGTTCACTTCAGCAGCAGTTACCACGGTGACAGCATGTCACCGTTGCCCTAGTGTCCTTCTAGGTAAGGTGGAAAGCAATGCATCAGTGCCTTTGATGGATTTGTCAATAATACTTAGCAGGGGAGGGGAGCTGTTCACATAACACTCGCAGGTCTGCAGTCCCTGAGCAGTTTGGTGTGATTTAATTGTCTGAAGAGATGTGTGCTTCTGCATATATGCAGGGACTAAATAGTGGTCATAGAAAGACTGAGTTGGCAGTTAGAGTTACTGCATCTTGAAGCCTTGGGAAAACAGACCCAAACCAAATGGGCTAGGGCAGGGGAGGCCTGGTTTAGTGTTACATTAACCTAGGAGTTGTGGAAGTAAGAAATAACCTGGCGCTTCTCGGAGGAACGATTTATTATCTACAAAATTTTAATACATTACTCATGAGTGGATGCAGAGTTGGGTATTAACCCCCTGGGAGCAAATTCTGAGACTCATTCCTTGGCCCCGGCTTTCAGACCATAGATGTTCACCAAGACAAGGCTGTTGGGGTGTGTGTGTTTGTGTGCATGGGTGTCTGTATGTATTCATTCAATTGAATTTCCTGAGCACTTACTGTGTGCAGAATACTATACTAAGTGCTTGGGAAAGTACAATATGACAGCAAATAGATTTATTCCCTGCCCACAATGAACTTACAGTCTAGAGAAGTGTGTGTGTGTGTGTGTGTGTGTGTGTGTGTGAATGTGTGTGTGAATCATTCAATCAATCATATTTATTGAGTGCTTACTGTGTGCAGAGCACTGTTCTAAGCGCTTGGGAGAGTACAGTATAACAATAAACAGACACCTTCCCTGACCTCAACAAGCTTACAGTCTAGAAGGAAAGAAAGACATTAATATAAATAAATAAATTACAGATATGTACTTAAGTGCTGAGGACCTAGGAGGGGGGATGAATAAAGGGAGCAAATCAGGAAGATGCAGAAGGGAGAGGGAGAAGAGAAAAGAAGGGCTTAGTCAGGAAAGGCCTCTTGGAGGAAATATGCTTTCAATAAGGCTTTGAAGTGAGAGAGAATAATTTTCTGTTGGATAATTGTGTGTGTCTGTATGTGTGCATGGTTGAGGGGTGGGGAAGGGGGCCAGCTGGTGGTGTCAGGAAGGACCCTCTTTTGCAGGTGGACTTGTGTGTAGGAAGACTTGCAGTGGACAGAGCCTTTGGAAATGCAAATGGAAACTAGCTCCTTCCTCATCTCTTTGGAAAAGCTGACAGTTCCCATGGGCCCAACGCGTTGGTCCCCTAGGCTGTCTATTAGACCTGACCAGTGGTGGAAACCTCTAGCTGCTATAAGATTGCAAAGTACGATGAATCCTCTTCAGATGTAACAGAAATCCTGGTTACGGAAGCTCGGGGAATGGACAGTGTTCCAGAACCTTCACTGTCATTTAACATAAAACATAAAGGTTAACACTGAATAAAAGAATACCCATGTTGATGATTTCAATATTCTGAAAGTATAACTTTTTCCCTAGGCTGCCATTATACAATGCATGGACTGAAACAAGTTCTAGACCCCACTTTGCAGCTACAGAGACAAGCCAGTTCCATTAGCTAGAAGCTATTGTATTTATCTCCCTGCAGTCACTCGTTACCTCCCAGAAAAATGGAAAATGACCCATTCCAAAGACGCACCAATCCCTGCTGGTTCTACATTTTAAAATATTTTCTTAGGTAAGAAAAATTCTCTTTTTATTATGGTGTGAATTATAGGAAACATCAAAATAAATGATAAATCCTGCAGTAGAGAAATGCCCTATTCAACACATCGAGGCAGAATTATGTCGAGTGCTCAGACAAAGGTAATGCTGTGTGCCTCTTTCTAATTGCCCTGACACCTTCTTAGTTCCTCCAGCTGTACTCTGCAAGGGAAGAAACCCCTCATTGTTATTAATTGTATTCCTTTTTAAATGTAATGTCACATTGCTGCAGGCTGAGCTAATGAAACATACCCATAGCACCAAAATAGGCATATTTCTTTTTGTACAACACATTCTATCAAAACTGTCTGCTAAAGACATTGTGTTAAAGACCCTTTCATAGCATAATATAAAGAATATCTCAACTACTCCAACATTTCTATTACATGATTATTAAAATGCCCAGGAGGACTAAACAATATAGTGTGAATTCAGTTATCCTATAAGACTTTAGAAATATTGTTAATTCCTGTCGCTGATTTATGTTAATATTAATGCTACATTACATGCTATGGCTACGAATCATCCACTGCATATCAATTCACTCCGAGGCAGAGTCTCTCTGCCACACTAGCATTGCACTGCTCTGTTATAATGAGAATCTGAATTATTTATCTCTATTTATCCTACAGTAGTTCACTTGACCTCATTCACTTTTTCCTATTTCTACTGCACATCAATGCATGTAAACACGACTTCATAACGCCTTCAGGTTGGAAATGCTCCGGTCTCCTTAAACTGTATGGAATCAGGCACATCAACACACCTAAATGATATTCTCTGAACGTGCTTCAAAAGGAGGGGGGGCATTCACATAGTGAAGCAGGTGCTCCACATTAACTGTACTCTAATGTAGACATGTAATCAGACTGAGCAACATTACATGGGGCCTCTGCAGAATGGGAAGGTAGGCACTGTTCCTGATAGCGGGGGGCACTGGGATTTCTGGGAACATAGAGGCAGGAGAGTAAGGTACAGAAAAGTACAGAAAATAGGTGAGGATTTTGGCTGGGGACTCATGGGAATCGCAGTCAAGCCTGGTGAAGTGTACGCCCAGAGTTGCCGGCGGTGGCGAGAGTGAAATCAGAAAGGGGTTTCAGGAAAGGGGGCAGACCTATGTCTGGGAGTTCAAAGAGGGTGGAAGGAGGCAGCAAGGCAGTAGGATAGCAGGACTTGGAAGAGGCAAGTGAAAGATAGGTACGCTTTCAGGTGGCCAGGGTGAGTGGGTGGAGAGTGTGGAGCACTAGCCTGCCCCCCCTTTCAAATCAATCAATAATAATAATAATAATAGTGGTATTTGTTAAGTGCTTACTATGTGTCAAGCACTGTTCTAAGTGCTGGGGTAGATATAAGGTAATCAGGTTGTTCCACGTGGGGCTCACAGTCTTTATTCCCATTATACAGATGAGGTAACTGAGTCACAGAGAAGTTAAGTGACTTGCTCAAGATCACCCAGCAGACAAGTGGCAGAGCCCAGCATTAGAACTCATGCCCTCTGACTCCCAAGCCCGTGCTCTTGCCACTAAGCCAGCTGCTTCTCAATCAATCATGTTTTTTGAGCACCTTACTGTGTACAGAGCCCTGTACTAACTGCTTGGGAGAGTACAATATATCAGAGTTGGTAGACACATTCCCTGCCCATGCATACACACAAACACACACACAACCAGTGGACATGTCTCTGATTGGTTAGTAATGGGGCTACCAAATTAAGAAACTATTGAAGGGATTCTGTCAGAACTGATTATCTTGTATCCACCCCTGTGCTTAGTATAGTAGTTGACATATAGAAAGTGCTAAACAAATATAATAGCAATTAGCAACAATAATAATATTGTGGGCAAGCCACTTAACTTCTCTGTGCCTCAGTTACCTCATCTGTAAAATGGGGATTAAGACTGTGAGCCCCATGTGGGACAACAACCTGATTCCCCTGTGTCTACCCCAGAGCTTAGAACAGTGCTCTGCACATAGTAAGCGCTTAACAAATACCAACATTATTATCATTATTATTATTATTATTATTAATAATCCACCTCTACAGTTTCTTCACTATTTCAGAATCATTTACATTTACATCAAAACCATTTATATTTACCCCCCAGCAGCCCTGGGTGGTTGGGGAGCTGAGGGTGAGGGTGGTGGGGAGTTTGGGGGGTGGGATTCTAGGGAGCTGGAACTGGATCCCATGATGGGCCTGGAGAATCCCAGCTCAGTGCAGAGATGCCAGGATGGGTCACCAACTTCCTGGAACTGTGTTTGGTCTCTTCTTCAGGGTCAGGGGCTGTCTTCAGATGGAAGCCAATTGGAGTGGGCTATCAGCAGTTAGAAAATGGGCAAGGCAAGGCAGTAGCCAAAAGAAGACTGAGACTATGCAACAGCCTGCACTAGGGAAACCCTCAACACAATCAGGGATTTCATGTCGTGCAGTGTTGAATATTGTCACTGATTTCTGCTCCGCTGGTGGCAAACTGCCCAGTGTTACACTGATATGCAAGTGTGGCTTAGTAGAAAGAGCATGGGGATGGGAGTCAAGGGGCCTGGGTTCTAATCCTGACCCTGCCACTTACCTTCTGTGTAACCTTGAGTCACTTCACCTCTATGTGCCTCAGTTTTCTCATCTGTTAAAAGGGAACTCAATACCTCATCCCTCTCCCTCTTAAGTTGTGAAACCCACATAGGACAGGGACTGTGTTTGTCCTAATTCTTTTGTACCTTCCCCAGAACTTACTACAATGCTTGGCACAAAGTAAGGATTTAAATACCACAGTGATTATTAATTCAAAAAAGCCAGGATACCCCTTAAGAACTGTACAGGTTGTAGAGCTCACACAGACTAAATTGAAGGTGCTCAGAATAGAAACAGTGACCAAATTTTTCAGTGCGACTGAGGCACCTGAATCTGCATAAAGGCTACATCTAGTTTTTCAAGCTGTTCATCAGTAGCAATACTGCTATTATCACTACTAATAATTGTGGTATTGGTTAAGTGCTTACTCTGTGCTAAACACTGTATTAAAATGCTAGCGTAGATACAAGATAAACAAGTCCCACATGGGCCTCACAGTCTAAGGAGGAGGGAGAATAGGCATTGAAGTCCCATTTGGAAGACTAGGGAATTGAGGCACAAAGAAGTTAAGTGACTTGCCCAAGGTCTCACAGCAGGCACATGGTATAGCCAGAGTTAAAACCCAGGTCCGTGCTCTTTCCATTAGGCCATGCTGCTTTTCACCTAGGTCTCACACTTAGCATCAAGTAGCAAGATGGCATTGCACATAGTCAATCCACCAGTGCCAGAGCAGTGCTCATCTTCAGCAGGCTCAACATGGTAGGAGGATCAATGACAGTAGCACATGAGCCAGCCTTTGTAAAGTGAGCTGCGGCAGGGCCGCTGAAAGCAAGGTTTGCAGAAGAAATGTTTAAATATGCAGTGAGGCCCAGCCTCTAACGAAATAGCACAGCACATTGATGGGAAACTCAGCAGAGGACAGGCCAGTCTAGGAGTAGCTCTCAGGAACTGAGTCTTTCAGAGCAATGAGAAGCAGAATTGAAATCAACACCAGGTAGTCACAAATGTAAAGGATGATCTTTAGGAGGATCCGGTGAGAAAGTAGCCTTTGATCACATCTTCCTGATGATTTCAAACAAGTTCAAAGTTACTGCTGGAATGTGACCATCAAACACCTAGTAGAATTAAGCCCAACAAAACCCATATCTCTTCTGAGTCAGGAAAAGGCTAATTGGAAGTGGTGGGTCCAAGCAGAAAGGGAGAACCAAATTAGTCCTTTTCTTGTAGATTTTCCTCAGTGAGAAGCCCCTAGAACCTCGTGGCCTAGTGGAAAGAGTCAACCAGCCAGTCATCAATCAATCATATTTACTGAGCACTTACTGTGTGCAGAGCACTGTACCTAAGAGCTTGGCAGAGTTCAGTATAACAATAAACAGACACATTCCCCACCCACAATGACCTTAAGTCTAGAAGGGAAGATAGACGTTAATATAAATAAATAAATCAGACTCCAGACCTGGGAGTCAGAGGAGTTGGGTTCTAATCCCAGCTCCACCAATTGCCTGCTGTGCTAGCTTAGGCAACTTGCCTAACTTTACTGTGCCTCAGTTTCCTCATCTGTAAAATGGGGATTCAGTAATAATAATAATGGTATTTGTTAAGCGCTTACTTTGTGCCAGGCACTGTACTTAGCACTGGGGTGGATACAAGTAAAGAGGGTTGGAAACAGTCCCTGTCCTGCATAGAGCTCACAGTCTCAATCCACATTTTACAGATGAGGTAACTAAGGCACAGTGAAAGTGAAACGACTTGCCTAAGGTCACACAGCAGACAAGTGGTAGAGCTGGTATTAGAACCCATGCCAGGCCCGTGCTCTATCCACTATACCATGTTGCTTATTCCTTCTTAGACTTAGACTACAAGCCCCATGTGGGACAGGGGCTATGTTCAAACTGATTATCTTGTATTTACCATAATGCTTAATACAGCACTTTCCAAATACCACAATTATCATTAGTACTTACATAAAAATATAAACCCTTGAGCAATGATATTACTCTGTCAGATAAATGCCTGAGCCAACCGCTCTCCTGCCACCAGTAGTGGTTCCAGGATGCTTAGAGATTTCTTATCTCCTTTTCTTTCCTGCACTGGGCTTACCGCCTCAAGGATCCAAAACACCTCCTAAAATGGTAAAGGAGTTGAACTAGTGTATTTAGATTATAAACCCCTTGAGAGCAGGGATCATATCTACTGATTCTAGTGTACCCTCCCAAGTCCTTAGTACAGTGTTCTGTACAAGTGAATTCACAATAAATAGTGTTGACTGAAATTCTTGGAAATCTAGAAAAGATGAAAGGAAATTTCCAGCATGTATTTCCAATATGATCTGGGAATTACAGAGCTGCCCTTCTGATATCAAACATTGGTTTAAAAATCTTAGCATCAGAGTAAAAGAAAGATTTAATTATCTGAGAATGATGTGATTATGAACAATCACTTAACCCCCCCCCCAAAAAAAAACCTTTCCAGTCAACTGCAATGGTCTTTCAGACAGAATTATGTAATTACTGAATGAAAGGAGTTCAGTGCTTGTAATAGGCTCAGGACTTTAGGAGAACAGGGCTTCATTACAAAATGGATTACAATCTTTTGGAAGAGAGTTGGGTGTTAGGAGATCACCAGCCTTGGGACAATGAATCAATCAATAAATGGTATTTTTTGAGAGCTTACTATGTGCAGAGCACTGTTCTAAGTGTTTGGGAGAGTACAAGAGAATAAGCATAATGAGCTTACAGAACAGGATTCAGTTACAGGGATCCAGTTACAGACAGTAGCCAGTTACAGACAGTAGCTTCCTATGACCCACTCAAAACAGTCTGGTCCTGTCCTGAATGATATTGTAATTAAGGACAGGAACAGGAAGGAGGAATGAGTACATCCCATTAAGAAGCTGGCAGATGATTCTGAATGTGGCAAGTCCAAACTGAAGAATGGAAGAAGGTGGGACTGGAGAAGATGCACAACTATGGAAGACTAGAGGAGATGAGAATGTAAGTGCCAACTTTTCACTGTGAGTAGAGGACTTATTCAGGAGAGGAAGAGCAGGCAGATTTCACAGAGTTAAAGGGCTGGCCAGATCCGATTTGAGGTCTTTTCATCTTTCCTTTGAGACCGTAAGCTCGCTGTGCGCAGGGAATGTGTCTGTTTATTGTGATACTGTACTCTCCCAAGAGCATAGTACAGTGTTCTGCATGCAGTAAACATTCAATACATACTGTTGATTGAATGAATGAACTGTTGGCTCTTTCTAGTTTTGCTCAGAAGGTGTTCAGTCTCATCAGAGACTTGGAGTGTTCGAGGTTGAAAGTCAATCAATGGTACTTACTGAGTGCTTATTGAGCTATACCGAGCACTTGGGAAAATGCAATGCAACAAGCAACCTGGCCTAGTGGAAAGAACCCGGGCCTGGGAGTTAAAGGACCTGGGTTCGAATGCCAGCTCCACTACTCGTCTGCTCTGTGACCTTTGACAAGTCATTTAACTTCTTTGTACCTCAGCTACCTCATTTGTAAAATGGGAATAAGACTGTGAGCCCCATTTGGGATAGGGATTCTGTCCAACCTGATATGATTGCATCTACCCTAGAGTTTAGTACAGTGCTCGGCAAATACAAATACAACAAATACAACAGTCCCCCTTGGCCCTCCTCCAAAAAACCCAACCAAAAATAAGCTTAGAGTCTAGAGGGGGAGTCCAGCCCAATTGCTGTGAGGGTAATAATGGTTTCTTCTCTTCAGCTGGAAAATTTGGAACCCTTGGTCCATGGGGAAAAATAATTTATCAAACATTTCTCCTTCCTGGGCTGGGAAAGTGTGTTGTCCTGGTAGGAGAGAGAAGGATCCTCCTCCATCCCCCTCCTGCATTTTCTCTTGATCCAAGCCTCCGGACAGACAAAGGGGGAAGAGTAAGACCTCACAGGGAGGCACAGCTCACAGGAGATAGTGTCCCCCTACCTATCCATCAGCAGCAGCTGGGATGCCCATAAACACATCTCTTGTAGAGCAATGTGTTTCCCAGGGCCACAGGAAGTGGTCCAACCTCTCTTCCTGGCCTCCAGCTGAGGTACACCAAGAGGACTGTGTCCTGGAGCCATGGACCAGTATCCAACTACTCCAGAAGACATCTGGGCAGGAGCTCCATGTGTGGAAGGTAAACTGCATTTGGGAAATGCTTCATTGGATGTAGGATAGTGGTCCACAGCATTTTCTAGCCGTTCCTGACCCTACTCCTCTATGATGCCACAGAGGACCATCCCAAATCACCATATACCCCTCCCCTGCAAATTCCATCACTGGATTTTTTTTTTAAATGGTAGTGGTTAAGCGCTTACTATGTGCCAGGCACTGTTTGAAGCACTGGGGTAGATACAAGCTAATCAGAATGGACGAAGTCCATGTCCCACATAGGGTTCACAGTCTTAATCCCCATTTTACAGATGAGCTAACTAAGGCCCAGAGAAGTTTATTCATTCAACTGTATTTATTGAGTGCTTACTGTGTGCAAAGCACTGTACTAAACTCTTGAGAGAGTACAATATAACAATAAACAGACTCATTCCCTGCCCACAGTGAGCTTGATTTGCCCAAGGTCACACTGGAGACAAGTGGTGGAACTAGGATTAGAACCCAGGTCCTTCTGACTCCCAGGCCCATGCTCTATCTACTAGGACAAACTGCTTCTCAGATTTTGAGTTTTGGGTTTTTGGTTTTTTGCCATATGACATTTGTCTTACACAACCTACATTTTTTATATTCTGCAGCAGGTCAAGATGATTTTAAATTTGAAATTTTTAGAAGCCTCCCATATCAAATTGGCCTATTCCTTTCCCCCCTGACATATTTGAATCAAGCCTCTAAGATACCCCAGTAAATGTTTACACACTTAATGACGATGGAGTCTCCCATCAGGAAAGGTGAATGAACCTCAGTCCTGAGGAGGCCCCGGCGGCTGACAGAATCCAGTCTTCCAAACTGGGAGAAAATGGTGAAGGTCCTGAAAGGAGTGCTTATTGAATGGTTAGTAGTTTTCTTGGTGTATTCTCTTCACTTCCAAATTTTAATTCCTTTTTACACTTGTAAGTTTATTTGAAAAGCATGACACTAAATCCTGCGTGCTTTTTTTCTCCACCCCATTTCCCAGACCCACCTCTTTCTCTTCGTGAAAATGGCAACCATCCTATTGTGGACCCTGAACATACTGTAGTAGCATCCTCACTTGTTTTGGCTCACCGCCCCCCCCCCCCCCCAAGACTCTCTGTCATACCTTGGCTTAGCTCATAGCTTAGCTCTTTAAAACATCATTCAGTTTACAGCCCTCCACGCCTAAAAAAGAAGTTCAGTATGTTTTATTATAACAGTTACCACAAGAATACAGACTGTCCATTGTGTGGTGTTTCCAGTGACAATGTATTGATCCGGAAACTGGATGGTGAAAAAACAGGATAGACAGAGCATCAGGTCTGGCCGTCGCGGGACCTGGGTTCCCCCTTCCCAGCCCCGCGGCACTTAGGTACACACCTGGAATTTATTTATTTTAATATCTGTCTCCCCCTCTAGGCTCTAAGCTCATCGTGAGCAGGGAATGTGTCGGTTGATTGTTATATCGTATTCTCCCCAGTGCTTAGTACAGTACTTTGCACACAGTAAGTGCTCCATAAATATGATTCCCTCAGCTCCTCCCCCTCTCTCTTCCCCTCTCCTCAGCACTGTGCTCATTTGTATAGATTTTTATCACCCTCTTATTTTGTTAATGAGGTGTCCATCCCCTGGATTCTATTTATCGCGATTAAGTTTTCTTGTTTTTGTCCTTCTGTCTCCCCCGTTTAGACTGTGAGCCCGTCAGAGGGCAGGGATGGTCTCTATCTGTTGCCGAATTGTCCATTCCAAGCGCTTAGTACAGTGCTCTGCACAAAGTTAGCGCTCAATAAATAGGATTGAATGAATGAATGAAAAGATTTCAGGATCAAGAACCTGTGCAGAAGAATTGCTTCTAGTTCTAGTGACTTGTTCAGCATCACTCACACACCCTATCCCTACTAGTTGCATGCCTGTTAAGTAGCATGGCTCAGTGGAAAGAGCACGGGCTTAGGAGTCGGAGGTCATGGGTTCTAATCCTGGCTCCACCACTTGTCAGCTGGGTGACTTTGGGCAAGTCACTTAACTTCTCTGTACCTCAGTTACCTCATCTGTAAAATGGGAATTAAGACTGTGAGCCTCAAGTGGGACAACCTGATTACCCTATATCTACTCCAGCGCTTAGAACTGTGCTTGGCACATAGTAAGCACTTAAATACCAACATTATTATTATTATTATTGTTATTAATAAAGTGTGATGAGCATAGGCAAGCAGAGCAAACATCCCGTTGGAGGCAGAATCCAGGTTTGGATGTTCTGAATTTGTTTTGACAAACTTCCTAATTTAGTGCAATATTTGGGGGAAAGAGTGTGGCCCAGTGGAAAGAGCATGGGTCTGGGCATCAGAAGGATCTGGGTTCTAATCCTGGATTCACCACTTACTTGTTGTGTGACTTTGGGCAAGTCATTTAACTTATCTGTGCCTCAGTTACCTCTTCTGTAAAATGGGGATTAAATCCCTCTGATTTAGACTGTAAATCCAGTGGGACAGGGACTTTGTTCATCCTAATTACAGAATATGCACTTAAATATCATTATGCTTATTACTATGATTAGCCATATATATAAAATTCTTGAGCTAAGAAATTTTGAAGTCACCTTATTATAACTAGGTGTCTCCTAAACCCCTAACTCTATTCAGTGATTTTCACTTTTAAAGACCATTAAAAAAGACGAGTAGGAGGAGAAGGTTAAAGAGAGGTTTTTATATTGGAGTAGCGTGGCCTAAAGGAAAAAACGTGGGCCTGGAAATCAGAAGACCTGGTTTCTAATCCCAGCTCTGCCACTTTGGGCAAGTTACTTAACTTCTCTATGCTCACTTTCCTCATGTGTAAATTGGGGATTCAATACCCACTGTCTCTTCTATTTAGACTTTTTCTAACATACTGATTTTATCTCTACTCTTTTTTTTTAATGGTATTTGTTAAGTGCTTACTAAGTGCCAGGCTCTGTTCTAAGCACTGGGGTAGTTATAAATTAATCAGATTGGACAAAGGACACTCACAGTCTTAACCTCTATTTTACAGATGAGGTAACTGAGGTGCAGAAAAGTTAAGTGATGTGCAAATTCACACAGCAGATAAGTGGCAGAGCTAGGATTAGAAGCCACATCCTTCGGTCTCCCAGACCCATGTTCTTTCCTCTAGGCCAACCTGTTTTTCATTGTACTTCAATCCTTAGTACAGTGCTTGGCACATAGTAATCACTAAACAAATATCACAATTATTGATTAAGTCCCCCAACCAACACTGTCACTCCCCTCCATATCTCATATATAAAACAAGTTTCTCCTGTTCTCTCGAGGTTCGCTGCAAGAAAGTGTCACTACTTGCTTATTTCTATTTTTATAGGAAACTCAAAGGATTTAATAATGTTTTACTTATGTTTATAAAATAAATTTGACTTCTTACTGGCTCTGATTGTTCTGAAACAGCAAAAAAACCCCAACAACATCAAAGTAAACAATATTTCAATCATCATAAATGCTGTAACAAGAAAAAAATGTATCATGTTTTCCAGACCATCACTTCACACTAACCATGGAGCTAAGTTTCTCGCCTCTACATGCAAAATGATCTTGCCTGGATAATGTCCATTTTTTCCAAGTAATGGGATTCCAGCTGTTATTTCTGTTCCAAAAAGGATCTCATTTCTAGGGAGACTGTCTTCAGATCCAGGATTTAGTCCAAACTTCCCTTCTTGGATTTCAGTTCACTCTTCTTTAATCTATCTGCCCTCTGGGCACAGTTAAGTAGTTCCTCCTTTTTCCCCCCGAATGTGCTAGCCTTTTACTACCAGGAAGCTAAAGCGGGAGAATATTTTGTCCACCTGTCTTGGAAAGCACATTTCCTACTCATTATCAATGGGTTTCTGACCCAGCTGTGCCCCTGAGCTAAGCCCCATAAATTTCCCGTGCTCCAGATCCGTGGGCACTAGAATAGGTGCAAAGCTAATAGTAATAAGCGGGGGTGCGGGAATAGGGTCGGATTCTGAAAGAATTTCAGGAGGGAATTGTGGAGAACAAGAATAGGGATTTCCTTGAATGGACGATTTGGAGAGGAAGTTGGAGTAGTGATCACAACAGCATTAGGAGAGGAGACAGAGAGATGCAGAGAGTGGGGCAGGGAGAGGAGAGGTGCAAGTGGGTCCTATTGTTATTATTACCAAGTGCCGTTGAGTCGTTTCCGAATTAATAGCGACTCTATGGATATATTTTCTCCAGAACGTCCTGTCTTCTGCCATAATCTGTAACCTTTCTAACTGTTCTTCCGTGCCTCTATTGACTTCCTAGCAAAATCTAGGTGAGAGCTGAATTGCCCTCCTTGAGTGAGCGACAGAAGGAGGGAAAGGAAGTTCTGCCAGAGCCAAGAATGGTAAGAGGAACTGAAAATGAGTTAAATTGTCGCAGAATGAGGGGAAGTAGGAGGATTATGAAGGATGTGGGCAGGGTCTCTTTTTTCCTCAGAAAAGGAGGACCAAAATAAAGTTTGGGTAAAGTCAGAGGAAACATGAAGGATGTGTGGATTTAGGTTGGGGTAGGAGAGCCAGAAACCACCTCATTACAAGAAAACATGTGGTCCAAAGATGGGACCAGGAAACATTCTTATTTGTCCACAGAGGGAATCTGGAGTAGAAACATTAATGCTTGCTTTATTGGGAATTAGATTCAGAGGTCAAACAATGAGAATACAAATTCCAACATCCAAATGAGGTCTAGTAAGGTTTTCTTATTTCTGGGCAGAAGAAGACTATTGGTTAACTTTTGAAATTATTGTATTAAATAAGATGATGTACATGTTTTCATAATATGAAACTTTTCTCATAAGATGATGTACATGTATTGATGTTCATGTACATGTATTGATGTTCATGTACATTAATGATGTACATGATATACAGCGCTTAACAAATACCAACATTATAATTATTATGCATTAATCAGGCATGAAACTGTTCTTATTACAGATAGTAAAGTGTGGTTAAAATGACATTGTATTAAGTGCCCTCTAAGAGTGTAAGCTCCTTGTGGGCAAGGCATGTACCTACCAACTCTGCTGTATTGTACTCTCCCAAGCACTTTGTACAGAGCTCTACACACAGTAAGCACTCAGTAACTATGATTGATTGATTGATTTATTCTTTGCTTTATTTTCCTGCCCAAGTGAAGGGAATAAGTTTAAGTCTGGATTAAAGAGGATAAATATGAAATAGAATTGCATCGAGAAAAGAGGAAGGGCAAAATGTCTGTCTAGTGTGTTTAACTTAGAACAAGAAAGCTCTATCTGTGTACACATATATATTATTTATTTATATTAATGTCTTCTCCCCCTCTTGATTGTAGTAATTCATTGTGAACAGGCAACATATCTGCCACCTCTGCTATATTGTACTCTCCCAAGCACTTAATGCAGTGCTTTGCACACAGTAAGTGTTCAATAAATACCATTGATTGATTGATTGATTGATAGTAGTGGCAAACACATTCAAGAATGAGGAATAAAGTCATGACAGTTCCATTTGTGGGGAGGAGGGGACCAGGTTAGCAGGGTAGAAAGAGAAGTGTAAGTTCAATCAGACAATTGAAGGTATTTATTGAGGGACTACTGTGTGAAAAGCACTGTACTAAACACTTGTTAGAGGACAATAGATGTAGGAAGCACAATCCATGCCCACAAGCAGCTTACCATTTAACTGGGGAGAGAGGCACATAATAATAAACCCATTAGGATAGAGTGCTTAAATAGCAGAATATTTTTGTTTATGTCGGTTTACACACTGGAAGCAGTGTGATCCAGTAGAAAGACCCCTGGCCCGGGAGTCAGAGGATCTGGGTTCTAATTCTGACTTCACCACTTGCCTGCTATGTGATCTTGGGCAAGTCGCTTCACTTCTCTGTGCCTCACTTTCCTCAAATGGGGGTTCAGTTCAGTGCCTGTTATCTCTCCTACTTAGACTGTGGGACCATGTGTGATAGGGACTGTGTCAGACTTGATTAACTTGTATCTACTCCATTGCTTGGAGCATGCTTGACACATAAACACTTAACAAATATTGATTATTACTGTTATTATTATTATCATTAAACGTGGTGTGAAAGTGTTGAGGTGATTGTTGGGAGAATGTAAGTTGGGAAGAAAAAAGTAATAAAAGAAAAGTTTTCATAGGAGTTGGGACTTCAAAAAGACTTTAAAGATAGAGAGAGCTGTAGACTTAAAGATACAATAATAATAATTGTAGTATTTGTTAAGTGCTTACTGTGTGCCAGGCACTATACTAACCAGTGGGGTGGATACAAGCAAATTGGGTTGGACACAGCCCCCATCCCAAGTGGGGCTCACAGTAACAATTCCCATTTTACAGATGAGATAACTGAGGCATAGAGAAGTAAAGTGACTTGCTCAGGGCCACACAGCAGACAAGGGGCAGAGCTGGGATTAGAACCCATGCCCTTGTGACTCCCAGGCTCATTCTCTATCCACTATGCCATGCTTAAGGAGGAGGGAATTCCAGGAAGGAGGAATTCAGTTACCTCATCTGTAAAATGGGAATTAAGACTGTGAGCCCCACGTGGGACAACCCGATCCCCTTGTGTCTACCCCAGCGCTTAGAACAGTGCTCTGCACAAAGTAAGTGCTTAACAAATACCAACATTATTATTATTATTTCCCCCAGTCAAACAATGTATTTATTGAGCACAGTACTCTACTAAGCACTTGTGGGAGTGCGGCCAGAATTGGTAGACATGATCTCATCCCTCAAGGAGTTTACAACTGGAGGATTAGTGCATAATCCCTGTAGTACAGAATGGGTCACCTGTTTGTTTTGTACTTTCTAAATGTTTAATATAATACACTGGACCTCACTACTCTCCTACTACACCTTACTACTCTCCTACTACAATCCAACCTGTAACCCTTCACTCCGGTAATAACTTACTCACTATATCTCAATCTTATCTATCTCGCTGCAGATTTCTCACCCATGTCCTGTCTCTGGCCTGGAACACCTCCCTTTTCATAACCAATAGACAATTACTCTCCTCACCTTCAAAGTCTTATTTCCTCATTTCTTCTTTTACCACTCCCTTTGGCATTGCCCTGACTTGCTCCCTTTACTCACCGCCACTTCTCTCCCAGCCCCACAACACTTATGCATATATCCATAATTTATTTATTTATATTAATGGTCTGTCTGCCCCTCTAGACTGTAAACTTGTTGTGGACAGGGAATGTGTCCATTTTACTCTTGTGTTGTACTCTTCTGAATGCTCAATGCAGCGTTCTGTGAGTGCTAAGCGAGTGCTCAATAAATACAATTGATTGATCGATTGGACCCAGTGGGTGTTCAACAAATATTACTATTATTACCACTCTACTACTACTACAGTGTGAATCAATGAAAATAAGCTTGATGATCTTTGAGTCGAGATGTATAATAAATAACAGGGAAATGAAATAAACTCGATGCTAAAGGAAAAGTTGTAGTTTTTTGTGAGAAAGAGCATCTGTACACAATAAATCTTATTATAAATATTTAAGCTTCCCCTTTTGGTGTATACGTTCCCTGTATACTTTGGACAGAGTCAAATCCATCAATCGATCAATCAGTGGTGCTTATTGGTTGCTCTGAGCACTGTAGTGAGTGTGCAAGAGAGCATAACAGAGTTGATAGATGTGTTCTCTGGCCATAAGACAGTTACAGTCTAGAGGGATATTTCTAACTATTAATAAAGAAGAATCTTCCATTTTTCTACCTTGGCTTTAGTTATGGTTACAGTTTTCTTTAATTACCTCGACAACAGTTGTTGTAAATGCTTTATGAGGTTTCAATCTTGTATTTTTATTCGAGAATCTTTCTGAAAGGAGGTGAATTAAATTATTCTATCCTAAAAAATAATGGTACTAAACAATACATATTTGATATCACTACTGCATGTGGTCAGGTATAAATAGCAGCACAGACTTTAAGAGCTGTTCTCCCTGAAAAACGTAATTAATTGCTGTTATACACAAAGGAGACACACACACTCTCTCTTTCTCTCTTCTCTCTTTCTTTCTCTCTCCCCCCACTAGAACAGCTTTAATTACAAGTAATTGTTCTCAAAATCAGGCTGCTCATAAATTCTTTATTCTAGCAAGTGATTATATATCAATACACTAATCTATCACTTTCATTATTTTAGTCATCTGGATGTGTAAATCAAAATTTTTTGCATTGAAATTCATGCAACAGTTAGGTCAGGTCCCAATGTTATTTCCTTTTAAAATATAGCCATTTCAAGGTGAAAAAAATGTTTGTGAGGTCGTTAAATTGTAGTTCATTCATCTTTGCACTCAAAGAAGGTATTACAACACTGTTGTACTTTTGCTGACTACTAGATAAATACAGTACCAATGGAAATAAGGCAGAGTTGAGTTTGTTACTTGTTAATCAGGGATTTTTCTAGGATCCCCTAAAGAACTGCCTTTCCTGCCTCATTATAATGAGCTGGAGCTTGCAAAAATACTCCAATGGAGATCTATTAGTGGATTATTAGATGCCGCCTCATTGAGAATGTGTAGATCACGCTCCTCCAAAGTTAGACACAAGTGTTGTCACCTGGATCACTAAACGCCCATTCACTACAGGATTCACTTTCAACAGGACCCTCACATAGCTGATTGCATTTCAAAAAATCAAATTCAATAGCTGTCCCAGGATAGCTAATGGGAATAGATTAGATACACCTGTCCTTGTGGATGACACCACTATTTTGTTTTCCAGCGTTTTATGCATGCATGAAAATATTCTTTGTTTCCCACAGAAAGCAAGATTTTCCCCCGACTTCTGTGTGGGAGGTATAACAATACCTGGGGCAAATAAAAATAGAATTTTTAAACAGAGATGGACTTTAACAGCCTATATATTTTAAGGGAAAGTAAAATCGAGTGATGGGTTTCGTAAACATTGGACATAATAACCTCATGGACTAGAATAATTCAACTATACTTGGGGATTTGTTTTCTGGGGACAAGCTAGCTTGATATCCATTTCCAAATCTATTCACAAAGAGTTATAAGCAATGGACTAAATGTACTTCAGATTATCCATTTCCTTTGTTAATTTTTCTTATTAGGTTTTCTTATTAAATGACATAATATAGAGATAAATCATCCTAGCATACATCTCACAATTCTTTACACAGATAAAATTATCAGTGAAATCCTAAAATACCTTAGTAAAAATTCAAGATCTAATCATTCCCTGAAAAAAGTCTCTGCTAACTTTTACACTTGAATTGCTTATTTTTGAAAAACAAAATAATTACAGAATGTGATTTTTAAAACAAAATCATACAGAAATGTGTATTACAGAAGACCTGCTATTTATACTAGCGGTCCAGAGTGGGATGGTAGAGGGAAAGTTAGTGATGGAGAATGGAAAAGTTAGAAATACATAATTTATTCAATCATATTTATTGAGCACGTACTGTGTGCAGAACACTGAACTAAGTGCTTGGGAGAATATAAAAGAACAATAAACAGACACATTCTCTGACCATAAAAAGCTTACAGTCTAGAGATGCTGGAAAGTTCAGTTCTAGTCATGAGGATGAATGTCAAGAAGTGAAAATCACATGGTTCCTGGAAGTGTCATCTAGTCAAATTCAAGGTAAATTTGTGATTTGCTAATCTATAACTCCTATGACAAATGAGGGCTTCCAGGTCTTTCAGCTTCCTGCAATTAAAACATCACTTTATGATCTGCCCTTCCCGCCTCCACCTTTGATTAGTTCCCCAAGCTAATTAGTGGGAAGATATCAGTTGAATCCCCAGGACTGAATCCAAGAGGATCTTACCGTGGGCACTCAACACCCACTGCATCTTGCTCTTCATGGTAGCAGGCTTCCTACTACCATGCTTTTCCATGTTCCTTGTACCATGTTACATGCTTTTTCTATAGCAAAAGTAAAAATGGAAGGCAGCTTGGCTTAATGGAAAGAGAACGGGCTTGGGAGTCAGAGGACATGGGTTCTCATTCTGGCTCTGTCACTTGTCTACTGTGTGACCTTGGGCAAACCACTTAACTTCTCGGTGCCTCATTTACCTCATTTGTAAAATGGGAATTAATAATAATATTATGGCATTTGTTAAGTGCTTACTATGTGCCAAGCACTGTTCTAAGCGCTGGAATAGACAGAAGGTTGTGCCATGTGGGGCTCACAATCTTAATCCCCATTTTACAGATGAGATAACTGAGACATAGAGAAGTTAAGTGACTTGACCGAGGTCACAGAGCAGACCAGTGGCAGAGAGACTGTGAGTTCCACATGAAACAACCTGATCACCTTGTATCTACCCCAGTACTTAAAACAATGTGTGGCACATAGTAAGCACTTAACAAATATTATTATTATTAAAACATCTTCAAAAAGGGATATTAATTCATTCATTCAATAATATTTATTGAGCTCTTACTATGTGCAGAGCACTGTACTAAGCGCTTGGAATGAACAAGTCGGCAATAGATAGAGACAGTCCCTGCCATTTGACGACGGGCTTACAGTCTAATTGGGGGAGACAGACAGACGAGAACAATGGCAATAAATAGAGTCAAGGGGAAGAACATGTCGTAAAAACAATGGCAACTAAATAGAATCAAGGCGATGTACATTTCATTAACAAAATAAATAGGGTAATGAAAATATATACAGTTGAGCGGACGAGTACAGTGCTGAGGGGATGGGAAGGGAGAGGGGGAGGAG
Organism: Ornithorhynchus anatinus; assembly: GCF_004115215.2. Lineage (NCBI taxonomy): Eukaryota > Metazoa > Chordata > Mammalia > Monotremata > Ornithorhynchidae > Ornithorhynchus > Ornithorhynchus anatinus. The sequence continues at coordinate 109,146,959 of NC_041729.1, read as the reverse complement.
CAGAGGGAAATGGGGGGAAAAGAGGGTTAAGCTGCGGAGAGGTGAAGGGGGGTGGTAGAAGGAGTAGAGGGAGAAGGGGAGCTCAGTCTGGGAAGGCCTCTTGGAGGAGGTGAGTTTTAAATAGGGTTTTGAAGAGGGGAAGAGAATCAGTTTGGCGGAGGTGAGGAGGGACGGCGTTCCAGGGCCATGGGAGGACGTGGACCAGGGGTTGACGGCGGGATAGGCGAGACCGAGAGACGGTGAGGAGGTGGGTGGCAGAGGAGTGGAGAGTGTGGGGTGGGCAGTAGAAAGAGAGAAGGGAGGTGAGGTAAGAGGGGGCAAGGTGAAGGACAGCCTTGAAGCCTAGAGTTAGGAGTTTTTGTTTGGAGCGGAGGTTGATAGGCAACCACTGGAGGTGTTTAAGAAGGGGAGTGACATGCCCAGATCGTTTCTGCAGGAAGATGAGCCGGGCAGTGGAGTGAAGAATAGACTGGAGCGGGGCGAGAGAGGAGGAAGGGAGATCAGAGAGAAGGCTGACACAGTAGTCTAGCCGGGATATAACGAGAGCCCGTAGCAGTAAGGTAGCCGTTCGGGTGAAGAGGAAAGGGCGGATCTTGGCGATATTGTAAAGGTGAAACCGGCAGGTCTTGGTAACGGATAGGATGTGTGGGGTGAACGAGAGAGACGAGTCAAGGATGACACCGAGATTGCGGGCCTGAGAGACGGGAAGGATGGTCGTGCCATTCACGGTGATAGAGAAGTCTGGGAGAGGACCGGGTTTGGGAGGGAAGATGAGGAGCTCAGTCTTGCTCATGTTGGGTTTTAGGTGGCGGGCCGACATCCAGGTGGAGACGTCCCGGAGGCAGGAGGAGATGCGAGCCTGAAGAGAGGGGGAGAGGACGGGGCGGAGATGTAGATCTGCGTGTCATCTGCGTAGAGATGGTAGTCAAAGCCGTGAGAGCGGATGAGTTCACCGAGGGAGTGAGTGTAAATGGAGAACAGAAGAGGGCCAAGAACTGACCCTTGAGGAACTCCAACAGTTAAAGGATGGGAGGGGGAGGAGGCGCCAGCGAAGGAGACCGAGAATGAGCGGCCAGAGAGATAAGAGGAGAACCGGGAGAGGAAGGAGTCCGTGAAGCCAAGGTGAGATAAGGTGTGGAGGAGAAGGGGATGGTTGACAGTGTCAAAGGCAGCAGAGAGGTCAAGGAGGATTATCAGAAGCTGTGGGAGGTGGGGGATAAGGCAAGGTGGAACAATTTAGACAGGAAACAAGAAAGGTAGTCTGAGCAGAGTTACACTCACTGAGGACCTAGGCTTCCAGCTCCAGGAAAACTGGGGGTAAACGGGTGGACCTTGCTCCCATGAAATGTGGGGGTAAACAATGGTCTGGACTCCATCCCCAACCAAGGGGCGGGGGGATTTAGGAGAGACTTCCTGGTGACTTTTAGCCCAAATCATCATGAATCCCCTGGCAATGCCAGATTGGCTATCTGGCTAACACTGTGGGTTTCTTCCCTACTGGGATCAGCGCAGGGGGCTGCAGAGTGGGGAAGGAGGAGGTGAGTGGTCTGATATCCAGGCTTCCACCTCCAGGAAAATTGGGTTTAATGAGGAGGGGGTCTCCGGGGAGATGACCCAATCCCACACCTCTCCAGACCTGCCTTCTCATTGCTAGGAATTTTGAAATTGAAATTTAGTAAATTTGAGAAAGGGAATAACCCCTTGTAAAGCCGCCTCTAAAACCATCAGTCTTGGGGAATTTATCAAACTGGAGGATCTCTGTTCATGAAGTCGAATAGCTTCATGGTGCCCTTAGGTGTTCATGTAGCTTCTGCCATGATCTCTTAACTGTCCAAGTACAGTTTAACTGGTTGATTTCTTCCCACAAACCCATCAGGCTGTTCGGGAGGAGAACCCTACTAAGCCAAAGGAGAAATAAAAAATACTCCCACTTCCCGGGCCTCTTTGGACAATATCACTTAGTCTCTCTTTATATTTTCCAATCACGTTGCAGTGGAAGATGCAATCGTAGGGTTCTAATGCTGAAACTCCTTGTGCTTCCATGATTCTTAATGAAGATTCCTGATGGACCGTCAGCACAGAAATTGTGAATTTACAGAATCAGAGAGAGGGGAAATAGGAGTCATCCTGACCCTGAAAAGACTGAGCCAACCCAGTGATCAAAGCACAAAGGAAGAGAAGAATGCTTGCAACCTTTGAACTGTGCCAGAGCTTCTGAACATTTGCAAGGTATCTGAGTTCCTCAGAATAATAATAATAATAATAATAATAATAATAATAATGATCATATTTAAGTGCTTACTATGTGCCAAACACTGTTCTAAGCGCTAGGGGAGATACAAGATAATCAGGCTGTCCCATGTAGGGCTCACAGTCTTAATCCCCATTTTATTCATTCAATAGTATTCATTGAACGCTTACTATGTGCAGAGCACTGTAGTAAGCACTTGGAATGTACAAATTGGCAACAGATAGAGATAGTCCCTACCCTTTGACGGGCTTACAGTCTAGGTAACTGAGGCAAAGAGAAGTTAAGTGACTTGCCCAAAGTCACACAGCTGACAAATGGCAGAGTCGGGGTTAGAACCCACTACCTCTGACTCCCAAGCCTGGGGTCTTTCCCCTGAGCCATGCTGCCAGGATGATCCAAACTGTTGCTCGCTGCATTAAAAAAAATGAATTGCAAGTCTAAAGCCAAGATTAGGCATGGTCTGATTAACTATATGGTCCATGTTCAACCCTACCTCAATTTGGGTAGGGGTTGTGGAGGCAAGAAGTAGTTCAGAAAATTTTCTGCTAGAACCTCAGAGCTTGGAGAAAGAGGGAATCGGCTGAGATGGGTAACCTTGCAGAATTTTCCAAGCTCTGGACTGTAAACTCCTTTCATTCAATAGTATTTATTGAGTGCTTACTATGTGCAGAGCACTGTACTAAGTGCTTGGAATGTACAATTTGGCAACAGAGACAATCCCTGCCCAATAACGAGCTCACAGTCTAAATGGAGGGGACAGCAAAACAGAACAAAACACAAGACAACATCATCAAGATAAATGGAATCATGGAGATATGCACCTCATTAACAAAATAAACAGGGTAATAAATAATATATACATATATGCTCAGTGCTGAGGGGAGGGGATGGGGGAAAAGCAGAGGGAGGGACGGGGGAAGGGGAGGAGAGGAGGAGCAGAGGGAAAGGGGGCTCAGTCTGGGAAGGCCTCCTGGAGGAGGTGAGTTCTCAATAGGGCTTTGAAGAGGGTAGAGAGTTAGTTTGGCAGAGGTGAGGAGGGAGAGCATTCCCGGACAGCAGTAGACGTGGGCCAGGGCTCGACAGCAGGATAAGCGTGAACGGGGTCCATGAGAAGGTGAGCAGCAGAGGAGCAGAGTGCGCGGGGTGGGCAGTAGAAAGAGAGAAGGAAGGTGAGGTAGGAGGGGGCAAGGGGATGGAGAGCTTTGAAGCCCAGAGTGAGGAGTTTTTGTTTCGTGCGAAGGTTGATAGGCAACCATTGGAGGTTTTTGCGGAGGGGAGAGTCATGCCCAGAGCATTTCTGTAGGAAGATGATCTGGGCAGGGGAATGAAGAATAGACTGGAGTGGGGAGAGACAGGAGGAAGGGAGATCAGAGAGGAGGCCAAAACAATAATCCAATCGGTATATTATGAGAGCTTGTACTAGCACGGTAACAGTTTGGATGGAGAGGAAAGGACGGATCTTGGCGATATTGTAAAGGTGAGACCGGCAGCTGTTGTGACGGATTGAATGTGTGGGATGAATGAGAGAGCAGAGTCAAGAATGACACCAAGGTTGCGGACCTGTGAGACGGGAAGGATGGTTGTGCCATCCACAGTGATGGGGAAGTCAGGAAGAGGACAGGGTTTGCGAGGGAAGATAAGGAGCTCAGTTTTAGACATGTTAAGTTTTAAGTGGCGGGCAGACATCCAGGTGGAGGCATCCTGGAGTCAGGAGGAGATACAAGCCTGGAAGGAGGGGGAGAGAACAGGGAGGATCTGGTTGACCAACTTCTAGTGTTTTGTACTTTCCTAAGAACTTAGTCCAGTGTTCTGCACACAGTGAAGACTCAATAAATATAACATTGAATTTTTAAAGTGCCATGGGGTATTGATCATTTGGGCAGCACTGGCTCCTGAGGTGGATCAGTTGCTACTTGCTGCACTTCTCAGTCAATCAGTAGTGCTCATTGATCCCTTACTAAGCACAGAGCACTGTACCAAGCACTTGGGAGAGAACAATAAAACATAATTAGCAGACATGTTTCCTGTCCATAGCAAGTTTACAGTCTAGAGGGAACATATATTCTCATCGATAAGGTGAGAACTCTTGGGGGCCCAGAAACCTCATTAACTTGTATCTACCCCTGTGCTTAGAATGGTGTGTGACACATAGTAAGTGCTTAACAAATAAATTAAAAAAAAATTAAAAAATAAATATAATTTTTATTATCATTTAATCAGTAAAATTGATTTATTGAGTTATCATTTAATCAGTAATTATTGAGCACTGCCTACCCATACAACTTTGATTATTTCAGCAGAAATATCCCCCACATTTGAAGGATGTGGTTTTCCTGCTTAACTTGGAAATGGAAGCAGCTTAAGAGATATAGCATCAACTCTTCAGGTGTATCTTTTTTAAAATAGAAATATGCAGTTATTTTCATGGTACAGTAAAATTATTTTTGTTTCAGTGGGTCAGGGACTAAGTCTGATTTGATTATCTTGTATCACCCCAGTGTTCAACACCATGCTTTGGCACATAGTAACAAGTGCTTAGCCAATACAATAGTGATTATAAAGGTATCCAGATCATCTTTGAGTTGTCTGAAATAACAACCTTCTTTCTCATATCTGTGCCTTCTGGAATATCATTTAAAAATGTTTTCTCATTGATTTTTTCTATCTCTTTCTCTCGGTCTCTCTCCTTTCTTGTCTCTTTTGTTTTCTGTCCTCCTACTTGTGATTACCTTATTTGTAAATATTTGGTTAGCTGTCTTCCCTATTAGACTTCAAGTACATTTTGGGCAGAGCATGTAGCATGGCTCAGTGGAAAAAGCCTGGGCTTGGGAGTCAGAGGTCATGAGTTTGAATGCCGGTTCTGCCACTTGTCAGCTGTGTGACTGCGGGCAAGTCACTTCACTTCTCTGTGTCTCAGTTACTTCATCCGTAAAATGAGGATTAACTGTGAGCCTCACGTGGGACAACCTGATTACCCTGTATCTACCCCAGCACTTAGAACAGTGCTCTGCACATAGTAAGCGCTTAACAAATACCAACATTATTATTATTATTATTATTATTATTATTATTGTGTCTCATCCCTCTGGTATATTTCTCCAAGTGTTCCGTGCAATACACTGTACCCAGGAAGTGGTCAATAAATACCATAATCACTACTCCTAGTACTAATAGTAGTGCGGAAATGAATGTGAAAACACTTGAGGTAATATTAGTGTTGGCCCATGGATCTAAAAGGTTGCCATAAATTTAAAATTGTGTATCTGATCAAATATTTCCTTGGGATACCAGTAATAAAAGGCTGATATATTGAGCCTGCTGCTAATGTTTAACTACATGATGACAATGAAGAACCAGCTGCCTATGTTAGGACCAGGATTCTAAGAGCATTTGAAATAACTACGGGAACATCTCCAAGTTTTGTCTTCCTATGGATGCAGGCCAAGGGTGGGTCTGGTACTAGAAAAAGAGAAAGTCTTTCAACAATATTCCAGTGAGCAAGGATGGATCTTTCTGGAAGAAAATCAGAAGCTTGTTTCCAGATGGAGTATATTCTGTAGCTCAGAAGGTGCTAACTGCAGCACTGAGCTCAAAAGCATTTGAGAAGCCTTTTTTTTGAGGCATAATTTAAATCCAGCTGCACTAATCGATCGACTATTTGATTTTACTATGTTTTGTGGCATTTGAAATCTACTTTTAAATGGTTTTTTTTTTTTTGGTTTTTGGCCTGCACTGAGAACAAGTACTGCCTGAGGCCACTGCTCAGAATACCTCTCTTGATAAAAATCACTGTAAATTTCTAAATCTATGGGAATAACTATAATTCCTTACTGAATTCTTCCTTTTTAAAAAATAAATCTGTGTATGTAGGGAAATATTTAGAACTTTCATTTGTTAAACTTTGTCCCGGCTAAATTCTCTAAAAGGTTTCTTTTTTTGAGATGGAACTTAATTTGAAAAGTAAGGTAAAGTCCACTGGGCTGTGTATTTTTCAGGCTTGTCCTGTTGGTATGTACAGCTTTCAAAGGGGTTATCTCAATTTACCTGAAGGTCCCATAGAAAATAACCAAATTGTACTCATTTTTTTGCTCATATTAATTAGTTTATTGTAGGTTAATCCTGATGGTGCTAAAATACAAACATGACATTTTCAAATGGAGCGATTTTGGATCCACAGATTTTTATTCCTAGCTTAAGAGAATTTGGCACACTTCTCAATGTCACAAAATATCCATTCATTTCAGAACAAACACATCAAAAGGAGAGTTAGGAACATTATCTGTATACTATAGAAATGCTATTTAAAGTGGCTCAGTTAATTTAACCAATGATTGAGACATTTTTCAAACATTGGTAATAAAAATGTTCATGAGACGATGACTGTGCTTTGATTTTTGAAGAAATGAAAGTCACATCCACATTTTGCACCCTTTTTAATACTCTAGGCTTATGCCTACATAATCTGTATATGGTCTCGGTACGTTTCTTGAGCAAGAAACCAAATATAAAAGGGGAACTGATTTTTTAAATGGCACTTTAATTGTCTTTCATGCATGTTGTACAGATCATTACTGACTGTTTACAGATCCTGCATGGAATGACTTTACACTGAAGGAGAGAGTAACATATCTTCATTGTTTATAAAGATGACAGCTCCTAATGGACCATATTAGCTTTAACACAAACTATTAAATCCCCTTCATTAAATTATTCTGTGTTCTATTTCAGAATCTTGTTAGCTCTGGGAAGTAGGTGCAAACTCCTGAGGAAATCCAAGCACACATTGAGACTATTATAGATAATGTTTATTAAATAAGCCTCTGAGGATGTTTTTCTTGGGCTGCTCTCAAGCATTTTGAAGGAGTCATGTTCCATGTTTGAGGTCCCATGTTTCTTCCTCTTAAACTATGAGCAGCTGTAGCACATGACCTACTTCTGTAGAAGCCTGTAATGATTTCCTTCCTTCAGTGGCTTCAGGAGTCCCTCTTCTGCCCTGTGAAAAAAGGGACACATATTTTAATCCAAGCAAAATGCTAAAGCAGGTTTTGTTGGTTTCAGGGAAGAAACTCAATCCAGCTACATCACCCAGCGTAGGCCTCAAATTGGAACCATCTGGCCTGCAGAAGCTCTCGGAGATCTTTAGGGAAGGCACGGCTATTCTTGCCTGGGGCTACGGCTCATACACCTGCAGAAAGGGCAGACATGTTGGTAGACAAACCAAACTCACCCAGGAATTTAAACCTTTTCACACACAGAGAAAAAGCAGCAGCCACCGGTTTGTTCAGTTCGTGCTCTGAAAGACTGGGAAGACAAGACGTTAGATGCAGCGGTCTGTTCAGAGGGTTGAATCTCCTGGGATTTCAGATCAAATAATAATAATAATTATAGTGTTTGTTAAGCGCTTTCTGTGTGCCAGGCACTGTACTAAGTGCTGGGGTGGATACAAGCAAATCAGGTTGGACTCAGTCCCTGTCCCATGTGGGGCTCACTGTCTCGATCCCCATTTTACAGATGAGGTAACTGAGGCACAGAGAAATGACGTGATTTGCCAAAGGTCGCACAGCAAGCAAGTAGCAGAGCCAGGATTAGAACCCATGACTTTATGACTCCCAGGCTCATGCTCTATCCACTATGCCATGCAATAGGGGCAGGGAACGTGCCTGCTAATTCAGATACTGTGAACTCTCCCAAGTGCTTAGTATAGAGCTCTGCACTTAGAAAACACTCAGTAAATACCACTTATTGATTGACTGACTCGGTCTTTTAATAGGCACAGGGGAAAGACCTGGGATAAGTGCCATTCACTGGTATGTCAAAGACAGAGGGAGGTAGGGGCTTTTACATTTTACCATTTTAGCTCTGAGAGAATAAATATAGGGCACATATATTCTTGGAATTCTTCATTCTGCTCCTTATAAAAAGTCTTGGTTTGTCTGGCTTGAGTTTTCTTAAATTATTTTTAAACTTTTAAAAGGTTATTTTCCAAATGTTCTCTATTAAGTAAATGGGCAAACAGAGAGCTTGCTGCTGGAAGGTTATTAGAGATAAAACAATCATTCAGCTATCTATTATTACAAATTGTGTCTACGTGTGAGGGGGTGGGTATCAACCCTTTTCTAAACAATAATTAGTAAGACCTTTCCCTTAATTGTCAAGTCAAAGACGCGGAATCTTATCGCTTCAATCTCTTAATTGAAATCCACTCCGGAAAATAACGTGATTTGAAAAGGAATGGAAGTAAAGAGTAAATTGAAATGGCATTCATGTTTCCAGTGTTGAATAAAGCACATTTCAAATGTTGGCACACGAGGGAAATGGAAAACAGTACTGTCATTTTTGGTTTAGAATGTAAATTCTCATCTGTAGTGATTTAGGAGTATGGAACAGGATTATTCCAGGAATGATATTGTCAGTACCAAAAATGATATCACAAGGCCAAGAATCCTTAGAATAAAAGTGGAAATCATATAAAGAGCTCAAATCCGAGGTCAGGAACTATCATTCATATAGCAAACTATATGAAAGAGGGAGGGGGAGAGAGAGTGAGAAATATAGAAAAGGGAGGGGGAGAAGGAGAGAGAAAAGAAAAAAGGGAGAAGGAAAGAAAAGAAAATGTATTTATTTAGAAACTGGTGAAATATGAGGGTCAATTTGGATGCTTTAGCAAGAAAAACATCTCTCAGTTCTTCCAACCCTTTCATATAGTCACTGGATTTGTTTTTTCTAGTTCATCACTAATGGTAACTACTCATGAGGAAAAGATCACATAGAGAGAATGAACTTGATATATATAATATAAAAATACGTCTATGGGAAAACATGCATTCTTTTTTTCTAAAAATAAAAGTGGAAAAACTAAAGCTAACATTGATTTTTTTCTTCTACCATCCCATCATCACGTTTTAAAATATTTTAAATTTGGTTTCATCGTATTTACAGCCCAGAGTCAGGAATCTCAAAAGCAGTAGTAAGATTATAAATGATACAGCAGGTTCCTGACTTACAAAGCTATTTTAAAGGGAAATAGTTTGTTCTACTCCCTTCTGAAAGTTTCGAACAGACAGCAATACACCTTGTCAGAACCTAAACAGTGATTGGTGAAAGAACATTGTTGAGATCGACCCCTTTATGATACTACTTTATTTCTGTGCCCAAATTTTTAACCAAATCTTTGTTCTGTTTCTCCCTTCAGAGTTCTTCACGCTCCTGCACGCATAACCAGCTGCATGTAGATAAGCTTTTCTACTACATAACCCAACCCTAACAGCCTCCACCACTGTTTCAGCAACAGGATGAGACTTAATGAACCTCAGCACACATCCTACTAAGTTTCCTGTGGAAAACCAGTCATATGAGACTGGGAAATACATTGCTACAATGTGGTCTGGATTCCTTCGACCAAGGAAAAATCGAAATGATAGCAGAGAGGGAAAGCCCTGAAGGCAATCCTCAGAGCAGTTTAGGAAACTTGTTTGATTCTTTGGGCACCACCTATTCTATAAAGAGCATAATTTTGAGAGAATGTTTCCTCTCGATGCCCACATGGTTATACAGAGGGAGAAACTGGAGGAATTCTGAAGAGATTCTGGGCTGTTACTCTGCATTAAAGCTGTGCAGTCCTGAGAAAGTCCTGCTGGCTGTCTAATTTGATGCTCTGGAAAACGGGTTTGAAACTGTCCTCTCAGAGCTAAAGTAAGAGAGAGAGATACACAGAGAGAGAGACAGAGACAGAGAGACCTGGTGCTTCCATTTGAGATCCCTTCTCTAGACAGGCCTATTTTAAAAGCCGCCTCTTTCAGGCCACAGCACTTGATTCATTTATATTTTGGAGAAGAATTGAGAGTGCGGGGAGATCAGAGGCTGGGTAAACTATCAGCTGCCTTCTCTTCCGGAAAGCCCTGCTGTTCTTCTAGGGGAGTGAGGGCCAGGGGTTGGGTTTGGGGGTTAAATTTATGATGGATTCATGAACTGAGAAAGATCTGATATACAATCAAATTTTGCCAATCTGAACGGGAGATGGTGTAAAGACTGACTTCCCAGCCTTTTGCTGAGAAATTTTAGCTGTCTGAAAACTTAGAGAGATGCTTGATTAAAACTAGAATAAAAATCTCCCGTCGCCTTCAGCAAACCACAGAGCTAGGGTGGGAAAAACTGTGCCAGGTTGCAGTTTAAGTATAGTTCCTTGGCACCTGCTGAAAGCACAGCTCTCTTCCTGTTTAATAATTAATTCAACTTTAAAGCCCCTAAGGATCTGGACTCAGCACCAGCCTCAGAAAGCATTACTGAAACAAAATGCTTCCAGAATGAAAAAAAAAAGAAAGCGAGAGAGAAAAAGAAAAAAAATGTTTCAAGAAGCATCACCATACGGGGTGGGGAGGAGCGGGGGGGTAGAGGGAGAGAGAAAGGACCAGAGGGATGAAGAAATTTAAAATAATAAATATACAAAAAAGCAGGGTTATTCACGGCCACTGGCACCAGACTGCAAGCTGCACTGGGAGCCAGAAGTCATACATTTGGGAAACAGTCCTGTTACCCTTAGGCTAGTGGGGACCAAGAGGGTAATGCACTCAGTCTCTTGAAAAGGAGAAGTCCGGCCTTTCTGTTCATTAGTAAACCCTGCTCATTAGTTAAAGAACTGTGCTGGAAACAGCATCAAAGGTAGCCACCCCTCCCTGCCAATGCTTCCCCCCTGACCAACCCTCTCCTCTGGCTCAGCCTCCCTCCTACCCCCCACCCCTCCCCTTACCCAGCATCTGCTCTTCTTGGTGAAAGTTGTTGAAAACTTCCTTGGCCAAAAGACCCATGCAGAGGGGGAACTTTGTCACAAATACAAAAACGGAGAGAAACAGGAAGCTGACCAGCTTTTAATTTGGGCACTGAGATCTGCACATCACATTCACCCTCCAAACTCAAGCAGGTGGCCGAGACATGAATAGGCTACTCGAGAAGCAGCGTGGCTTAGTGGAAAGAGCACGGGCTTGGGAGTTAGAGGATGTGGGTTCTAATCCTGCCTCTGCCACTTGTCTGCTGTGTGACGTTGGGCAAGTCACTTAACTTCTCTGGGCCTCAGTTACCTCATCTGTAAAATGGGGATTAAAAGGGTGATCCCCACGTGGGTCAACCTGATTACCCTGTATCTACCTCAGTGTTTAGAACAGTGGTTGGCACATAGTAAGCGCTTAACAAGTACCATAATTATTATTAGTAGTAGTAGTAGTACCCAGGTAAAGATTATCTTGTATCTACACCAGAACTTAGTACAGTGTTTGACACATAGTAAGTGCTTTATTCAGTCATTCAATCATATTTACTGAGCACTTACTGTGTGCAGAACACTGTACTAAGTGCTTAGAAAGTTTGTTACAGCAATAAAGAGAGACAATCCCTGCTCAAAATGAGCTCACAGTCTAGAGGGGGGAGACAGACATCAATATAAGTTAACAGGCAAATGCCATTATTATTATGCCAGTGGAAAGGACAACTGGAAATTCCTTGTGGTCACTGCACTGTGTCTTTTGTTTTACATGAATCATGTGCATCCCACATATAGATTGAGCATGTAAAGTTATATATTGTGGTGTTTTAAAACACTTAATGACCATTTCCAGAACCATGAAATCATTTTTACAGGGAGCAGAATGGCAGGAATATTGCAAAGCAGCTTCTTGAGCAAAACTCTTTCAACAAGCTGTCCTGCCCCTGACTGCACACAGTGTTCTGGTGGCCATGGAAAAATGGAAATTGTAAGTGCATTTTTTAAGTTTTAAATGAACAAGATATGGTGCATACCACAAATGGAATGATTAACTGAAAGAAAGAGCTTTGTAATCAAATAAAGATGGAACTTATTTAGACACAGAGTTATGTTTACTTTCTGCTTATTAAGGTAGAAGTAGCCTAAATCTCTCACACACATCCTTAGGAATCGAATAAGGTATTTTGAATAACACCACTCCACTATATTAAACTGTTGAGCTGAGCGATTTATCATCCGCCTCAATGGGCAGGGATTGTCTCCATCTGTTGCCGATTTGTACATTCCAAGCGCTTAGTTCAGTGCTCTGCACATAGTAAATGCTCAATAAATATTATTGAATGAATCCACAGAATTTTTTCCAAGTCCTCGAAAGAAAGTGTGTTTCTTTGAATTCTCCAATTAGCGTGAGATATTAATGGAATAATATCACACACCTAAATTTTTGAAGAGGAAATTTGACAAACTCTGTGGACTTCCATTTGCATTTTCACCTTATGCATCATTATATATTGATTAACATGCAGCACTAAATTGTAATATCTTCACTAGATTTTAAGCTCCCTGAGAGCGGGGATCATATCTACCAACTCTGTTGTATTGTACTCTCCCAAGGACTTAGTACAGTGCTCTGCACACAGTGAGCATTCCATAAGTACTCTTGATTAAGGTATGGCCTCTAATTAAGGAAATTAAATTGAGAACTGAAACTGTGAGAAATTTGAATGGATTAGGGCTCTTGGGTTGACATTTAGGCAAGTTATGTTTAGCTAAACCCTTGACTTTTATTTCTGATAGAGAAAAAAGGATTTTTACTAAGTAGTTCACCTTGTTAGAGTGGTTAGAGAATGAAGCAGGTGACACAGTTGGAAAAGGAGACAAATGGAAGAGCCAGTACTCAATGAAAGTTGCCCCCTGGTTTCACGAAGGATTACTGTAATTTTAGTTCTTGGCACATAGTAAGCGCTTAACAAATAGCTTCATCATCATCATCATCTAGAGAAGTCTTCCAGGATGAATAAAATACCACAGTTTCTCATCGCCTCATCCATTAGTTCGTTGTGGGCAGGGAATGTGTCTCTTATATTGTACTCTCCCAAGCTCTTCGTCCAGTGCCTTACTTACACAGTAAGTGCTCAATAACTATGACTGACCGATTAACTATCTAAGTGGTTGAAGCTCCATTAGATACTGGCCTACTGACAAGGGAGTGGAGCTGGGGAAGAGGGAAAGGGTGGGATATTTTGTAGACCTGGCTTATACCGTTCCCACAGAGTTTCATTGTTCCTCTCCACTGATACCAATCCTCCCAGAGCCCACCAATACCAATCCTCCCAGAGCCCACCTCCACCACTTCTCTGGGTCTGTAGAGGCTGTAGCTGCAGAGGCTCGGGGTTATGGAAAGGAATGCTCAGGTGGGAACAGTTCTTCCTGAGAGGGAAGACAGAGCCACTATAGTTTTTCTTCTGCCTCTCCTCTATCTGAGATGGCAAAACCAGAAACAATCTCTGCCCCAAGGAGCTGGGACAGACCCTCTTCGTTTTTTCCTCCGCTCCAGTCAATTAATCGATAATATTTATTGAGCAATTACTGTGTGCAGAGCATTGTACTAAGCACATGGAAGAGTACAACACAATAGAATTGGTAGACACACAGCAGCAAGTACAACCTCCCCCTGTCCAGGGAATATTGTCTTAGCAGGAGCTAAGTGCAGACATCGAGTCTCAGTAGAGTTCCATAGATCCAGGAAATTCCATTCCTCCTGCTCCTAACTACCCCACTTCTGGTGGAGTAATAATAATGATAAGAATGATGGTATTTGTTAAGCTCTTATTATGTGCCGGACTGCTAAGCACTGGGGTGGATACAAGCAAATCTAGCTGGACATATGTGGGGCTCACAGTCTCAATTCCTGTTTTACAGCTGATGTAAATGAGGTGCAGAGAAGTGAAGTGGCTTGCCCAAGGTCACACAGCAGGCAAGTGATGGAGCTGGGATTAGAACCCATGACCTTACTATGGGGTGGGTCTGTACCCTTTAAAGCATTTGGATTTTCACCTCATCCCCCACAGCACAGAGCTACAAATCCATCTGAAATATATTTTAATGTCCATTTCCCCCTCTGGTCCTTAAACTCTTTGTGGGTAGGGTTTGTGTCTTTCTATTCCATATTACTGTACTCTCCAAAGAGCTTAGTACAGTGTTCTGGACACAGTGAATGATCAATAAACACCACTGATTGATTGATTGATTGATGAATTACCAATAGTAGTTTATCCTAGTAGCAGAGTCCAGAAGGGAGACCATTACTCAGTCCCAGGCTCCTCTCATGGAACAAATAAATCGTTGTCTACTGACTGCATTGCTTCAGTGACTGGCTGGACCTCTAGCCTCAAACACAGGCCTGTGAGGAACTGAAAATGGTCCCTGGCTGAAGTCGAATCTGTTCTCAGACCCAAAACACTAAGAGGCCTCTCTGATAGAGCCACCATTAATCAGGTAAGGGTCAGTTAACTACTGGGGGCAGGGTGGCGAGGAAGACACACCGCTGACACGTTTCATCATGGGTCACTGATCCAATGCTTCCTCCCTTGACGTTAGCCAGGGAGGGCAGCTGCCCAGTGTCATTCCTATTTGAAGCCCTCAATAGAGATGGATACCCTGGGACAAAAGGGGGAAGGTGAAACTAACGAGATCTTAGACAGATCAGCTCCCCCAGGGGGAGAATGTAAGGAAAATATAATTCTGAATGAAAACAATTGGGTGAGAGTGATTACTACTGGTGGAATAAGTAGGCTCCCACTCTCTGGAACACCACTCGGGAAAGGAAAAAGGAGTCAGTGAGGTTGGTGAAGAAGATGGAAGAGGCACTCTCAGTCTAAAGTAGTTAGCTAAGTAGTTAGTAGTAGCAATTAGTAGTAGTTAGCTAAAATCAGGCCAAGTGCAACTTGGTGAGCGGGCTGGCCCAACCAAGATGGTTTGCTTCCGTGCCACAGTTTGGAGAGAGTCTCATCTAAATATCATCCACACAAACCTGAAAAAATATTCACTCTGCCTGGAGGGAACCTAGCAGATATTACTAGGCATCCCCAAGTCAGATTAGCTGCCTGGTATCCTAGTGGATATGCCATAGCATGTGAGCTTTCAGTCAGTAGATACTGTAGGAATCAGAAGGACCTGGGTTCTAATACTGACTCTGCCACTTGTCTGCTGTGTTACCTTGGGTAAGTCACTTCATTCTCTGTGCCTTAGTTACCACATCTATAAAATGGAGATTAAGATTAAGCCCCTTCCTACCTCTCCTCCCTTCTCTCTTTCTACTGCCCATCCCGCACGCTCTGCTCCTCTGCCGCCCACCTCCTCACCGTCCCTCGGTCTCGCCTATCCCGCCGTCGACCCCTGGGCCATGTCCTCCCGCGGTCCTGGAACGCCCTCCCTCCTCACCTCTGCCAAACTAATTCTCTTCCCCTCTTCAAAACCCTACTTAAAACTCACCTCCTCCAAGAGGACTTTCCAGACTGAGCTCCCCTTCTCTCTCTACTCCCTCTACCACCCCCCCTTCACCTCTCCACAGCTTAACCCTCTTTTCCCCCCATTTCCCTCTGCTCCTCCCCCTCTCCCTTCCCGTCCCCTCAGCACTGCACTCGTCTGCTCAACTGTATATATCTTCATTACTCTATTTATTTTGTTAATGAATTGTACATCGCCTTGATTTAGTTGCCATTGTTTTTACGAGATGTTCTTCCCCTCGACTCTATTTATTGCCATTGTTCTTGTCTGTCCGTCTCCCCCGATTATTCTGTAAGCCCGTCAAACGGCAGGGACTGTCTCTATCTGTTGCCGACTTGTTCATTCCAAGCACTTAGTACAGTGCTCTGCACATAGTAAGCGCTCAATAAATACTATTGAATGACTGAATGAAAGTTTGTGAGCCCCATGTGGGACAGGGACTGGGTCCAATCTGAGTAGCTTGTATCTACCCCAGTGCTTAGAACAGAGCCTGGCACATAGTCAGCGCTTAACACATGCCATAATAAAAAGTTCCCTTGTGAATTCTTGGCAATTCTCAAGAAAGAGGGAGAGAGGAATTCTGGTCAGAGCTTTGTAGGGTTTACATGATGATGGGAAAGCTTGGAAACGTAAACTGGGTTTTGCTTCTTTTTCTTTCAGGTAATCCAGTTCCTTATGTTCTGGAAAAAGAAGAACTTCTGAATGGCAACTTCTGCTCCAGAGATCAGGTCTCTACAGCTTGAGAACCAAGTGATTATTGGGATAATTCCATAAAAATAAGATCAACCAACTCAAAAAGTATATTCAAATAATAATAATTATTATGGTATTTGTTTATTACTTACTATGTGCCAGCCACTGTTCTAAGCACTGGGGTAGATACAGGATAATCAGATTGGACACCGTCCCTGTCTCAAATAGGGTTCACAGTCCTAACATCCATTTTACAGATAAGGGAACTGAGGCACAGAGAAGTGAAGTGACTTGCCCAAGATCACACAACAGACAAGTGGCAGAGCCGGAATTAGAACCCATCACATTCTGACTCCCAGGCCTGTGCTGTAATACACTAGGCCATGCTGCTTCTACTTGGAGAAGCAGCGTGGCTCAGTGGAAAGAGCACGGGCTTTGAAGTCAGAGGTCATGGGTTCGAATCCCAGATCTGCCCGAATCCCAGATCTGCCACTTGTCATCTGGGTGACTGTGGGCAAGTCACTTCACTTCTCTGTGCCTCAGTTACCTCATCTGTAAAATGGGGATTAAGACCGTGAGCCCCACGTGGGACAACCTGATTCCCCTGTGTCCACCCCAGCGCTTAGAACAGTGCTCTGCACATAGTAAGCGCTTAACAAATACCAACATAATTATTTATTATTATTATTATTGATCTAAAATCATTCTATTAAGCAAAGTGGGCCAGTGGAAACAGCAAGGGCCTGAAAGTCCAGGAGGTAAAAAAGTAGAACTCAATGGCTCCTTCCTCTGAGTTGCTTTACATTGGATTCCTTCCTGTTTTTAGCTTGAAATTTTTTGGATTTGTTAAGTTTTGACCTTTAGAGAATTTTTTATTCTATTTCTAAGTGTTTACTATTTGCCAGGCACTGTTCTAAGCACTGAGGTAGATAACAAACTAATCAGGTTGGACACAGTCCTCTCCCACACGAGGCTCACAGTCTTAATCCCCATTTGTATAACGGAGTTATAGAGAAGTTAATTGACTTACCCAAGGCCATGCAGCAGACAAATGGCAGAGCCGGGATTAGAATCTAGGCCCTCTGATTCCCAGGCCGATGCTCTACCCATTCATTCATTCAGTAGTATTTATTGGTCGCTTACTATGTGCAGAGGACTGTACTAAGCGCTTGGAATGTACAATTCAGCAACAAATGGAGACAATCCCTGCCCCATGACAGGCTGACACTAGGCTACTCTGCTTCTACTTGATCTAAAATTGTTCTATTAAGCCATCAGCTAGTGGAAGGAGCAAGGGTCTGGGGGTCCAGGAGACCTGAATTCTAGTGCCAGCTTTACCCCTGGCCAGCTGTGTAACTTTAGGCAAGTTGCTAAACCTCTTTGATCCTCTGTTTCCTCATCCTCCCTCTTAGACTTAGCACTTAGCACAGTTTTCACATGCAATAGTGGCTTTAAAAACACCATAATTAATTGGGTATCACCCCACTTTCAAATGAAGCTATTGCCAACAAAAAAAGAAAGAAAAAGGATGTGATATCAGTGGGTAATTCTCCTTGAGGGTGATTCTTCTTTCAGGACAATTAAATAGCATTTCTGGTCTGTTAGTTTTAGTGGCTGTTTCAAGGGCAAGCAGAGGAAGGGCCACTTTTATTCGATAGCATGAAACTAAGGCTGCCCTTCCTTCCAAACAGAAGTTACTTGGAACCATAGAGGTGGCTTTCATCCTTTCTTCTTTAAGAGTTTAGCATTACCAGGTAAATTTCCTCTCAACTCAATTTTCATGCAGCACTGATGACCTCCTGTGGTTAGTTTGGCTCAAGGCAGCTTTGTTTCCTCTGGAAAGACACAAAATACTGGACTAAATGGCCTCTAATATATATCTGTTTGTTCTACAAGCCCAAGGAGAAAGGACTACTCTCATTTCTAATCCCTTAGAGGGCAGGGAATTTCTTTCTCCTCCCTCATTCTTGGAGTCCGGATGTGGGACAAGGCAAGCTCAGTCTTCAGATTTTTTATGAAGCGGAATGTTTCTATGACCTGGTAGTCGGTCACGCCAACCCACCAAAAATCTAGCACACTTAAACAATCAATCATGTGGTACACAATCTCTGATTCTTGTCTTCAGTGTTCTTATCAATTAACTCAAGCTTCTGGACCCAGCAGGAGGAAAGACAGAGCACAATTTAAAAGTAAATCAGGGTGCATTGCCATATTTTTACACACCAGATAATGCAGGGGCACTAAACTGAAGGTGCAATGTTAAAAACGTAATAGTTCACACAACTGTGTGCACTGGTGAAACTTTAGGCAATCCCTGTTGAAGAGAAACAAAGAAAAGGTAGGAGGCAAACAGAGCTGAGTGTGAAGGTTGTTTAGAAAATGCCTCAGAAAAACATTTGTCACTGGTGCAGAGTCATAACTCAGCTCAACGCCCATGGTACCATGAGCAACCTGCTCAATTTGAACAGTAGAAAGCCGGTGCCTGAGTTTATGTTGTTCTTCTGTTTATTAAAAACGGATGGGAGCACTTGACAGAAAAATCAAACTTGTGGTCATGGCTCATTAATCCCCGTTGTATCTGTCAGATATGTGTGTCTAGAGTTCCAACAAGGCTCTAGAAGTGAGATCGCGGCTCGGCCTTGGTATCTTCTCTACTGTTGGATGTGAAAAGATGTTTCCAATCGCTGAAAATGAGGGATTGATAAAAGGATCTTTTTAGCCACCTCCTGTACTGGACGTTGGCAAGTGAATCACTTCGCTAACACAACTTCCAGTGATATTTTACCTAGTTGTTCCTTCATTAAAGGCAGCTAACCCATAATGAGTGTTTGTCCATTCTGAAATTCTAGATGATTTTCACAAAACTCAGAGATTGGAAATGATTCAGTTGGCATCAAACAGAAACTCCTTACGACTGGCTTTAAAGCACTCCATCACCCCCTCCTTACTGATCTACTACTATAGCCTAGCCTGCATACTTTGCTCCTCTAGCGCCAGTTTACTTACTCTTCCCCTTCTCCATGTCCTTCCTTTAGCCTGAAACTCTGCCCGTCCCAAGCGCCGGTCCCAAATACATCAGACCGTCACTCTCCCCACTTGCAAAGCCTTATTAAAGTCACATCTTCTCCAAGAGGCCTTCCCCGATTAAGGCCTCTCTTCCCTGACTCCCTTTCCCTTCTGTTCATCTATGGCATTGGACCTCTACCCTTTGGGCACTTGATATTCACTGCACCCTCAGTTCCACAACCCTTACCTGTAATGTATTTATTTATATTAATGTCTGTCTCCCCCTCTAGACTGTAAGCTAGGTTTGGGCAGGGAACCTGTCTACCAACCATTGTATTCTCCCAAGTGAGAGAATTGCTCAATAAATACCACTGAATGATTGATTGATTGATTCTGCAACCCCCTAGGTGACACCCTTCATTCTTCACCAGACTGATCAATCAGTGGTATTTATCAAATGCTTACTAAGTGCAGAACACTGTACTAAGCACTTGAGGGAATGATACAACAGAATTAATGACCCATTCCCTGCCCACAACAAGTTTACAGTATAGAAGATGACGGACACTTTGAGGAAACACCTTTTATTACCTCCAACCCAGGGCCTAGCCAACAGGCTTCGTATCCATTTTCTGGGCCCCTTTTTTTTGCACTCCTCCTTATCCCTTTCCCTAACCCCATCCTGGGAAGAGGCAAAGGGACTACAGACATGAATGGCATAGGTACATTCCCAGCCCTGCTTTTAGGGTGCTACATTCCTGCTGGACAATGATACCCCCGGGACTTGGGTGGTAGGTAAGACAGGGAGGATTACTGTGGGGACCTGGACCCCCATCACTTTGAGAATTCTGTCTTCCTTGCCTTCCTCCACAGCAGCCTTTTGTAACTATGAAGTCATGGTGAATGTGGCAAGAGCAGTAGCTTTAATACTTTCAGGAAATCTCTAAATCAGAGATCTCCATCATCAAACTCATCATTTATTGAGTCCTCGGTTGAAGCAGTGTTGGCCTCCTGGAAGAAGTGTGGGCCTGGACCTGGGCTCTAATCCCGAATCTGCCAATTGCTTGTTGTGTGGCCTTCAGTAAATCACTTCACTTTTTTAAGCCTCAGTTTCCTCGACTGTAAAATGGGGATTCAAAACTTATTCTTCCAACTTAGACTGCGAGCCCCAAGTGGGACAGGGACTGTCTGACCTAATTCAATCTTAGAACAGTGTTTTGACCCATAATAAGTGCTTAATAAATTCCATAAAACCAATAAATGATCTCTCTAATTCTCCTTCTACCACTGAGGATGATTCTACCGAGAAGAGTTGACCTGCCTGGTGATGGTATGTAGCTACCTGTTGCCAGTGAAGACTTTTTTTGTGGTAGTGTTGTTTTTAATATAGTATTTGTTAAGCACTTACTCTTATTCCAGGCACTGTAATAATTGCTGGAGTAGATACAAGCAAATGGGGTTGGACTCAGTCCCTGTCCTACATAGGGTTTATAGTCTTAATCTCCAGTTTACAGATGAAGGAACTGAGGCACAGAGATGTTAGGTGACTTGTCCAAGATCACAGAGCAGACAAGTGGCAAAGACAGGATTAGAAGCCAAGTCCTTCTGACTCCCAGGCCTTTGCTTTATCCACTAAGTCACACTACATTACTTTGGTTTTCTTCAAGACATTTCACTGTCTTGATAAAGTGGCTATTCAGTCCTTTGCAGGTCACTTTGAGTGTTGTCCCTCAAGTGCACAGTCAAGCACAGTCAAGTGGAAGTAGTGTGGCTGTGTGGATAGAGCATAGACCTGGGAGTCAGAAGGTCATGGGTTCTAATCCCAGCTCTGACACTTGTCTGCTGTGTGACCTTGGGCAAGACACTTCACTTCTCTGTGACTCAGTTACCTCATCTGTAAAATGGAGATTGAGACTGTGAGGCCCCATGTGAGACAGGAACTGTGTCCAACCCGATTTGCTTGTATCCACCCCAGCACTTAGTACAGTGCCTGGCACATAGAAAGTGCTTAACAAATACCATAATAATAATTATTATTATCTGCATTTTGGAACTTTTGAATGTTTGCCTCCAGGCCCATCGATATGTTCATAGCTTGTTGATCTGGAAGAGCTTCCAGAAAGATCAGAAGGATCAGTCCAACAATCAACCAATGGTTTTTATTAAGCATTTACTGTGTACAGAGCACTATACTAGACTTGAGAGAATATACACAAAACGAGTAGATAAACACGTTCCCTACTCTCATGAAGGGAAGCTGTGTGGCCTAGTGGAGAGAGTACAGGCCTGGAGGGACCTGGGTTCTAATCCCAGCTCTGCCACATGTCTACTATGTGACCTTAGACAAGTCACTTAACCGTTCTGGGTCTCAATTTCCTCACCTGCAAAATGAGGATTCAATACCTGTTTTCTCCCTACTTAGACTGTGAGCCCCATGTGGGACAGAGACTGTATCTTGCCTGATTAACTTGTAGGTACTCAGCACTTAGAACAATGTTTGACACATAGTAAGTGTTTAACAAACACCATCAGAAAAAGACCTTATAAACTAGAGAATATTTTAATCCTGCATCAAGGCATCTTGTTGCATTCTCTATTAAAACAAGGAAGAAATGATTGAACAGGATTGGGCTTACTACAGAGCTTTGTGTTAACAAAGATTAGAGCTTCCTTCCTGTTTCCTACTCTTTCTATATAATTCTGTCTCCACCTAGTACTCAATAAAGACCATTGACTAATTGATGATTTGGAAAGAACAGAAATACCTGATTTATCACCTTCTTTATGAAGATGATCATAAAATGTAAAAAAAAAAAGAAAAAAGTGATAGGGAAAACTATGTTGTGATTGTATGATTGCCACTGATTTTCTATAGTTTAATTATTTCCTTTGCTGAAAAGGAGGGGAGAGATTATGATGGGAAAACTCCAAAATAAATTCATATTATAATAAATACAGGTATATAGTAAACAATTTTGTCATCATTTAAAATTGTATCAATAATAAACTAAAAAGAAGCAAGAGGTTTAGCACCTGAGGGTGTCAAAATGATAAATCTATCCCTGGGCATAATGTGCATTGTGGTTATAAGCCCCTGATTGGCTGCCTGTTTCTTTCTTTTTTTTTAATGGCATTATATTCCAGGCACTCTACCATCTTCCCCCAAGCCCCCTGGTCTGTAAGGTCACTGTGGGCAGGGAATGTGTCTGTTGATTGTTATACTGTACTTTCTCAAGTGTTTAGTACAGTGCTCTGCACACAGTAAGGTCTCAATAAATATGATTGACTGACTGTACTAAGTGCTGAGATAGATACAAGGTTATCAGGCTAGACACAGTCCACGTCCCACATAATCTCTATTTTACAGATAATCTCAATCTACATTTTACAGATGAGGTAACTGAGGCACAGAGAAGTTAAGTGACTTGTCAGGATTAGAACCCATGACCCCTGACTCTCAAGCCTGTGCTCTTTCCACTAAGCCACACTGCTTCCTCTGCCCCTGCCTCCAGATTTCCTCTCTACGCCATGTCATGTGAGCAGATCAGGGGAGGGAAAGAGGGGCTGAGAGCCCAACCTGAGAAAAATCCTGAGGGAGAGAAGCAGGGGGAAAAGAAAAAAGAGGAGGGAGGAAGGAGTGGAGAGGAAATGGGAAGAGGCAGCAACACTCAGCGTAATCTAGTGGATAGAGCATGTGCCTGTGAGGCAGAAGGACTTGGGTTCTAATCTCAGCTCCACCACTTGTCTACTCTGTGACCTTGGGCACATCACTTCTCTGTGGCTCATCTGTAAAATGAAGATTAAGACTTTGTGCCTCATGTGAGACATGGACTGTGTCCATCCTGATTAGATTCTCTACCCCAGCACTTAGTATAGTGCCTGACACATAGTAAGCACTTACCATATACAAAAAAAAACCAAAACAGCAAAAAAAATTAAAACAGAATGAACAATCAAAAAGCCTTCACTGCTCCATCTTATTCCTCAACTTCCCAGAAGTTGGTCTCCTTCAGCCCACCCTGGACCTATCCTTAAACTCCACTCCCCGCAGCCACAGTGACCAGTATGTGTTCAAATATTGCACACCCCCACCTGAATGCAAAAGGAATGATCAAATTCAACATTTGCTTCACTATTTTTCTATTTTGACAGATGGGCTGTCCACATCTCCTTAACATCAGTCCCTAGACAACACTCCATGGGCTTTTCTTTTCCTTTAGTAATGAACCATATGCAATATTATTTATTAGTATATTTTATAAACCAATTTTGAGAAAACGCATCTCCCGATTTTGTGATTGAAACATTCTCAGCAAGCAGTTCAGCTGGAAAATTTGGCACGAGTTTCTTTTGTGGCTTCTAGCTCTATCGTTTCCTCAAAGCTTCTATTGCGTAGGGCTCTTTTTTTTTTTTCAACCCGTTAAACATAAAGCAAAGTTTGGCAGGGGCAGAGATTTTTAGCTGGCATCCACTGTAGTGAGCTACAATGCCTCTTTATCATTATGAAACTATTGATTTTACAGTTCAGTGATACTAAGCCTTGTCTCATGCAGACTCAGGACGTGGAACTAAATCTGAGGGTTAAATAGAGGGAAGGCAGCCAAAATCTCAGCAGTCCCACAATTACAGCTACTCACATTGGCACCATGGTACCTTGGTAAGATTTTGAAAATAAATCTGGCACTAAACACTAAAATCTTCATTGCTCTCGGTTATTTTCAAGAAAATACTTTGACTTTTACCTTGGGATTTCTTTTCTTTGTCATCATCCTGATTCTGAAAAAAAAATGGCTTCAAGTTAATGGAATGGAGTGACATTTAAATTATTCTAAAGAATAGCAAAGAGCATGTTTACTAGTTAGACCATGGAGAAGTGATGATGTCCTGGTATAAATGTGTGATTAAGGTGATTATATACCACACCAAGGCACTATACAGTTTCTGACCAGAAATAATCTAGACAGAATTTGCTTTATATAGTTTCTGACCAGAAATAATCTAAATAGAATTTGCCTTTACAATTATGTGGCAGAAGTGATCAATTTAATCTTAGGTAAGTGTTTGCTTTTACATTTCTCACTCCAGTGCTAAAGAAGGTCCTCTGTCTCACTCAACAGTGAACATATCTTTATACTCTGCCATTTCCCCAATGTATACCTTAGTTTAATGTCTTTCTTCCCCTCTAGACTAGATGTTTCTTGTGGGCAGGAATCATATCTACCCACTCTATTGTATCGTACACTTCAAAGCTCTTAATTCAGTGTTCCTAACACGTACACTTCAAAGCTCTTAATTCAGTGTTCCTCACACAGTAAGGGCTCAATAAATACCATTTAATTGATCGGTTATTATTAATAATAATAATAAAAAATGTGGCATTTGTTAAGCACTTACAATGTGCCAGGCACTGTACTAGCAAATTGGGTTGGATACAGTCCCTGTCCTACCTGGGGCTCACAGTTTCAATTCCAATTTTATGGATAGGAAGAGATTTGCCCATGGTCACACAGCAGATAAATGGCAGAGCCAGGATCAGAAACCAAGACTTTCATATTCCCAGGCCCATGCTCTATCCGCTATGCCATGCTGCT
Source organism: Ornithorhynchus anatinus (assembly GCF_004115215.2). Classification (NCBI taxonomy): domain Eukaryota; kingdom Metazoa; phylum Chordata; class Mammalia; order Monotremata; family Ornithorhynchidae; genus Ornithorhynchus; species Ornithorhynchus anatinus. Next base: position 109,122,154 of record NC_041729.1, on the reverse strand, counting down.
TTTCACCTACAGTGAGACACCCTGATCTAACTGTATGCCCTTATGTTACAATATTTCATGGTTGACGTAGGGGCTATTGGCCTAATGTCATGGGGATCTAATCCTGGATTAATTCAGACCTGGATGTGTCATAACATAGACATTTCTATTATCTGTTACAGAATGTTTTTAGTTTACATTGGTGCTCCATTATTCATCTTTAAACCTGTGATTAAAAGAACCTCATGTCAGGTTATTCAGGCATAAAACTCATATCCCCACTTAATATTAGAAAGGATTATGCACTCATCCACATGCACACAACAACACAAGCCCTCGCTCAGACAAGTCACCCCCACCCTCCCTGAAAAAGAACAGGGACCTGTTTAACATGAGCTGCAAATGACCAGTTTAATCATCACCCTACCTCCATACCCAGGCACTAACCAGTTTCTGACCAGAAAGAATCAAAATATAATTCACTCTGACATTTATTCTGCAGGAGTGATAAATCAAATCTTAGGTAACTGCTTTTATTTACATTTCTCACCCCAGTGCCAAAGAAGCTCCAATGTCTCACTTTTACAGTGAAACATATCCTTACACTCTACTATTTTCCCAATCTATAGTTTATTTTGTTGTCTGACTCTCCCCTGTAACCATAAGTTTCTTGGGGGCAGGGATCGCAACTACCAACTGTATCGTGTGGTGCTTTCCCTTAGTACTTGCTTCTTGGCGCTTGGCGCTTAGTACTGTGCTTCTAGACAGTGAGGCCGGTTGTGGGCAGGGATTGTCTCTCTTTGTTGCTGAACTGTACTTTCCAAGTACTTAGTACAGTACTCTGCACACAGTAAGCGTTCAGTAAATACAATTGAATGAATGAATGCTGTGCACACAGCAAATGCGCAATAAATAACACTGATTGATTTGAGAATTGTTGGAAAGCAGGGTTGAGGTGTCCCTTCCTGCCTCTCTAGTCAAGGGGAAGAAACCAAACCTCTGCCAGACACTGTGGGCAATGAATGCAATGGTGCGACAAGGGGCAGAAAGAAGAGGAAAGAGCTGTTAATCATACAATAGTCCTATTAGCTACACACTCACCGATTAAAACACTTACTGCTAATCGATCGATCAATCATTGGTATTTACTGACCGCTTACTAAGTGCAGGGCACCGTATAAGCACTTGGGAGAATATATTACAACAGAATTAGAAGACAGTTTTCTCTTGGAACCCGAAGCACAGCTTCAAAACCCTGCTCAGCCACTTGTCAGCTATGTGACTCTGTGCAAGTCATTTAACTTTTCTGGGCCTCAGTTTCCCCATCTGTAAAATGGGGATTAAGACTGTGAGCCCCATGTGGGATAACCTGATCACCTTGTATCCTTCCCAGCGTTTAGAACAGTGCTTTGCACATAGTAAGTGCTTAACAAATGTCACTATTATTATTATTATTACAGATTTGTATACCTTTAAAAGAGGAAAGTTCCAGAGAAACTGAAAGTATTGCTATAATGAGCACAGGGAGCAGAGTGTGAGTGGGTTTCCTAGGTATATCAATCAATTGGCATGGTGTAGTAGATAAAGTACAACCCTGGGAGTCAGAAGATCATGGATTCTAATCCCTGCTCTGCCACATATCTTCTGCGTGACCTTGGGCAAGTCACTTCACTTCTCTGAGCCTCAGTTACCTCATCTGTAAAATGGGGATTGAGACTGTGAGCCCCACGTGGGACAAGGACTGTATCCACCCGATTTCCTTGTATTCATTCAATTCATTCATTCAATAGTATTTATTGAGCGCTTACTATGTGCAGAGCACTGTACTAAGCGCTTGGGATGAACAAGTCGGCAACAGGTAGAGACGGTCCCTGCCGTTTGACGGGCTTACGGTCTAATCGGGGGAGACGGACAGACAAGAACAATGGCACTAAACAGCGTCAAGGGGAAGAACATCTCGTAAAAACCGATGGCGACTAAATAGAATCAAGGCGATGTACAATTCATTAACAAAATAAATAGGGTAACGAAAATATATACAGTTGAGCGGACGAGTACGGTGCTGTGGGGATGGGAAGGGAGAGGTGGAGGAGCAGAGGGAAAAGGGGAAAATGAAGCTTTAGCTGCGGAGAGGTAAAGGGGGGATGGCAGAGGGAGTAGAGGGGGACGAGGAGCTCAGTCTGGAAACGCCTCTTGGAGGAGGTGATTTTTAAGTAGGGTTTTGAAGAGGGAAAGAGAATCGGTTTGGCGGAGGTGAGGAGGGAGGGCGTTCCGGGACCGCGGGAGGACGTGACCCAGGGGTCGACGGCGGGATAGGCGAGACCGAGGGACGGCGAGGAGGTGGGCGGCAGAGGAGCGGAGCGTGCGGGGTGGGCGGTAGAAAGAGAGAAGGGAGGAGAGGTAGGAAGGGGCAAGGTGATGGAGAGCCTTGAAGCCTAGAGTGAGGAGTTTTTGTTTGGAGCGGAGGTCGATAGGCAACCACTGGAGTTGTTTAAGAAGGGGAGTGACATGCCCAGATAGTTTCTGCAGGAAGATGAGCCGGGCAGCGGAGTGAAGAATAGACCGGAGCGGGGCGAGAGAGGAGGAAGGGAGGTCAGAGAGAAGGCTGACACAGTAGTCTAGCCGGGATATAACGAGAGCCCGTAATAGTAAGGTAGCCGTTTGGGTGGAGAGGAAAGGGCGGATCTTGGCGATATTGTAGAGGTGAAACCGGCAGGTCTTGGTAACGGATAGGATGTGTGGGGTGAACGAGAGGGACGAGTCAAGGATGACACCGAGATTGCGGGCCTGCGGGACGGGAAGGATGGTCGTGCCCACCCCAGTGCTCATTATAGTGCCTGGCATATAGTAAGTGTTTAACAAATATCATAATTATTTATTAACAATAGTAATTGTTATCATTATGGTACTTCTTAAGTGCTGTGTGTTTAATGTAAGCAGAGCACTGTACTTGTCTTGTATTATGCCATCGAGTCGTCTCCGACCCATAGTGATGCCACGGACACATCTCTCCCAGAAAACCCTACCTCCATCTGCAATCATTCTGGTAGTGTATTCATAGAGTTTTCTTGGTAAAAATGTGGAAGTGGTTTACCATTGACTCTTTCCACACAGTCAGCTTGAGTCTCCACCCTTGACTATCTCTCATGCTGCTGCTGTCTAGCTCAAGTGAGTTTTGACTTGTAGCCGATTGCCTGCCACTCACTAGCCACTGCCCAAGCTAGGAATAGAATGGGTATGCCTCTGCTTGACTCCCCCTCCTGTAGTCAAGACTGGTAGAGTACTGGAAACTCTCCAGGTGCGACTCTGAGAGGGGCGAGCACTGTACAGTACACAGTTAATTCATATGAAGTTGTTATGTGTTATTTAATAAAGCATGCAGGGGTCTAGATTGAGTTCCAGTGTAGAAACACAGTGATAGCTATTATTTTTAGCTGGGCTGGCTCTGTCCCCAGAGTATTGTGGGTAAGACTAAGGAAGCCATGATGGGCAGCAGAGGACAGCACCAAGTGGAAGGAGACTGTGAGCCCCATGTGGGACTGATTATTTTGTATCTATCCCAGTACTTAGCAGAGTGCTTGAAACATAGTAAGTGTGCTTAACAAATGTCATTATTTTATTATTATTAGTAGTATTAATAATAGTAATTATAATAAGTGGGGAGCTCCCACACGGTTCAGTGTGGGAAGTTTGATTGGGTACACCTCCCACACACCCATGTGATGAAAACCACCAATGTTTCCCTGGCAAAATGTCTGCAGCATTTCTACTAGACTGAGCAACCCATGCTGCCAATTGTACAGAAGAAATTTATCAGCCTTTAAAATCCCAGAAAAAATGAGCAATGCCTAGTCTAGAATAGAGGACTGAAAACATTATTTAGTAGCCGCATCAAGCAGCCTGGGGTTTACACCTCAATTTTCAGTCATATCACCCAGAAGCAATTTGACTTTCTTATTCAATTATAAATGACTAAAATAGAGATTCATTAATCTGATGTTATGGTCACACCTTGTACTTCTGGAAGCACTTTTCATGTAGAGTTTTCAGTGCACTTCATAAACATACTCTAGTCATGTGGCCAAGGACCTTTCATCACGGACCAAACTGGGAGCGAAATCCACATTTTTTCACTTTTAAGTAAACGTGTGGCTCCCTAAACCAGTCAGGTGTTTCACGACCATTTCACTGAAAGCTTAAACTTCAAATTGCACAGAGACAAGATCCATTTCAGCCTTTCGTGTGGTAATGGCTGAGGTAGCTTATTGAAGCTGATTAACTGTTGTATGTTCTGAGATTAAAAGGAATTTTAAAAGACATTTTATTGGGAGGATTCTTGATTTAAAGAGGTACTTCAGGAAGTAATCAACTGTTTTACTGTCAGGTTGAGATAATAGCTATTTCCCTGCCCGTATAAACTCATATAATATCCATATCAAGCATAACCATGGGAGGGATAGAGCATTTTAGAACAAACTGACTGGAAAGGAGCTTTTGAAACTGCATAATCTATACAACTAAGTACCCATGAGACTGATAGGTCAAAAGAAATCCAAATATTAGAGAGAAGAGCACCACAGTAAAACAAGCTTCACCATTTTCAAACTTTTTTGATTATTCAGCAATCACACACACACACACACACTCACTCACTCACTCACTCACTCATTCACTCACTTATGAAAGCATGGACAACAGGAAATCATTGATCAGTGGTCTTTGTTTCCAGATCTCAAGGTTCTTCATTTATTCCTTCAGTAATATTTACTGAGCACCTACTATGAGCAGAGCACTGTTCTGGGCACCTTCTTGTGAGCAGAGCTCTGTATAGGACAACTTATCAACCATTCATTCATTCATTCAATAGTATTTATTGAGTGCTTACTATGTGCAGAGCACTGTACTAAGTGCTTGGAATGTACAAATTGGTAGCAGATAGAGACAGTCCTTGCCCTTTGACGGGCTTACAGTCTAATTGGGGGAGATGGACAGACAAGAACAATAGCAATAAATAGAATCAAGGGGATATAAATAGAATCAAGGGGATATAAATAGAACCAATCAATCAACGGTATTTATGGAGCATTTACTGTGAGCAGAGCACTGTGCTAACTATTTGGAAGAGCACAATGGAATAGAGTTGGTAGACATGTTCCTGCCCACAGTGAGCTTACTGTACTAATTGCTTGGGAACATATGCATGAGAAAAGTCAGTCACCACCCTGCTCTCCAGGAACTTGCAATCTCAATTGCATTTATACAATGGGAGTAGGAGAAATAATACACTTATAAAAGATTACAGGAGAATTGTAGCTGTCGTACGTGTTTCCCCACTCAAGGACCTGCAGTGGTTGTTCATCCTCCTCCACATCAAAAAGAAACTCCTTTCCACTGGCTTTAAAGCACTCACTTTTGGTTCTCCTCTTATCTCTCTGGATGGTCATTCTCAGTCTCCTTCATGGGATCCTCCTTCCCCTCCCATTCTCTAACTATAGGGCTCCCTCAAGGTTCAGTTCTTGGTCCCCTTCAATTCTTCATCTACACTCACTCCCTTGGAGAACTCATTCACTCCCATGGCTTCAACTATCATCTCTGCATGGATCACACCCAAATCTGTATCTCCTCCCCTGTTCTCTCTCCCTCACTCCAGGCTCACATCTCCTCCTGCCTCCAGGTCATCACTACTTGGATGTCCTCCCACCACCTCAAACTCAACATGTTGAAGGCAGAGCTCCTTATCTTCCCTCCCAAACCCTGTCCTCTCCCTGTCTTTCCCATCACTGTGGATGGCACTACCATCCTTTCCGTCTCACAAACCCGCAACCTTAGTGTCATCCTAGACTCTGCTCTCTCATTCACCTTACATATTCAGTCTGTCACCAAATCCTATCAGTCTTCACAACACCACTAAGATCTGCCCTTTCCTCTCCATCCAAACTGCTACCATGTTAGTATAATCTCTCATTCTATCCCGAGGGGATTACTGCATCAGCCTCCTGTCTGACCGCCCAACCTCCTGCCTTTCCCCACTTTAGTTCATATTTCACTCTGCTGCCTACATTATCTTTCACAGAAATGTTCAGGGCATGTTACCCCCCTTCTCAAAAATCTCCATTGATTGTCTATCCATCTCCGTATCAAACAAAAACTCCTCACTACTGGCTTTAAAGGTCTCCATCAGCTTTACCCTTCTTACATCACCTCACTTCTCTCCTTCTACATCCCAGCCCGCACACTCTGCTCCTCTAGTTCCAACCTTCTCATTCTGCTTCAGTCTTGCCTGTCTTGTCACTGACCCCTGGCCTACATCCTACCTCAATTGTAAAATGGGAATTAAAAATCTGTTTTCCCTCTTCATTAGACTGTGAGCCCCACGCAGGCTAAGGACTGTGTCTGACCCAATTAACTTGTACCTACCCCAGTGCTTAGAACAGTGTTTGACACATAGTGAGCGCTTAACAAATACCATTAAGAAAAGTGTCTTTAATGATGGCTATTTACATTTTGACTCTATGATACTATATAATTTATCTCTTTATCTAATATCTAACTGGCCTAACTTTTCTTCAATTAGCCCACTATGGATTTCATCTGTGAATTTCTTGAAACTGCTGATATATTCACCCTGAACAACTTTGGCTTTGGCTTTTGTTTGTTTTGCACCAATCTTTTTCACACTTCAAAGGGTTTTCCTTCATTCTAGTAGTGGGAAATTTGATGAACAAAATTCATGGAAGGATGTTGTACAGTACTAGTTTAATAGTATTTCTTCAGCGCTTACTTGTGCAGAGTACGGTCCTAAAAATTGAGAGAGAATATTCAGGTGGGAATTAGATATGTCCTGGTCTCTCAGGGGACTCACACTTTGATTATAAGTGGGAAGAAGGGGCTGGAGATCAACACATCAGGAATGATGAAACTTTAAAACACATCTCAAACAAGAGAAGCAGCATGGCCTAGTGGACAGAGCACCAGCCTGGGAATCAGAGAATCTGGGTTCTAATCCTGACTATGCCAAATGCTTGCAGTGTGACCTTGTGCAAGTTGCTTAACTTCTCTGTGCCTCTGATCTCCCTTTGAATTAGAATACAAGCACCATGTGGAACAGGGACTATATCCAACCTAATTAGCTTGACTCTATCGCAGTGCTTAGAACAATGTATGACATGGGAAGTACTTGACAAATACCATAAAAAATTCACAATATGAAAACAAATTCAGTAGGGCTAGAGGAGCAGAATTTCAAACTCCTAGAGGCACAGAGTTCAGGGCATATAACCAGTTTTCTCTGGGTTTTTTGGTACAGGAGCAGCTTTTATCCCAGCCTCGGCAGCACCAGAGCATGCTGGGAGCAGGGATCCTTGGTTGGAGGAGGGAAGCTGTCTGCTGTGTGACCTTGGGCAAGTCACTTCACTGCTCTGGGCCTCAGTTACCTCACCTGTAAAATGGGGATTGAGACTGTGAGCCCCATGTGGGACAGGGACTGTATCCAACCCGATTTGCTTGTATCCACCTCAGTGTTTAGTACAGTGCCTGGGACATAGTAAGCACTTAACAAATAATGAAATTATTATTATTAATAAGAAGCAGCGTGGTCTAGTGGAGAGAGCATCAAAAGGATCTGGGTTCTAATCCTGGCTCCACTATTCGTCTGCTGTGTGACTTTGGGCAAGTCACATCTCTGTGCCTCAGTTACCACATCTTTAAGATGGGGATTGAGACTGTGAGCCCTATGTGGGGCAGGGACTGTGTCCAACCCAATCATCATTCATCCAATCCAGAGCTTAGAATAGTGCTGGCTCATTGTAAGCACTTAACAAATACCACAATTATTATTAGTAAAACCAAGGAAGATTTTCTTGGCGGCGATGGAGGAGACCAAGGTCCTGGTACCAGCCTTTATCTTTGCTCTGGGGCTCAAGAAGCATGCTTGAAGCCTTTATAAACTTCAAACGGGATCTTGTTCAACCTTAGTCTTTCCTAAGTGAAGAATCCTAAATGGGAAAGTTTAGGATTCTTCAGTTTTTTCAGTTTTTTCTCAGTCAACATTCATTCATTCATTTATTGAGGGCTTAATGTATGCAAAGCACTGTACTAAGCACTTGGGAGACTATTAAATTCATTCATTCATTCAATCATATTTATCAAGCACTTACTGTGTGTAGAGCACTATACTAAGCGCTTGGAAAGTATAATTCAGCAACAGATAGAGACAATCTCTACCCAACAGCGGGCTCACAGTCTAGAAGGGGGCGACAGACAATAAAACAAATCAAATAGATAGGCATCAATAGCATCAAAATAGATAAATATAATTATAGATATATACACATGATTAATGAAATAGATAGAATAATAAATATGTACAAATATACACAAGTGCTGTGGGGCGGGGAAGGGGGTAGGGCAGAGGCAGGGAGTGGGAGCGATGGGGCGGGGAGGAGGAGTAGAGGAAAAGTCTGGGAAGGCCTCCTGGAGGAGGTGAGCTCTCCGTAGTACAATACAATAAAAACAGAGTTGGTAGACATGCTCCCCTCCCACAACAAGCTTACAGCTTAGAGTGGGAAGGGCCATGGATTCCAAAAGATCACATGCAGAATGAGTGAGTAGTAAAAGCAGAGAAAAATAAGATGCTCTCCACTGGACTGCTTTCTTCCTATTCTGATATCATTCATTCAGTGATATTTATTGAGTGCTCACTGTGTGCAAAGCACTGTACTAAGCACTTGGGAGAGTACAATATAAGAACAATCACACACATTCCCTGACCATAACGAGTTCACAGTCTAGAGGGGGAGACAGACATTAATATAAATAAATAAATAAATTACAGATTTATACATATGTGCAGTGGGCCTGGGAGGGAGGATGAATCAAAAGAGCAAGTCAGGGCGATGCAGAAGGGAGTGGGAAAAGAGAAGAGAGGTGCTTTTAGTCAGGACAGGCTTCTTGGAAGAGATGTGCCTTCAAAAAGTTGTTTCAGTCTCTGTCCAAACGTCTCCTCTCAAATGATATCTAAATTTTACAACAAAATTCATAATGTCTGCTTAAACAGAACATTCCTATCTTCCGAAAAGTACAGAGTGCATCGACATGTTAAAAATATTTAACCTCATTTCATATTTAATTCATAATAAAAGTGAAAGGATGAGAAAGAGATCTAATCAACCAATAGACTAAAAAATGTCTTATCTTGCTTTTCAGGTATTGCAGACATATTGCTGTTTTACTAGCAGCTGCCCCTTTAATTACCCTTTGATTCCTAGGCAGACAGAGACTGAATGCAAATAACCAGTTTTTTCTTTGGTGAAAATAATGTTTATTTTAAATCTCAGGCAGGAGCAATTGTGATATTGTTGCACATCTAAAAACTCAGTCTAGAAATTTCTACAGCATGTGAAGTTATTCTAAGAGCACAGTAAAAGGAAAGACTTTTTCTCTGACTCATTGCGGCTGTGTGTTCATGCAGTTCAGGGTAATAGGACATAGATAACTGGGAAAATCACTGGGCTTTGAGGCAAACACTCATCTCAAAAAATAACTGTGATTAAAAGACTGATTTCTGAAGATAATTTTCACAATTACCACCTTCCCCTCCCACCCCCATTCACTACGCTGGTATGAAATAAGCATATTTGGAGAGGGAAAACAAAACAAACGTTTCTGTAGAGATCTTTGCATTTGAGTTCGGTGGACTTGAATACATATGTAGGGACCCATCCAGCTCTCTCTCCACATAGCACTTATGTACATGACTTTATACGCTATTGCTTCCCCTCACCTGGAATTTATTTTAGTATCTATCTTCCCTACTAGATTGTAAGCTTCTTGAGGGCAGGAATCATGTCTACTCAGCCTTCGAGTAACAGTAACTGTGGCACTTGTTAAGCACTTTCTATGTGCCAAGCCCTGCATTAAGCACATAGAAATACATGCAATCATGCAATAGCGATACAATCAGACCAGACACAGTTCTTGTTCCAAATGAGGCTTGTTCCACATGAGGCTTGCAGCCTAAGGGCGAAGGAGAACAGATATTTAATTGCCATTTTACAGCTGAGAAACAGAGGCACAGAGAAATTAAGTGACTTGCCCAAAGTCATACCCAAAATTTTTGACCCTACCATGCTTAGTTGGAACACAATTTCAGGCACCTCACCTCTTCTACATGTTCACCTGTTTATTTATTTGTTATTTATTTATCCCTTTGCAGTTATTAGTATCTATTTTCACACTTTCAACTTTCATACTGTTTATTTATCAATGTCACCTTGTCTTCCCTATTAACTTGTGAACTCCTTAAAGGTTTTTATTTCTTCTGTATGTTCTCCATATATCTTGTACAGTGCTCTGTTATAATAATAATAATGATGATGATAATTATAACAATAATGATATTTGTTAAGCCCTTACTATGTGCCAAGTACCGTACTAAGTGCTAGTATAGGATGGGTATGATAATTATGGTATTTAAGTGCTTACTATGTGCCAAGCACTGTTCTAAGTACTGGGGTAGATACAGGGTCATCAGGTTGTCCCACGTGGGGAGCACAGTCTTCATCCCCATTTTACAGATGAGGTAATTAAGGCAAAGAGAAGTTAAGTGACTTGCCCAAGGTTACACAGCAGACAAGCAGCAGAGTCGGAATTAGAACCCACGACTTCTGACTCCCAAGCCTGGGCTCATCCACTAAGCCACACTGCTTCTCTAATCAGGCTGGACATAGTCCCCATCCCATATGGGGCTCAGAGTCCAAGTAGGAGGGAGAACAGGAATTGAATCTCCATTTTGCAGATAAGGAAATTGAGGCACAGAGAAGTTAAGTGACTTTCCCAAGGTCACACAGCAGGCAGGTAACAGTGCCAGATTTAAGAAGCCAGGTCCTCCTACTCCCAGGCCTGTTCTCTTTCCACTAGGCCACACTGTCACACACTGTGATACTCAGTACATATTGTGGCTTACAATGAGGGATAAAGCTGGGTGGCTTAGTGAAAAAGAGCACGGGCTTGGGAGTCAGAGGACGGGGGTTCACAATCCCAGCTCTGCCATTTGTCAGTTGTTTATGACTTTGGGCAAGTGACTTCACTGTGCCTCAGTTACCTCATCTGTAAATGGGGGATTAAGACTGTGACAACCTGATAACCTTGTATCTCCCCCAGCACTTAGAACAGTGCTTGGCACATAGTAAGCACTTAACAAATACCATCATTATTATTATTATTAATAATGAAAAAAACTTACTGAATGCGTCATAATTAATGTCAGTGTAAATACTATTGACTGAGCACCTCTTGGCATTCATTTTTTTTAATGAAAATTCTGAGTGGTCCAAATCATGATTTCTCTTAGGGTTTGGGCCTGTAATCCTTCAGCATTCACAATACTAGTTCATGGTGATTAACGAATCTCAGTAGGTAGCACATCAAAATGTCACACCCGAAAAGAATCAAACCCCAGACTATGTTTTTGCTGGGTCACTTGTGGCAGTGAAAAGCCCAGTACACAGTGACATTCCCCACAGTCTGGAGTGGCATGAGAAACAGAATGGGTTAGTGGATAGAGCAAAGGCCGAGGAGTCAGGAGGACCTAAGTTCTAATCCTGGCTCTACCACTTGTCTACTTCGTGGCCTTGGGCAGTTCTTGACCCTCTTCTGTTCTCCATCTACACTCACTCACTCCCTTGGTGCACTCATTTGCTCTCATGGCTTCAACTATCACCTCTATGCAGATGACAGCGTGGCTCAGTGGAAAGAGCTTTGGCTTGGGAGTCAGAGGTCATGGGTTCTAATCCCGGCTCTGCCGCTTGTTAGCTGTGTGACCTTGGGCAAGTCACTTAACTTCTCTGGGCCTCAGTTACCTCATCTGTAAAATGGGGATGAAGACTGTGAGCCCTACGTGGGACAACCTGATGACCTTGTACCTACCCCAGTGCTTAGAACAGTGCTTGGCACATAATAAGCGCGTAACAAAAAAATACATTATTAGATGACACACAGATCTACATCTCTGCCCCTGTCCTCTCCACTTCCCTTCAGGCTCGTATCTCCTCCTGCCTCCAAGACATCTCTACCTGGATGTCTGCCCTCCACCTAAAACTCAACATGACCAAAACCGAGCTCCTCATCTTCCCTCCCAAGCCCTGTCCTCTCCCTGACTTCCCTATCACTGTCGACGGTATGACCATCCTTCCCCGTCTCTCAGGCCTGCAAACTCGGTGTCATCTTTGACTAGGCTCTCTCGTTCACCCCACACATCAGATCTGTCGCCAAAACCTGCCGCTCTCACCTTTATAATATAACCAAGATCCGCCCTTTCCTCTCCACCCAAACGGCTATCATACTGTTAGGGGCTCTTGTAATATCCCAGCTAGATTACTGTTTCAGCCTTCTCTCTGATCTCCCTTCCTCCTCTCTCTCCCCGCTCCAGTCTATTCTTCACTCCGCTGCCCAGCTCATCTTCCTGCAGAAATGCTCTGGGCATGTCACTCCCCTTCTTAAAAGCTTCCAGTGGTTGCCTATCAACCTCTGCGCAAAACAAAATCTTCTCACTCTAGGCTTCAAGGCTCTCCAGCACCTCGCCCCCTCCTACCTCTCCTCTCTTCTCTTTCCTCTGCCCACCCTGCACGCTCCGCTCCTCTGCTGCTCACCTCCTCAGTGTCCCCCGTTCTCGCTTATCCCGCTGTCGATCCCTGGGCCACGCTCTCCCGCTGTCCTGGAATGCCCTCCCTCCTCACCTCTGCCAAACTCATTCTCTTCCCCTCTTCAAAACCTTACTTACAGCTCACCTCCTCCAAGAGGCCTTCCCAGACTGAGCTCCCCTTCTTCCTCTACTCCTTCTACAGCCCCCTTCACCTCTCTGCAGCTAAACCCTCTTTTCCCCCCTTTCCCTTTGCTCCTCCCCGTCTCGCTTCCCATCCCCTCAGCACTGTACTCGTCTGCTCAACTGTATATATTTCCATTACCCTATTTATTTTGTTAATGAAATGTACATCACCTTAATTCTATTTATTTGTCGTTGTTTTAATGAGATGTTCATCCCCTAGATTCTATCTATTGCCACTGTTCTTGTCTGTCTGTCTCCCCCATTTAGACTGTAAGCCCGTCAAAGAGCAGGGACTGTCTCTATCTGTTACTGATTTGTACATTCCAAGAGCTTAGTACAGTGCTCTGCCCGTAGTAAGCACTCAATAAATACTATTGAATGAATGAATTAACCTCTCTGTGCTTCAGTTATCTCAACTGTAAAATGGGGAATAAGACTGTGAGCGCCATGTGGGACATGGACTGTGTCCAACCTGATTAGCTTGTATCTACCCCAGCATTTAAAAGATTGCCTGGCACACAATAAGTGCTTAACTAATACCATAAAAAGGGGGACGTGGGGAAGAGGGAGGAAGGGGAAGACTGGGAACCTTGACCCATTTGGGGAACAGCTGTTATTTCACATGGGCACAGACATGTGTAGAACATGTGATGAGAATATCCCAGTGACTGAATCACTACAGCAAAAACAATTGGAAAGCCATATAAGTAGCAAGAAAAATGTACTGCAACAATTACAGTTAAAATCACAATGGGGCCTTATTTTCACAGAATGGCTCCTGAATGCAAATGTGTTTGCTCGATTGGTTAAATATATGCTTATGTTAATCAAGTGGCAAATGAGTCAATCAGTATATTTTCTGAGTACCTATTTGGTGCTGAGCATTGTAGTAAGCGCTAGATGTGGGCAAAAGAGGTAGAAGATACACTCCCTGCCATTAAGGACTTTACTATATAATGGGGAGACAGAGACAGATAATTTACACATTGGAGTAAAAAGATAATGAAAAGACAGATATATCCTCCAGATTGTAAATTTCTTGTGGGCAAGAAATGTGTCTTGTCTTATGCCTTTGAGTCATTTCCGACCCATAGCAACACCACGGACACATCGCTCCTGGGACGCCCCACTCTCCAGCTGCAATCACTCTGGCTGTGTTTCCTTGCAGTTTTCTTGGTAAAAATATGGAAATGATTTACCACTGCCTTCTCCCATGCAGTAAACTCGAGTCTCTGCCCTTGACTCTTCCCCATGCCACTGCTGCCCGACGTGGATGAGTTTTGACTTGTAGCAAATTGCCTTACACTCACTAGCCACTGCCCAAGCTAGAAATAGAATGGATAGGTCTCTGCTTGCCTCTCCATTCTATAGCCATGACTAGTAGAGTACCGGAAACTCCCCAGTTGCGACCCTGAGAGGGGTGGATCTTGTCTACCAACTCAATTATAGTGTATTCTCCCAAGAGCTTAGTAGAGTGCTTTGCACACAGTAAGTGTTCAATAAATATGATTGATTATTGCATGGCATAATGGATAGAGCATGGGTCTGGGAGTCAGAAGGTAATGGGTTCTTATCCCGGCTCTGCTACTTGCCTGCTGTGCGACCTTCAACAAGTCACTTCACTTCTCTGTGCCTCAGTTACCTCATATGTAAAATGGGGATTGAGACTGTGAGCCCCACATGGGACAGGGACTGTGTCCAACCTGATTTGCTTGTATCCACCCCGGCACTTAGTACAGTGTCTGGAACACAGAAAGTGCTTAACAAGCACCATAATTATTATTGGGAAGTGGCATGGCTCAGTGGAAAGAGCCTGGGTTTGGGAGTCAGGGGTCATGGGTTCAAATCCCAGCTCTGCCACTTGTCAGCTATGTGACTGTGGGCAAGTCACTTAACTTCTCTGGGCCTCATCTATAAAATGGGGATTAAGACTGTGAGCTTCACATGGGACCACCTGATTATCCTCTATCTACCCCAGAGCTTAGAACAGTGCTCTACACATAGTAAGCGCTTAACAAATACCAACCTTATTATTGACTGATAAGTGGCTGAGTAAGAATACGTAAATTGATATGGTCAGAAGTGCTTTCTGAGGGCCTGAGTGGTGAGGTGGAAAATCAGCAGTGATTGGTTCTCGACTGAGAGACTTGAGGTGGGAGGGGGAAAGGATTTCAGGCTGACTGACACTATTTAGAGGTTTCTCATTACTTCAGACTCTTAGGAACATATTCTGTTTTAAATATAGCAGGGGGTAGTTTTTATGTTGTATAGTCTCATTACTGGTTGTAGTCAAAGGCCCGCTCTGTCAGTAGAGGCAGAATCTGCCCATAGTCCAGGAAGAAAGCTGACTGGTGTCACCTGCTTTGACTTCCTTTAGGTGGCACCTTGAGGGGTTCCCAATCTGGAAGATGTCTGGGCTCCAAACAGTCAGGGTTATTTATTGAGGGCTTGCTGTGTGCAGAGCACTGTACTAAATGATTAATCCAGTGAAACATTCATTCGTTCAATGATATTTTTTGAGCGCTTACTGTGTGCAGAACACGGTACTAATTGCTTGGAAAGTTCAATTCAGCAATAAAGAGAGGCAATCCCTGCCCACATAGGGATTACAGTCTAAAAGAAACACAGGCAGTGCATGGCGAAAACCCTTGGAATTATCCCACAATATTGTTGGCAGCAGCAGCAGCAGTGGACCATAGTAGTTGTAGGCAAATGGTAAGGAGCATTAGCTGCGAATTCCATGCATCCACCTGCGGCTGTCTTTGTTGGCTGTCCCGTGATAAAGAACTCTGGAGGAGGTGAGCTTTCAGCAGGGTTTTTAACGGGGGAAGTGCGCTAGTTTGGTGGATGTGAAGAGAGAGGGCGTTCAAGGCCAGCGATAGGATGTGGGCCAGGGGTCGAAGGTGAGACAGGTGAGAACGAGGCATAGTGAGAAGGTTAGTACCAGAGTGTGTAGGCTGGGCTGTAGATGGAGTGAAGGGAGGTGAGGTAAGAGGAGGCAAGGTGATGGAGAGCTTTGAAGCCAATAGTGAGGAGCTTTTTGTTTGATATGGAGGTTTATAGGCAACCACTGGAGATTTTTGAGGAGGGAGTTGATATGCCCAGAATGTTTCTGTAGAAAGATAATACGGGCAGCAGAGTGAAGTATAGACTGACTTGGGGAGAGACAGGAGGTTGGGAGGTCAGAATGAAGGATAATGCAGTAATCCAGTTGGGATAGGAGAAGTGATTGTACTAACATATTAGCCCTTTGGATGGAGAGAAAAGAGCAGATCTTGGCAGTTTTGTCAAGGTGAGATTGGCATGATTTGATGATGGAGTGGATATGAGGGGTGAATGAGAGAGCAAGCAGAGTCAAGGTTGATGCTTGTAAGACTCCCTTCTGCATGGTCTTGACTTGCTCCCTTTATTCATCTCCCCACCCCACCCTCACAGCACTTATGTATATACCCCACAGCACTTATGTACATATCTGTAATTTATTTATTTATAATAATGTCTGTCTCCCCCCAAGACTGTAAGCTCGTTGTGGGCAGGGAAAGGGTCTTATTTTTGTTATATTGCACTCTCCCAAGCACTTAGTACGGTGATCTGCACACTATAAGAGCTCAATAAATATGATTGAATTGAATGAATGATTTGTCTTAGACATTCTTGATTCAGCCTCCTGAGATCAACGTAGGAAGTTGTCATGCTGCTGCAGCAATAGGTAAGTAGGTGCTTGGGCTCCATTTAATGAATCTTTACAATCCTCAATTTCTCCAGAGACGCAAACATAGTTAATGTTCTGCAGCGTACAAAATGCAAATTGAATAGGTCAAGTTTCAATCACCACATTAAACCCCATTATATTACTACTTAAGACATAATGCTAGTGATTATATATTGGCTACCTGCCTAAACACTAGTTTACAACTATAATTTGAATATATATGACACTAAATAGGGCAGTTATGTAAAATCCAAGAGCTTCTCCAGGAGTATTTTTTTTTCTTCTTGAGATACAAAAGTGTGATTCTGCTTCCAGGTATTGAGGTGTAGAGTTGTAAACTCACTTTAAAAAGCCACCACAGACAGCACTTGCAAATTCTTTGCAAATTCTTGGAACAGGTTCACATTTTCCAAAGTACAAATATATGCAGAACCTTCTTAGTGGCTATGAAGAACAAGGGAAGGAAAAGGTGATCCATCAGTAGGTCAATCAATAATGGTATTTATTCATTCATTCATTCATTCATTCAATTGTATTTATTGAGCGCTTACTGTGTGCAGAGCACTGTACTGAGTGCTTGGAAAGTACAATACAACAATAAAGAGAGACAGTCCCTGCTCACAATGGGCTTAGAGCCGAGGCCAGGTTGGGGGGGAGGGGGGAGCATGGGGGAAGGAACAGACATCAAAACAAGTAAGCAGGCATCAATATAAATAAATAACAATAATAATAATTATGGTATTTAGTAAGTGCTTAGTATGTACCAAGCACTGTTCTAAGTGCTGGGGTAAATACAAGCTAATCAGGTTGCCCCACGTGGGGCTCACAGTCTTAACCCCCATTTTACAGGTGAGGTAACTGAGGCACAGAGAAGCTAAGTGGCTTGCCCAAGGTCACACAGCAGACAAATGGCGGAGCCGGAATTAAAACCCCCAACCTCTGACTTCCAAGCCCGTGCTCTTTCCACTAAACCATGCTATAGATACAGTATATACGTACATACATAAGTGCTATGGGGTGGAGGCAGGAGGGGCAAAGGGAGTGGGTTGAGGTGACCTGGAAGGGAAGGGGAGCTGAGGAAAAGAGTCCTCAGTCTGGGAAGGCCTCTTGGAAGAGGTGTGCCTGAGAAGGAGGGTGACATGCTCTGATTGTTTCTGCAGAAAGATAATCCAGGCAGCAGAATGAAGTATAGAATGAAGTGAGGAGAGACAGGAGGTTGGAAGATCAGAAAGGAGACTGATGCGGTAATCCAGTCAGGATAGGATGAGAGATTGTACACGTAGTAGTGGTTTGGATGGAGAGGAAAGGGCAGATCTTGGCGATGTTGTGAAGGTGAAACTAGCAGGATTTGGTAACAGATTGGATGTGTGGGATGAATGGGAGAGCAGAGTCAAGGATGACATCAAGGTAATGGGCTTGTGAGACAGGATGGATGGTTGTGATGCCTACAATGATGGGAAAGTTCAGGAGAGGACAGGGTTTGAGAGGGAAGATAAGGAGCTCTGCTTTGGACATATTGAGTTTGAGGTGGCAGGAGGACATCCAAGTAGTGATGTCCTGGAGGCACGAGGAGATGTGAGCCTGGAGGAAGGGAGAGAGAACAGGGGAGGAGATATAGATTTAGGTGTCATCTGCATAGAGATGGTAGGTGAAGCCGTGGGAGCGAATGAGTTCACCAAGGGAGTGCGTGTAGATGGAGAATGGAAGGGGACCAAGAACTAAATCTTGAGGGAGCCCTACAGTTAGAGGATGGGAGGGGGAGGAGGAGCCCATGAAGGAGACTGAGAATGACCAGCCAGAGAGATAAGAGGAGAACCAGGAGACAACAGAGGACGGAGTCAGCGAAGCCAAGGTTGGATAATGTATTGAGGAGAAGGGGATGTCCTACAGTATCACAGTTACTGTGTGCGTAGAACACTGTACTAAGCAATTGGGAGAGAATAATACAATAGAGTTAGTAGACACATCGCTGCCCTCAAGGAGCTCACAATCCAATGGTGATGTATTTATTCAAATTTTTTAAATTCTTTATAAAGTGTATTCAAAATTTGAATACATGGGAGAGAGAAGACACAACTGATGATGGTGTTCACTGACAGGTGTATGCGTGACCCTTTTCCAATCTCATCATATTGACATGCTTGTCGTTTGTTGTGTCTGGTGCTGTGTTGGATCCTTAGCAAATTTTTACAGAGTCACTCCAATATCATCTTACTCACTCTACCTCGATTTCATCTATCTCACTGCTGACACCCACTTTTTCCCTCTGAACTGCAACTCCCTCCCCCTTCATATATGACAGACGACCACTCTCCCCACCTTCCACACCTTGTTAAATCACACCTCCTCCAAGAAGCTTCTCCCAACCATGCCCTCATTTCCTCTTCTCCCACTCCCTTTTGTATTGTCTTTGCACTAGGACAAGCATGTTTATTCACCCCTCTCTCAGCCCCATAGCACTTGTGTACATATCTGGCTGACCCTTCCCTACTGAGACAGCCGTCCAGCCTGCACACTTCATCACTTGGGCATGTCACTAACCTCTTCAAAAACCTCCAGTGGTTGCCTATCAAGCTTCGCATGAAGCAAAAACTCCTCACTCTTGGCTTCAAAGTTCTCCATCCCCTTGCCCCCTCCTACCTCACCTCCCTCTCTCCTTCTACAGCCCACCCCATACACTCGGCTCCTCTACTGCTAACCTCCTCACTATCCGTCATTCTCACCTGTCCCGCCCTCGACCCCTGACCCTTGCCCTACCACTGACCTGGAATGCCCTCCCTCCTCACATCCACCAAACTAACTCTCTTCCCTTCTTCAAAGCCCTACTGAGTGCTCACCTTCTCCAGGAGGCCTTCCCAGTCTGAGCCCTCTCTTTCCCTCTGCTCCTCCTCCCCTCCCCATTCCCCTTCCTCCCTCCCTCTGCTCTTCCCCCTTCCCCTCCCCACAAATATATAATATTTGTATATATTATTTATTACTCTATTTATTTTGTTAATGACTTGTATTTTGTCTTGACGGTATTGACACCTGACTACTTGTTTTGTTTTGTTGTGTCTCCCCCGTTTAGACTGTGAGCCCGTTGTTGGGCAGGGATCATCTCTATGTGTTGTCAAATTGTGTATTCCAAGCACTTAGTACAGTGCCCTGCACATAGTAAGCACTCAATAAATACAGTTGAATGAATGAATGAATAAATAATACATTTATTTATATTAATGTCTATCTCCCCCCATAGACTGTAAGCTCACTTTGGGCAGGGAATGTTTCTACTAGCTCTGTTAAACTGTACTCTACCAAGAGCTTAGTATAGTGCTCTGCACCCAGTAACCTCTCAATAAATATGATTGATTGACTGATTGAAAAGGTTAATATTGAGGATGGGAAACAGAGACTAGGAGAAGAAGGAGTCACAGATTTCTGGCACTGAAACAAGATAAAGGAGCTAGGCAAAGATGAGAAATTAAATAGATAAGTGTGGAAGGGCAGTGTTGTCCAGTGGAAAGAGCTTGGGCCTTGCGGGACAGAGGACCTGGTTTCTAATCCCTGCTCCACCATTTGCCTGCTGTGTGACTTGGGCAAATCACTTCACTTCTTTGTGCTTCAGTTCTCTCATCTGTAAAATGGGGATTCGATACCTGCTCTCCCTCCTCCTTAGACTGTGAGCCCAGTGTGTTACAGGGACTGTGTCTGACCTGAATATCTGTATCTTCACTTGCTTCAGTGCTTGGCACATAGTAAATGCTTATTAAATGCCACAGTTATTATTATCATTAGATAGAATAAAGGTAGGGTTATAAATTAGCACATGCCTACTAAGAGGTAGTTATGAGAATGAATACAAATGTCATAGAGGAAGGAGGATGAATGCCGCCGATAATTCCATCCACAAGAAGTGACTTCTACTGAACACAGGAACAGGCCTCAACATATGAGAGACTATAAGAGAGCTGTCCAGAGGAAGGATGGGAGAGGGAGGAACTGGGGTGATGGCAAAGCCGTTAACAAGGACCAGACAGGACCAAGAAGAGCCAGAAGCGTTTTAGAGAGGACTGAACCAAGGAGTCGGAATCAGTTACCACTGTGGCCTGGTCATCATGGTGAGAGCCCTTTGGGCAGCATCCCTAAATAGAGTGGGGGCTGGTGGAATTGATTTGATCGATCAATCAATCAATGATATTTATTGGGTGCTTACTGTGTACAGAGCACTGTACTAAGTGCCTGGGGGAGTACAATACCATAGGCTTGGTAGACATGATCCCTGCCCACAAGGAGTTTACAGTCTACAGGGGAGACAGACTTTAAAATAAATTACAGATAGGGAAATAGTAGAGTGCGAGGATATGTACATAAATTCTGTGGAGCTGGGGTGCACTTAAGTGATTAAAGGGTACACAGTCGAGTGTATAGTCGACGCCGAGGGGAGGGCGGAGAGGGAAAATGAGACCTCTTGGGGCAATAAATAACTATGGCTGACTGTAATCTGGAGGCATCTGGTGTTCATTGTCTCCAGTTGCAATGAGGGGGACAACTGTTCCCAGTAGGTGCTAAATGGGGAAAATTTTAAAGTTTTAGGTGACAGCAGGACAAATACGCTAAGATGACTTACAGAGAGAAAGAGATATGGGACTGAAGAGAAGGTAAGAATTCAGGATTGGAAGTAGGGACTCCTGGGTTTTTTCCAGTTCGACCATTGGCTCACTGGCTCAGGTCAGGTGAATTCTTACTGATGTGTGGACCTTAGTTTTCCCACATCTAATTTAGCGGGGCGGGACAGTGTCTAAAGTGGGAATGAATGTGAGAGAATATAAGATATTTGCTCTTTTTAACGAGCTCTCACACTAATTAGGATTGACTCAAACTAAGTCCAAGAAATCTCACTGTGGACAGGGAATGTGGCTGTTATGTTATATTGTACTCTCCCAAGCACTTAGTAGAGTGCTCTGCACAAGTAAACGTTCAATAAATATGACTGATTGATTGGCTCACTCAAGTACATTGATCCTTTCTTGCTTAATAACTGAGCAGCACACTCTCACCACCTGGATCTGTCATTTGTCTGCCGTGAACCTGGGCAAGTCACTTAACTTTTCAGTTACTCAGTTACTTCATTTGTAAAATGGGGGTTCAGTCCTACTCCCTCCTACTTAGGCTGTGAGGCCCAAGTGGGTCAGGGACTATGTCCAACCTGATTGACTTGTATCTACCTCAGGGCTTAGAACAGTCCTTGGCATACAGTAAATGCTTACCAAGTGTTATTATTATTATTATTATGATTATTTCTCCACCAATCACAGCCCCTGGCCTGACTGAGGTGGCTGGAATATCAGTGTCTGATAGTACCCAGGAGGAGGAAGTTCAGAGGGGATGACCATATAGTCATTTCTTCCACCACAGCTTAATCCAGTGAGGATATGTGTTTCACCAGGAAATAGCAAGATGGAGGGACAGGACCTGGTGCTAAAGGAGTCAGGGTCCAGAAGTGAGGGACTCACTGGAGAAGTAGCTTAGCCTTGCACAGAGAGCACGGGCCTGGGAGTCAGACGGAACTGAGTTCTAATCCCAGCTCTGCCAATTGTTTGCTGGGTGGCCCTGTGCAAGTCACTTAACTTCTCCTTGCTTCAGTTTCCTCAAATGTAATAATGTTCGTATTTATTAAGCCCTTACTATCTGCAGAACACTGTTCTAAGCGCTGAGGTATACAAGGTAATTAGGTTGTCCCACATGAGGTTCACAGGCTTAATCCCCATTTTACAGATGAGGTAACTGAGGAATAGAGAAGTTAAGTGACTTGCCCACAGTCACACAGCTAACAAATGGCACAGACGGGATTAAATGTAAAATGGGGATACCTGTTCTCTCTCCTATTTAGACTGTGAACCCCATGTGGAACAGCGACTGTTTCTGACCTAATTAACTTGTACCTAACCCAACGTTTACAACAGTGTTTGACACATAGAAAGTGCTTAACAAATACTATAAAAATTGCTACTGATTGATTTGATTGATTAAACTCAAGTCTACAGTACAGGGGGTGTTTCCTATTTTCTTTTTTTTAGTATTAAATTTTAAGCTTTGTTATAAAATTTTAAATCTAACTCTTGTTTTAAAATGTATTAAACTCACTATGAGGTGATCTTGTTAAAGAGTGTGGATTATGAGACTATATTGTCATTATATAAAAAGATTAAAATGGCTACGATTGTCTTTTGAACTTTATCAGAAAAGGTCCCAAATTTTTTTGGGGGGGTCACTGGACTTCCAAAAGTGTGAATCTAATGTGCTGGAATTGTTTTTTAAACAATTTTAGATTTTAGATTTTAAATTTACAATTTAAAATTTTAGATTTTTATGCTTTTGGAAGTAGGAAAGCGTATTCCAGTGACTCAGTTCCCAGGGCTGAGAAATCACAAAGTCAAACTAGGTTTTTTTGAGGATTCCAAAGATGCTGATAATGACTGTGGTATTTATTAAGTGCTTACTTAACACAGTACAGTGGAAAGAGCATGGATTTGGGAGTCAGAAGTCGTGGGTTCTAATCCCGGCTCCGCCACTTAGCTGTGTGACCTTGGGCAAGTCACTTCACTTTTCTGTACCTCAGTTACCGCATCTGTCAAATGGAAGTGAAGACTGTGAGCCCCACGTGGGACAACCTGATTACCTTCTACCTAAACCAGCGCTTAGAACAGTGCTTGGCACATAGTAAGCACTTAAATACTATTTCTATATGCCAAGCACTCTAGTAAGAGCTGGGGTAGATTACAAGGTAATCAGCTACCACATGGGACTCAAAGTCTAAGTAGGAGGGAGAACAGGTATTGAATCTCCATTTGCAGATGAAGGAACTGAGGCATAGAGAAGTGAAGTCACTGGCCAAGGTCATACACAGGTAAGTGGCAGAGTAGGAATTTGAACTCAGGTGCTCTGACTCCCATCCCCATGCTCTTTCCACTTGGCCACACTGCTTCTCCTGTATAAACCCAAGGCAATCATATTTCTTGGCAATAGGAATGCTCCTAACAATCTCTGTCAACCTTGTAAATCATATTTTAATTAAAATTTTAGTACTTGTTCATGTCATTTTGTTTATTGTCTCAATAAACCATTTTTACTGGGTGACAGCTGGACATATTTTTAACTTCCTCTTCTCCCTCTAGGAAAGTGCTTAGTGAATGTAATCCTGGGAAAAAATAACATCAATACCAGAAAATAAAGCCTTTTATTTAGTCTAGAAACAACTACAGCATGTCCATTTTTAATATTTAATTGCTTAACCTATAACAACTATCAGAAAGTGGAAGGTAGGGGGATAAAGTTCATTACGTTAGGCCTGTTTCTGGTCACTTCTATTTTTAACCACTCAATCTCCAAGGGCTCCTTCCCCTCTGCCTTCAAACATGCCCACGTCTCCCCCATCCTAAAAAAACCCACTCTTGACCCCACTTCCCCCTCCAGTTATCGTCCTATCTCCCTACTACCCTTCCTTTCCAAAATCCTAGAACGAGTCGTCTACAATCGATGCCTAGAATTCCTTAACTCCCATTCTCTCCTAGACCCCCTCCAATCTGGCTTCCGTCCCCTCCACTCTACCGAGACTGCTCTCTCTAAGGTCACCCATGACCTCCTTCTTGCCAAATCCAATGGCTCCTACTCCATTCTGATCCTCCTTGACCTCTCTGCTGCCTTTGACACTGTCGACCATCCCCTCCTCCTCCATACCTTATCTCACCTTGGCTTCATGGACTCTGTCCTCTCCTGGTTCTCCTCTTACCTCTCTGGCCGATCATTCTCGGTCTCCTACGCTGGAGCCTCCTCCCCCTCCCATCCTTTAACTGTTGGAGTTCCTCAAGGGTCAGTTCTTGGCCCTCTTCTGTTCTCCATTTACACTCACTCCCTCGGTGAACTCATCCGCTCTCACGGCTTTGACTACGATCTCTACGCAGATGACACGCAGATCTACATCTCCGCCCCTGTCCTCTCCCCCTCCCTTCAGGCTCGCATCTCCTCCTGCCTCCGGGACGTCTCCACCTGGATGTCGGCCCGCCACCTAAAACTCAACATGAGCAAGACTGAGCTCCTCATCTTCCCTCCCAAACCCGGTCCTCTCCCAGACTTCTCTATTACCGTGGATGGCACGACCATCCTTCCCGTCCCACAGGCCCGCAATCTCGGTGTCATCCTTGACTCGTCCCTCTCGTTCACCCCACACATCCTATCCGTTACCAAGACCTGCCGGTTTCACCTCTACAATATCGCCAAGATCCGCCCTTTCCTCTCCACCCAAACGGCTACCTTACTATTACGGGCTCTCGTTATATCCCGGCTAGACTACTGTGTCAGCCTTCTCTCTGACCTCCCTTCCTCCTCTCTCGCCCCGCTCCGGTCTATTCTTCACTCCGCTGCCCAGCTCATCTTCCTGCAGAAACGATCTGGGCATGTCACTCCCCTTCTTAAACAACTCCAGTGGTTGCCTATCGACCTCCGCTCCAAACAAAAACTCCTCACTCTAGGCTTCAAGGCTCTCCATCACCTTGCCCCTTCCTACCTCTCCTCCCTTCTCTCTTTCTACCACCCACCCCGCACGCTCCGCTCCTCTGCCGCCCACCTCCTCGCCATCCCTCGGTCTCGCCTATCCCGCCGTCGACCCCTGGGTCACGTCCTCCCGCGGTCCTGGAACGCCCTCCCTCCTCACCTCCGCCAAACCGATTCTCTTTCCCTCTTCAAAACCCTACTTAAAACTCACCTCCTCCAAGAGGCCTTCCCAGACTGAGCTCCTCTTCTCCCTCTACTCCCTCTGCCACCCCCCTTTTTACCTCTCCGCAGCTAAAGCCTCATTTTCCCCTTTTCCCTCTGCTCCTCCCCCTCTCCCTTCCCATCCCCACAGCACTGTACTCGTCCGCTCAACTGTATATATTTTCGTTACCCTATTTATTTTGTTAATGAATTGTACATCGCCTCGATTCTATTTAGTTGCCATTGTTTTTACGAGATGTTCTTCCCCTTGACGCTGTTTAGTGCCATTGTTCTTGTCTGTCCGTCTCCCCCGATTAGACTGTAAGCCCGTCAAACGGCAGGGACCGTCTCTATCTGTTGCCGACTTGTTCATCCCAAGCGCTTAGTACAGTGCTCTGCACATAGTAAGCGCTCAATAAATACTATTGAATGAATGAATGAATGGTCAGTGAGTTTACTGTTAATTTGCCATAAGCTCACTCTTGTAGAGAGGGTTTTGCAAGTAGAAAAGTACTGGATAATAAGGGCAATTGTGGGGTACAAGTGTTACACTGATCAGCAGACTGGATTTCAGGCTTGAGATCAGGGGGCACTTGTTGCTACCTTCATGTTGTAGTTTCCTAGGCACTTAGTACACAGCTCTGTACCTAGTAAGTGCTCAATAAATACCCCTGATTAATTGAGGGATGGGACTTATTTCACTCAACCTTGGAGTAGTCATGGGTGGCCAGAGGTAGCATTTCAGTGACTAAGGACAAACACTCTGGCCCCCATCTATCTATCAATAGTTACTACTGAGTACCTTCTGTGTGCAGAACACTGTACTAAATGCTTGGGGTAGTTCAGTAGAAGGATTAGACATGATTCCTACCCTCAGGGAGCTTACAAGCTAGCAGGGAAGGTAGGCACTAAAGTAATTTACAGAGAATAATAATGTTGGTATTTGTTAAGCGCTTACTATGTGCCGAGCACTGTTCTAAGCGCTGGGTAGACATAGGGGAAGCAGGGTAGACATAGGGGCTCACAGTCTTAATCCCCATTTTACAGATGAGGGAACTGAGGCACAGAGAAGTTAAGTGACTTGCCCACAGTCACACAGCCGACAAGTGGCAGAGCTGGGATTCGAACTTATGAGTCCTGATTCCAGGGCCCGTGCTCTTTCCACTGAGCCATGCTGCTTCACCAATATGTACAAAAGGACTACAAGTGACCGTTGGTTGGTGCCTTGTGCTGGCTGGTGGTTTGGGGATAAAATCAGATGGTGGAGAAATTAATTGGTCTTCTGGAGGACAACCGATTTGAAGAGTTTTGAAGATGTGAGAGCTGTGGTCTGTCAGATATACATATATATTCATATATATATATGCATGACTTAGCGGAGACAGCACGGGCTTGGGAGTCAGCGGATATGGGTTCTAATCCCAGCTCCACTGCTTGTCTGCTGTGTGACCTTGAGCAAGCCACTTAACTTTTCTGTGCCTCAGTTCCCTCATCTGTAAAATGGGCATTAAGACCCCACGTGGAACAACCTGATTACTTTGTATCTACCCCAGTGCTTAGAACAGTGCTTGGTACATCCTAAGCACTCAACAAATACCATCATCATTATTACAATTATTATTATTACTACACACTAAGCTCCTTGCAGGCAGGGAACGTGTCCACCAACTCTGTTACATCCTTGTTGGATGTTGGAAAACTGGATCACCTCATTCATTCATTCAATTGTATTTATTGAGTGCTTCCTGTGTGCAAATTAATTAATTAATAGTCATATTTATTGAGCACTTACGGTGTGCAAAGCACTGTACTAAGCTCTTGGGAGAGTACAATATAACATCAAACACATTACTTGCCCACAATGAGCTCACAATCTATAGGGGGAGACAGAGATTAATAGAAATAAATAGATAAATTACAGATCTATACATATATGCTGTGGGGAAAGGAGAAAGGATGAATGAAGGAGCAAGGAAGAGCCAAGGGAGTGGGAGAAGAGGAGAGGAGGATTCAGTCAGGGAAGGCTTCCCAGAGGAGATAGGTCTTCAATAAGGCTTTGAAGTGGGGGAGAGCAATTAATTTGTCTGATGTACTGTCTGATGCACAGTGCAAAGCACTGTAGAGAGGCAACGTGGCTCAGTGGAAAGAGCCCGGGCTTGGGAGTCAGAGGTCATGAGTTCGAAACCCAGCTCTGCCATTTGTCAGCTGTGTGACTGTGGGCAAGTCACTTAACTTCTCTGTGCCTCAGTTCCCTCATCTGTAAAATGGGGATTAACTGTGAGCCTCACGTGGGACAACCTTATGACCCTGTACCTACCCCAGCGCTTAGAACAGTGCTCTGTATGGTCCCCAATTCATCTGATGTTCAGGGCAGAATTTCCAGAATGGAGGAAATTGACCTGGTACTTCTTCTCAGATCAAGGTGTTAGTAGCCTCAACTGTTACCCTACAAATAGAGTAGCAGCATGGCCTAGTGAATAGAGCATAGCTCCGGCATCAGAAAGACCTGGGTTCTAATTCTGGCTCCATCACTTGTCTGCTATGTGACCTTGGGCAAGTCACTTAACTTCTGGGTGACTCAGTTACCTAATCTCTAAAATGGGGATGAAGACTGTGAGTCCCCCGAGGGACATGGACTGTGTCTAACCTGATTAACTTCTATCTACTCCGGCACTTAGGAGAGTACCATATAGTAAGCATTTGACAAATACCATAAAATTACATTTCTAGAATACACTGTATATGAAGCCTTCATGAAAGCATCGCCTTAGAGTCTTTCCCCTATGTTTATGTACATGCTGGAAACCACTTTCATTATCCAACAAATGGTACTCCGCATTCTTGCTTTCATGTAAATTTGTTGTACTTTTGATAACTGTGACTGGAGTAATGATTCTTGAAGTGTCTCTCACAACAGAGTTGACTGACGTCTCCCTAAGTGCTGTGTCTTTTATAGCAAACATAATTGACAGCTCTTGGTAGACAGAGCAAGCATTTTGAGTCGTATTATTTTACCATATTGAGAGAGCGAAATTCAACAAAGGAGAAAGTTCTACTAATTATTATTTTTTCAGACTTAACTAATATATTGGTTAAATGGGCTGATATTAGTAGAATGGTATTACTTGTGCGCCACGTTAAGCATATTTTGTAACGATGATACAGAAGTTCAAAAGAGAAATTTTGTGAGCCAAAAATGCATCTCCGGCTAAATCACTTTAAATGTCTCGGTGTAGTTTTACAAGGACTCTAGGAAAGCCATTGGGGTCTATTGCAAGAAAGGGCGCATTCCAACTGAAGGTTTCTGCTCTTTTAATGTGTTTCTTAAGCGCTTACTACACGTCAAGCACTGTTCTAAGCACTGGGGATGGATACACGTTAACTGGGCTTGTTACAGTCCCTGTCCCACATGGGGCTCATAGTCAAATAGGGGGGAGAACATGTATTTGAATATGGAGAAGCAGCGTGGTTCAGTGGAAAGAGCACGGGCTTTGGAGTCAGAGGTCATGGGTTCGAATCTCGGCTCGGCCACTTGTCAGCTGTGTGACTTTGGGCAAGTCACTTAACTTCTCGGTGCCTCAGTTACCTCATCTGTAAAATGGGGATTAAGACTGTGAGCCCCACGTGGGACAACCTGATTCCCTTGTGTCTACCCCAGCGCTTAGAACGGTGCTCGGCACATAGTAAGCGCTTAACAAATACCAACATTATTATTATCTTCTGTGAAAGGTTTGAATGAAATCTAATCTCCTAGAAATGAGGCCAAAATGGGATGGGACTTCAAAAAGGTTAGGGACAGTGAGAAAGAGGAAGAGGAAGGAAATGAGACGGGAGAAAAAGGAAGAATGGGACATAGGACAAGAAAGGGAAAGAATGGAAAAGTGTAGAAGGGGTAATCAATCAATCACATTTTTTGAGTGCTTACTGTGTGCAGAGCACTGTACTAAGCGATTGGGAAAATACAATATAACAGAATTAGTAAATTCCCTTCCCATGAAGAGCTTACAGTCTAGAGGGATAGAGGAGAAAGTGGGGCCAACGGCAAATCTTATAATAATAATAATGGTATTTGTTAAGCGCTTACTATGTGTCAGGCACTCTGCTAAGCTCTGGGGGGGGAACACAAGCAAACTGGTTTGGACACGGTCCTCATCCCACATTGTGCTCAGTCTTAATCCCCATTTTCCAAATGAAGTAAGTGAGGCACAGAGAAGTGACTTGCCGAAGGTCACACAGTAGACAAGTGGAAGAGGTGGGATTAGAACCCATGACCTTCTGACTCCCAGGCCCATGGTCTATCCACTAAGCCATGCTGCTTCTCTAATTAAAATCACATCTCCTCCAACAGGTCTTCCGCAGTTAAGCCCTCATTTCTTCTTCTTCCACTCCCTTCTGCCTTGCACTGGCACTTCGATTTGCACCCTTCTTCACCCCACCCTCAGGCCCACAGGGCTTGTGTGTGTATTGGTAATTTACTTATTTATATAAATGTCTGCCTCTCCCTCTAGACTGCAAGCTCCTTGTGGGTGAGGATCATGACTACAAACTCTGTTATATTGTACTCTCCTAAGCACTTAGTGTTCTGTACACCGTAAGCATTCAGTAAATATGGTTGAGAAGCAGTGTGGTTTAGTGGATAGAGCATGGGCCTGGGAGTCAGAAGGACCTGGGTTCTAATCACAGCTTCACCATTTGTCTGTTGTGTGACCTTGGGCATGTCACTTCTCTGTGCCCCAGTTACCTCATCTGTAAAATGGGGATTGAGACTGGGAGCCCTATGTGGGACTCTGACTGAATCCAACTTGATTAAATTGTGATAAAAATAATAATTGTGGTATTTGTTAAGTGCTTACTATGTGCCAGATACTGTACTAAATGCTGGGGTAGATACAAGATAACCAGGTTGGACACAGTCCCTGTCCCACATTTATTCATTCATTCAATCCTATTTATTGAGTGCTTCTATGTGCAGAGCACTGTACTAAGGGCTTGGAATGTACAATTCGATGGGGCTCCCAGTCTCAATCCCCATTTTATAGATGAGGCAACTGAGTCACAGAGAAGTTAAGTGACTTGCCTAAGGTTACACACCAGACAAATGGCGGAGCAGGAATTAGAACTCAGGTCCCTTTGACCCCCAGTCTCATACTCTATCCACTAGGTCACGCTGCTTTTCTAAGATCATCTATCCCAGCGCTTAGCACAGTGTGGGCGGTGGCGGGGGGGGGGGGGATGGTGGCAGAGACAGTCATCAATATAAAGACATAAATATAAATAAATGAAATTACAGATATATATCTAAGTGCTGTGGGGCAGGGATGGGGAAAGGGCAAGGGAGCAAGTCTAGACTGTAAGCCAGTTGTGAGCAGGGATTGTCTCTTTTTATTGCTGAATGATACTTTCCAAGTGCTTAGTACAGTGCTCTGCACACTATAAGTGCTCAATAAATACTATTGAACGAAGGAATACGATTGAATGAATGAAAGTTAGGGCGATGTAGAAGGGAGTGGAAGATGAGGAAAAGTGGGACTTAGTCTCTGAAGGCCTCTTGGAGGAGATGTGCCTTCAGTAAGGCTTTGAAGGGAAGGAGAGTAATTATATGGTGGATTTGAGGAGGGAGGGCGTTCCAGGCCATAGGCAGGATGTGGGCCAAGGGTCAGCAGCGAGACGGGTGAGATCGAGGGCGTGAGATCGAGGCCCAGAGGAGTGAAGTGTGTGGGCCGGGATGGAGAAGGAGAGGCAAGGGTAGGAGGGGGCGGGGGATGGAAAACTTTAAAATTTTTGCTTGATAAGGATGTGGATGGGCAAGCACTGGGGATTTTTGAGGAGATGGATGACGTGCTGAACATTTTTGTAAAAAGATGATCCAGGCAGTGGAGTGAAGTATGAATGATAGTGTTGATGATATGAAATATTGATGATAATGAAGGAGGTGCCGTGCGACTACCAGAAGCGTAATAGTCCAACTCTGTGGTATTGTACTCTCCCAAGCACTTGGGGAAATGCTCTGCACACCATAAGTGCTCCATAAATTATTATTAAGTGTCGTCGAGTTGTTTCTGATTCATAGCGACCCTTTGGATATACTTTCTCCGGAACATCCTGCCCTTTGCCACCATCCGCAACCTTTCCAATGGTTCTTCCGTTTTCGTTGCTATGATCTCTAACCATCTAGCTGCTGGTCTGCCTCTTGCACATTTTCCTAGGATTTTTCCTAGCATTAGTGTCTTCTCCAGAGAATTCGTCCACCTGATTATGTATCCAAAATACGCTAATCTAAATCAGGTCATTTGGCCTTCATTCATTCATTCAGTCGTATTTATTGAGTGCTTACTATGTGGAAAGCATTGTACTAAGCGCTTAATTTTAAAGTACTGTTCTAAGCGCTCTTTCCACTAAGCCCCGCTCTTCCCCAAAGACCACTTTGGTTTAATGTGCTTTAAAATCCGTTTGTTTTTCAGGCAGTCCAAGGTATTCTTTCCCCTCCCCTCAGCACTGTGCTGGTCCGCTCAGTCGTATATATTTTTATTACCCTGTTTATTTTGTTAATGAGATGTACATCACCTTGATTCTCTTTATTGCTATTGTTTTAATATGTTCATCCCCTTGATTCTATTTATTGCTATTGTTTTTGTCTGTCTCCCCCGATTAGACTGTAAGCCCGTCAATGGGCAGGGACTGTCTCTATCTGTTGCTGAATTGTCCATTCCAAACGCTTAGTACAGTGCTCTGCACACAGTAAGCGCTCAACAAATACTGTTGAATGAATGAATGAATTCGCCAAAGCCTTCTCCAACACCACATTTCAAAAGAACCAATGTTTTTTCCATCCTGTTTTTTTTTCCCCCTCCAGCTTTCGGATCCCAACATCGTCCCTGGAAACACAAAAGTTGACGAATTTGTATTTTTGTGGCAATAGTTACATCGTCACACATTTTATGACTTTTTCCAGGTTCTTCAGAGTGGGTCTTCCTCACATTAATCTTTGGCGTATTTCTTGGCTACTATTTCCTTTATTATTTATTAATAATAGTGTTGGTATTATTAAGAGAAGCAGCGTGGCTCAGTGGAAAGAGCCCGGGCTTGGGAGTCAGAGGTCATGGGTTCGAATCCCGCCTCTGCCACTTGTCAGCTGTGTGACAGTGGGCAAGTCACTGCTCTGGGGCCTCAGTTACCTCATCTGTAAAATGGGGATTAACTGTGAGCCTCACATGGGACAACCTGATGACCCTTTATCTCCCCCAGCGCTTAGAACAGTGCTCTGCACATATAATGTTGGTATGCACATAGTAAGCGCTTAACACATACCAACATTATTATTATTAAGCGTTTACTGTGTGCCAAGCACTGTTCTAAGCGCTGGGGGAAGATACAGGTTGTCCCCCGTGGGGCTCACAGTTCTTCATCCTCATTTTACAGATGAGGTAACTGAGGCACAGAGAAGTGAAGTGACTTGGCCAAAGTCACACAGCTGATGAGTGGCGGAGTCGGGATTAGAACCCACGACCTCTGACTCCCAAACCCCTGCTCTTGTCCCTGAGCCACGCTGCTTCTCTGATCTATTGGATTATCGATCCCAGGAAAGGAAAATGATCTAAGATTTCAGTCTTCTCTGCGCCCACTGCAAAAGTGTTAACACCTGATTAATTTCCACCTTCTTCCCCTTCCTCCCCCTCCGAGCTCTGAGAAAAAGCCCTGCCCTCGTTTGCGCATGCGCAGCTTTAGGCCCCGCCCCCGAGGCAATAATCTGCCGTCGTCTATACGCATGCGCAATCCTAAACCCCGCCCCCGAGCTGCGAGGCGATTCTCTGCCCTCGTCTATACGCATGCGCAGCTTTAGGCCTCGCCCCCTCCCCCCCCACCCCAGCTCCGAAGCAATTCTCTGCCCCCCTCTGCACGCATGCGCAGCTTTAGGCCTCGCTCCTCCAGGCAATTCCCTCTCCTCGTCTACACGCATGCGCAGCCTTAGGCCTCGCCCCCCGAGCACCGAGGCAATTCTCTGCCCTCGTCTACACGCATGCGCAGTTTAGGCCCCGCTCCCCGAGGCAATTCCCTGCCCTCGTCTACACGCATGCGCAGCCTTCGGCCCCTCCCCCCCAGCTCCGAGGCAATTCTCGTCCCTCGTCTATACGCATGCGCAGTGTAGGCCCCGCTCCTCGAGGCAATTCCCCTCCCTCGTCTGCGCGCATGCGCGCCCTTAGGCCCCTCCCCTCGGCCGCTATGGCGGCTCCCGGGGCCGTGGCTGTTGCAGGTTTCCTCCTGCTCCGTGGGGGCGGCGCGGCGCGGAACCGGGGCGTTTGGGAAGCGGCTAGGATACGACCGGCCGCCGGGACTCAGGTACATTGCGGCGAGGGGGAGGCGGCCCGGACTGAGCCGCGGGGAACCCGAGCGGCCTCCGGCCGTCCTCTCGGCCCCGGACCGCCGGGGCCATCTGAGAGCGGAGGCGCGGGGCGCGTGCACGCCGCCGCCTCGCGGGCCAGGTCACGTGGGGGAGGGAGGGAGGGAGGGGGCGCGCGCGCAGGCGCGCGGCGGGGGGGGGGGGGTGGGAGGCTGCGCCGGGTAGAGCGTGGCTCAGTGGCAAGAGCCTGGGCTGGGGAGTCAGAGGTCATGGGTTCGAATCCCACTCCGCCACCTGTCAGCAGTGTGACTGTGGGCCAGTCACTTCCCTTCCTCTGTGCCTCAGTTCCCTCATCTGTAAAATGGGGATGAAGACTGTGAGGCTCACATGGGACAACCTGATTCCCCTGTATCTAACCCCAGCGCTTAGAACAGTGCTCTGCATATAGTAAGCGCTTAACAAATAGCCGTGGCTCAGTGGAAAGAGCCCAGGCTGGGGAGGCAGGGGTCGTGGGTTCGAATCCCGGCCCCCCCACTTGTCTGCTTTGTGACCTTGGGCAAGTCACTTCATTGCTCTGGGCCTCAGTTACCTCATCTGTAAAATGGGGATGAAGACTGGGAGCCCCACATGGGGCAACTTGATTACCTTGTATTTCCCCCCCTCCTCCCAGCTCTTAGCACAGTGCTTGGTACATAGTAAGCAGTTAACAAATACCATCATTATTCATTCAGTCATATTTATTGAGTGCTTACTGTGTGTAGAGCACTGTACTAAGCACTTGGAAAGTATAATTCGGCAACAGATAGTGACAATCCGTGCCCAACAACAGGCTGACAGTCTAGAAGGGGGAGACAGACAACAAGACAAACAAGTAGACAGGCATCAGCATGGTTCAGTGGAAAGAGCCTGGGCTTCGGAGTCAGGGGTCATGGGTTCGACTCCCATCTCTGCCACTTGTCAGCTGTGTGACCGTGGGCAAGTCACTTCACTTCTCTGTGCCTCAGTTCCCTCATCTGTAAAATGGGGATTAATTGTGAGCCTCACGCGGGACAACCTGATAACCCTGTATCTCCCCCAGCGCTTAGAACAGTGCTCTGCACAGAGTAAGCGCTTAACAAATACTAACATTATTATTATTAGTAGTAAGCACTCAGGAAATACAGTTAATAACCAAAGTATTGGTTAAGCGTTTTCCGTGTGCCAAGCACATAGTAAGCGCTGGGGAGGATACAAACTAGACTCCTCACTCCTCACTCTAGGCTTCAAGGCTCTCCATCACCTTGCCCCTTCCTACCTCTCCTCTCTTCTCTCTTTCTACCGCCCACCCCGCACGCTCCGCTCCTCCACCGCCCACCTCCTCACCGTCCCTCGGTCTCGCCTATCCCGCCGTCGACCCCTGGGCCACGTCCTCCCGCGGTCCTGGAACGCCCTCCCTCCTCACCTCCGCCAAACTGATTCTCTTCCCCTCTTCAAAACCCTACTTAAAACTCACCTCCTCCAAGAGGCCTTCCCAGACTGAGCTCCCTTCTCCCTCTACTCCCTCTACCACCCCCCTTCACCTCTCCGCAGCTTAACCCTCTTTTCCCCCTTTCCCTCTGCTCCTCCACCTCTCCCTTCCCCTCCCCACAGCACTGTACTCGTCCGCTCAACTGTATATATTTTCATTACCCTATTTATTTTGTTAATGAATTGTACATCGCCTTGATTCTATTTAGTTGCCATTGTTTTTACGAGATGTTCTTCCCCTTGACGCTGTTTAGTGCCATTGTTCTTGTCTGTCCGTCTCCCCCGATTAGACTGTAAGCCCGTCAAACGGCAGGGACTGTCTCTATCTGTTGCCGACCTGTTCATCCCAAGCGCTTAGTACAGTGCTCTGCACATAGTAAGCGCTCAATAAATACTATTGAATGAATGAATGAATGAATACAAACAAATCAGGTAGGACACAGACCTTGTCCCACGTGGGATTCACAGTCTTAATCCCAAACAGCAAGAGAAGCAGCATGGTATAGTGAATAGAGCACGGGCCGGGGAGTCAGAAGGTCATGGGTTCTAATCCCGACTCAGCCATTTGTCTTGTGTGTGACCTTGGGCAAGTCACCTCACTTTTCTGGGCCTGTAAACTGGGAATTGAGACTGTGAGCCCCATGTGGGACAGGGACTGTCTAACCCGATGTGCTTGTATCCACCCCAGCACTTAGAGTGCCTGGTACATAGTAAGCACCTAACAAATACAATCATTACTATTAATTCTTATTGTTTTACAGATGAGGTAACTGAGTCACAGAGAAGTGAAGTGACTTGCCCAGGCCATACAGCAGGCAAGTGGCGGAAGTGGGATTAGAACCTATGTTCTTCCAACTCCCAGACCCGTGCTCTATCCACTAAGCCGTACGATTTCTGAATACATTTGACTGACTGGAACTGTGCAGTCTTACAACAGGTCAAGGTCATTTAGGGAGGGAAAGGGGAGCATGAACCAGCAATGTTTTGGGTTTTAAAAAAAATTTTTATGGTATTAAGCTCAATGTGTCAGGCACTATTCTCAGCACTGGAATAGATACAAGCAGTTTGGACACAATCCCTGTCCCACGTGGGGCTCACAGCCTTAATAATAATAATAATGTTGGTATTTGTTAAGCCCTTACTATGTACAGAGCACTGTTCTAAGCACTGGGGTAGACACAGGGGAATCAAATTGTCCCACGTAGGGCTCACAGTGTTAATCCCCATTTTACAGATGAGGTAACTGAGGCACAGAGAAGTAAAGTGACTTGCCCACCGTCACACAGCTGACAAGTGGCAAAGTCGGGATTCGAACCCATGACCTCTGACTCCAAAGCCTGTGCTCTTTCCACTGAACCACGCTGCTTCTCATGCTTTAATCCCCATGTTTTAGCTAAGGTAACTGAAGCACAGGGAAGTTAAATGACTTTCCCAAGGTCATAGCAGATGAGAGGTAGAGCCAGGATTAGCACCCAGGTCCTTCTGATGCCTGGCCCTTGCTCTAGCCACTAGGCCACGCCACTTCTCTTAGTTTAACTTTGGGCCTATCCGTGCAGGGGGAACCCCTTGCATCTCCTCTAACTCACATAGTGACCTCTGGCAGCTTCTGGATTTGGGGTTCGACATCAGGATGATTTTAGATGTATGTCAAACCAAAACTGGGCCTTGGGTGGGGTTCTGATCCCGTCCAGATCGCTCTCTTGTGTCTCATTTTCCTTAACTATAAAGTGAAGATATCAGTGATTAATAATCTCAGGATTATTTCGCAACAGCAGTATCAGGGAACATTTTTTATGGTATTTGTTTAGTGCTCATTACGTGCCAGGCACTGGACTAAGCGCTGGGGTAGATACAAGCTAATCAGGTTGGTCACAATCCGTATCTGACGTGGGGCTCACAGTCTTAATCCCCATTTTACAGATAAGGTAATTGAGGCGACAGAGGAATTAAGTGACATGCCCAGGTCACAAAACAGATGCGTCGTTTGGCACCCAGGCCTGTGCTCTTTCCGCTAGCCCACACTGCTTCAGCCAAACAGGCCACCAAAGCATCCTTTTAGGTATCAACACTCGTGAGCTGGCAGTGCACAAGTAAGTGCTGGTGCAGGAGAATCTAAGGAGCTGGTAGTATTCAAATAATCTGTTGGGTAAAAAGCTTCTATCCCTTGAGTTTGTTGTTTTAGAACGGCACAGACTTGGAACCAGACCGAATTGTTTCAGGTGGGGCTTGGACAGACCCACTAAACATCCAAAATGAATTGTCTACTGTATTAAAGCAGCGGGGGTGTTCAGCACATGTTCTGATCCAATAGTTTGGGGGCATTTTGGACCAGGTTTCTCTCCTGCTCAGCCAAGGAAAGGTGGTCAAGTTGGCCATCCGACATCCAGATCTCTCACTTGACCTTCCTGCTTTCCCTTCCTTTATTCTGAAGGATATTCCTTTATCCTTTATTCCTTATTATTTATTGGGTCACCACCTACCTCACCCAGCCCCATCCCTTCTTCCCTGCTGCCTTTCTTACACCAGCACCTAGCAACTTCTGTCCTGTGGTAGAGATCATTAGTATAATAATTGATTAGCATAGTTGGATTGGCTGATTTTTCAAAGACATTCTGGAACAGGACCTGTCCGGAAAGAGGTTTTTATAGTTCATGGGGGTAAGTCCATTCCGGAATTTGTAGCTGCATTTCCACTGAGCACAACCGTGTCCAACCGATTTTCTTGTGTCCACCCCAGTGCTTAGGGCAGTACCTGGCACAAAGGGAGCGCTAAACAGATACCACAATTAAACATAACTGGAGCCCGAGCCACCAGGCAATAAGAGAGCCAAGGCCCTTGGAAATTAACACTAGAGGAGCAACGTGACCTAATGGAAACAACACGCACCTGGAAGTCGCATCTGGGTTCTAATCCTGGCTCTGCCATTTGTCCGCTGTGTGACCTTGGGCAAGTTACCTTCTTTTTGTCTCCGTTCCCTCATCTCTAAAATGGGGATTCAATACCTGTGTTCCCACCAAGTTAAACTGTAAGGCCTATGTGGGACCTGATTACCTTGGATCTTACCCAGCGCTTAGTACAGTGCTTGACACATAGCACTTAACAAGTACCACGGTTATTACTAGCTCCGTGAGAATTTCGGCTTTGTTGGGATGGTCTCTGGGAGTCTGACCTGCTCAGAGATCTCCCACAACCCCAGTGTGTCCGGCCATCACAGCTGCAAACAAAAATGGCACACAAAATGGCTTTCCTGTGTGGTTGTGGGATCAGAACTGCTTGATGCATGGAATGATTTAGGATTAAACTTCTAACTCCTGTCCTGCAAACAGCAAAAAAAAATCAACACATCAAGCTTCAGGGTGTGGTTGGGAATATCAGCCAAAACTGGTTGTTATGGGCAGGGTACAGGTCTGCCAACTCTGTAGTATTGTATGCTTCCAAGTACCTAATGCAGTGCTTTACACATAGTAAAAACCTCAATAAATACCATTAATTGATTGGTCTTTCACTTGGCTTCACATTCATAAATTTAATTGTGTGACACTGTCTACTATGTGCTCTGCACACAGAAAGCCCTCGTCAAATCCCACCGATATGTAGCCCACATACATGTATGTGAACTCATGGCTCCTATCTAACATGAGGCACCCCTCGCAACAGGTATTATTTTAAGAGACTATTTTCAAGCTCCTTAGTAGGAAACGTGTCTGCCATTTCTGTTATATTGGTCTCCCCCAACCGTTTAGTACAGACTGCACATAGTAGAGATTCTATTGATTCTATTGATTGCTATCTTGATTCTATTTATTGCTATTGTTCTTGTCTGTCTCCCCCGAGTAGACTGTAAGCCCGTCAAAGGGCAGGGACTGTCTCTATCTGTTACCGATTTGTACATTCCAAGCACTTAGTACAGTGCTCTGCACATAGTAAGCACTCAATAAATACTATTGAATGAATGAATGAACATAGTAAGCTGTCAGTAGCAGCCTAGCCTATTAGAAAGAGCACGGGGCCGGGAGTCGGAGAACCTGGGTTCTATTCTTGGCTCTGCCACTTGCTGTGTTACCTTGGGTAAGTCACTTCACTTCTTTATAGCTCAGCTACCTCACTGTAAAGTGGGGGTTAAGACTTTGAACCCGATGTGGGACAGGAACTGTCTTCTATCTACCCCATTATAATGCAGGCACGTAGTAAGTGCTTAAATGCAATTATCATTGCTGTTATTAATCTGTTTGAAAGTTGTGTAAAATGTTTGAGACATTCAGGAATGTTAATATATATAAGAACTCAAGAGATAGAGTGAGGGGATGCAAGGTATTTAAGTTTGTTCAAAGCGTAGATTAAGAAATACTAAACTTAATTCTGTAGAGATGGTTTGATGATTTGATTACCCATAACTAATTACTTCTAAAGAAAACAAATCCAAGAGAAATGAATATTTTGGCCTGGGGCAAGTGTCAGGGAAGTAAAAATATTAATGAACTGGTAAAACATGCCTAGAGTTTGGTTTTTATTCTACTCATTTCTCCTAAGAGCTTTGATTCTGAAGAAAAGATTTTAGAGGCTAAAACTTTCCAGGTCATTTTTTGGGAATGTTCCTTTTGAATTGGTCTAGTTGTACAGAGTTGTGACCACACTCTGTATTGAAGAAAATGTAGGAAACTTTTTTTAGGGGGTAGCATATTTTTTGCTGCAGCCTCAGGGAGGAATTCCCCAGAGAAGCAGCATGGCTTAGTGGGTAGAACCCATGCCCTGGAATCAGCAGGACTTGGGTTCTCAAGCCGCTGGCTTTTCCTCTCTCCTGCTGTGTAACCTGGGGCAAGTCATCTAACTTCTGTGTTCGTTACCTCATCTGAAACATGGGGATTGAGATCGTAAGGCCCATGTGGGATATGGACTGTGTCCAATCTAAATAGCTTGTATCCCCAGTGTTCAGTGCCTGGCACATAGTAAGTGCTTAACAAATACTATAAAAAAAAAAAAAGACATCCTACACATTAAAATGGGGGCTATCTTGAGGACTAATGTAAAGATAAGTGAGATGATTATATGTGAAGTGCTGGAACTTCACAGAAGAAGGATACCGCCTAAACTGAAATTTGTGTTTTTTGTTTGATTATTTTTCTTATTTTCCTTCTGGGGGCCAGAGGGTCACAGTCTCAATAACCATTAACTCAGAGTTGAATTACTTTTTACTCCATCTCCATGTTTTTTCCTCAGGCGCCATTCTTTGCCCTTCTCTATTCTTGGACTGACTTACTGTAAACTTTTAATCATTAGTGCATTGCTTTTCCCAATTCAGTTTATGATGTAGTTAAACTGTAAGCAGACTTCTTTAGTACTGACGCAGGACAAATAACATAGATGGTGAAATTGGCAACTGACCAAAATTGGGACGTTACGGCTCCGTCAATGAAGTGTCTGTTTTTCTGGCAGACTGCTTGATTGAAATTACAGTTGTCGAATCCACGGATTATCTTTGCAAAAAAAGAAATAAATCTGTTTAGTCTTTTTTATACTGTTCCATGAAAGGAGAAAGCCAAAAGAACTGTACCTCCAATCTTGGGCTTTCAGTTGAAACCGGATAAAACAGTACACTTTGGTAGAATAAAGAGGTAAAGCCCCATCCCAGAAATAGTCACGATACTATCATCTGAGAATATGGATAGTTCAAATCCAAGTAATTAGTGCCATCTCAAAGTGATGAAGAGAAGCACTATTTTTTTGGTGTGGAATCTTCAAAGCCTCTATAAATTTAGTAGCTGCTTAACTCCAGGCTGACTGATTTTACGTGTTTTTATCAATATTTTGAATTTGCAGACTGCCAAGTATATAAACAATATGCCATCTGCTTTTCATAAAAAGAACCCACAGGTTAGGTCAGTGTGAGACTTTTCAAACTTGGGATTCTTGTATACTGCACGTGCTTAAAGATGATCAGACTTACTGGAATTGTGTTTTGTGAGGCCTACTATTGGCAACTATATGACACTTTCCACATACTGTAGTTTAAATTGAAAATAACTGCAAATTTCTCACCTTTCATTTCCCTCTCTGCAGTCTCGCATTTCTTCTTGCTTTCAAGACATCATCTATGGATGTCCTCCTGTTACCTCAAGCTTAACGTGTCCTAAACAATACTCCTTATCTTCCCACCCAAACCTTGGCCTTCCCTTGATTTTCCCATCACTATAGATGGCACCACCGTCTTTCCTGTCTCACAAGCCTGTTACCTGGACATTATCTCTCCCATTCAACCCACATATTCAATCCATCACTAAATCCTATTGGTCCCACCTTCACAACATTGCCAAAATCTGCCCTTTCCTCTTCATACTGCTACCACGTTAATCCAAGCATTTATCCTATCTCGCCTTGATTACTGGATCAGCCTCCTTGCTGACTCCCTGCCTCCTGTCTCTCCCCACTCCAGTCCATAGTTCACGCTGCTGCCTGGACCATTTTTCTACAAAAACATTCAAGACATGTCACCCCACTCCTCTAAAAACTCCAATGGTTGCCCATCCACCTCCACATCAAACAGAAGTTCCTCCCCATTGGCTTTAAAGCACTCCAAACCCTTGCCCCCTCCTATCTCACCTCACTAATAATAATAATAATAATAATGTTGGTATTTGTTAAGCGCTTACTATGTGCAGAGCACTGTTCTAAGCGCTGGGGTATACAGGGTAATCAGGTTGCCCCACATGAGGCTCGCAGTCTTAATCCCCATTTTACAGATGAGGGAACTGAGGCACAGAGAAGTTAAGTGACTTGCCCACAGTCACCCAGCTGACAAGGAGCAGAGCCGGGATTCGAACCCATCACCTCTGACTCCCAAGCCCGGGTTCTTTCCACTGAACCATGCTGCTTCTCTACTCTCCAATTACCACCCAGCCCACACATTCCGCTCCTCTAATGCATGCAGTTGTATTTATTGAGTGCTTACTATGTGCAGAGCACTCCCACCCCCACAACACTTGTGTGCATATCTGTAGGTTTATATTGATGTCTATCTCGCCCCTTCTAGACTGTGAGCTCGTTGTGGGTGGGGAATGTGTCTGTTTATTGTTGTACTCTCCCAAGCACTCAGTACAGTGCTCTGTATACAGTAAGTGCTCAATAAATACAGTTGAATTGAATGAATTAATTGGAATATTCTATAACAGGGCCAGGAAATTAAAATTGACAAAGCTCAATTTTATGGAGACTTATTTATGGCCTTAACTGGTATAGAAGAGATTGATCTTAAGTAAAAAAAAAAAAGTGTCTAGGAGGAACACACCGGATCTAGTGGTTAAGAATACAGTGAGTTTTATGAGGCATTCACAGGATCTAATGGAGTACAATGCATAAATCCAGTTGACATCTCAGAAATATAAGATGTGTATTTGGGAAGATGTTCTGATCCCTGTAGACTTTAAGCTCCTTGTGGGCAGGAATCGTGTCTGCCATCTCTGTTGTATTGTACTTTCCCAAATGCTTAGCGTAGTGCTCTGCTTACAGTAAATGCTCAATAAATACCATTGGTTGGTTGATTGACTGTGAAAGTGAAGCCAACCTAGGAGACTTAGGGATGATAGGGAGTGGGGGAGGGGGGAAAGGAGAAGGGGGTCGAGGCAGAAGAGTAAGAGCAGAAAGAAGAGAAGGAGGGGTGGGAAATGAAGAGAAAGAAAAAAAAAGTTGTGTATGTGGTGGGGCTACGTAGCCCTCTTGCCCTGCTGCCATCACTAGCCAAGCATGGGAGCAAGGCAGATCAGCTGAATTAGCGCTGCAGCATTTACACAGTGGCTCCTGAGGTCCATACCCTCTTCACCCCCACAGCAGTAGTAGCTGTCATATCTATTGAGCTTTTACTCCACCTAAAGCCAACTGCACTATGTGCCTGGAGAGAATCCCTGGCTGGTAATTAGACAGGGACCAGGGGCAGACGGGAAAGGGGACCGGCGACAGACTCACAAGGAAAATATGCACCCTCAACAACTCACAAGGAAAATACAACCCTGCAACAAGTAGGTAAATGTAAGGTGGAGGACAGGAGCTTTGTCCGACCTGATTATCTTGTATCTACCTAGGTCCTGGAACAGAGTAAGCCCTTAGTAAATACCGCTATTATTGTTTTTATTACATCCACAACTCCGGCCTTCCCAGTATTCCGCATTTCGTGCAGGCAGCATGCTGCTGCTGCCCTGCTTGCGGAGCGGGGCGGTTGGGATGGAGGGCCTGGGCCGATGTGAAGTGGAGACTGGGGCAGGTTACCGGAGGAGCGGCTCGGCTGCATGGTGGACCTGGGGACTGGCTGAGGTGCGAGCTGCTGCTGCTGGTGCTTCTGTCCTTCCCGTCAGGAGAGAACACTTGCCACACTTGCCGGACTGCCCAGGAGAGGATTCCAAGGAGCCGGGGGTGGGGCTCGTCTCATATCACTCTGGGGTCCACATTGTGTCCACACTGGCACAGTGTGGTGTAATAGAGCCTGGGCCTGGGAGTCAGAAGGTCATGGCTTCTAATCCTGGCTCCTTCCCACCGCGGCTCCGCTGTGTGACCATGGGCAAGTCACTTCACTGCTCTGGGTCTGTTACCTCATCTGTAAAGTAAGCATTGAGACTCTGAACCCCACGTGGGACAGGGACTGTGTCCACCCAATTTGCATGTATCCACCCCAGCATTTAGTACAGTGCCCGGCACATAGTAAGTGCTCGAGAAATAGCATGCTCACCACCGTCATTACTGAGAGCTGCAGTTTGCCAGCAAGGAGTAGCAAACTGAGTAGTTACCGTACCATCAGTTCCTGCCAAAGGCCAGTCAAAGGCCAGGTCGGGCTAGGTACGGCAGTCCGTCCATCCTGTGGAAAAGATGGCCTCCTCCTTTCCCTCATGGAGCTGCGTGTAGGTATACATATGCTGTTATATCTCAGCACTCTTAATTGGATCCCATGGAAATAGGAGTGTTAGTGAGAGAGTGCTAAATGAAGTTTCGCTTCCCACAGGAAATAGCAGTAACATCAGCAAGGTATTCATTGAACACATGATTGTCAGAGTTAACAGAAGCCCAAGACTTGTTCCCTGCCGAGAAGGAGCTTACATTCCAACTGGGAGGGAGAATTGAACTGTCAAATATATGTGTACGTGTGTGTGTCTGTCTGAACACACACAGGGAAAGGTTTATTGGAGTAGGTTAGATTTTAGAAAGTTTTTGAAGATGGAGAGGGCTGGGGTCTGGTGGATATTGAGACCAAGGGAATTCCTGACCCTGGGTACAAAGTGAGCAAGGAGGTTGGAGGCAGGAGGGTGGACCATTCATTCATTCGGTCAGTCACTTTTATTGAGCGCTTACTGTGTGCCAGAGCACTGTACTAAGTGCTTGGGAGAGTACAGTACAACAGTAAAC
The DNA here is from genome assembly GCF_004115215.2 of Ornithorhynchus anatinus. NCBI lineage: Eukaryota > Metazoa > Chordata > Mammalia > Monotremata > Ornithorhynchidae > Ornithorhynchus > Ornithorhynchus anatinus. The sequence goes on along the minus strand of NC_041729.1, from coordinate 109,077,682 downwards.
AGATACATTCCCTGTCCACAATGAACTCACAGCCTAGAGTGGGGGAGACAGACATATAAATACACAAATTACAGATATGTACATAAGTGCTCTGGGACTGGGATAGGAAAAGAAAAGAGGGAGCAAGTCAGGGTGACGTAGAAGGGAGTGGGTGAAAAGGAAAGGGTAGGGCTTAGTTTGGAAAGACCTCTTGGAGGAGGTGTGCCTTCAATAAGGCTTTGAAGAGAGGGAGAGTAATTGTCGGATTTGAGGAGGGTGGGCAGGACATGGACAAGGGGTCAGTGGCTAGATAGGTGTCATCGAGGCACAGTGAGACTGTTAGCATTAGAGCAGTGCAGTGTGTGGGCAGGGCTGTAGTCGGAGAGTAGTGAGGTGAGGTAGGAGGGAGCAAGTTGATGGAGTGCTTTAAAGCCAATGGTGAGGAGTTTATGTTTGATGTGGAGGTGATTGGGCAATGATTGGGCAACTCTTGGAGTTTTTTCAGGAGTGGGATGTCATACCTTGAACTTTTCTGTAGAAAAATGATCCAGGCAGCAGAGTGAAATATGGACTGGAGTGGGAAGAGGCTGGGAGGAAAGCAAGGAGGCTGATTCTTTTACACAGTTGGAATAGAATGAGTGATTATATTATTGTGGTAGCAGTTTGGATGGAGAGGAAAGGACGGTTTGTAGTGATGTTGTGAAGGTGGGACTGAGTCCAGTCCGTCACCAAAGCATGCCGATCTCACCTTCCCAACATTCACTGAGATCCGCCCTTTCCTCTCCCTCCAAACCGCCACCACGTTAATACAATCATTAATCCTATCCCGACTGGCTTACTACATCAGCATCCTTTCTGACCTCCCAGTCTCCTGTCTCTTCCAACTTCAGTCTATACTTCTCTGCTTCCCGGATTATCTTTCTATGGAAACGTTCTGGGAATATCACCCCCGTCTGCAAAAGTCTCCAGTGGTTGCCTATCAACCTCTGTATCAAGCAAAAACTCTTCACTTTTGGCTTCAAAGCTAGTCCATCACCTTGTCCCCTCCTACCTCACCTCCCTTCTCACCTCCATCCCAGCCCGCACACTCCACTCCTCTGCCGCTAAACCTCCTCACTGTGTCTCGTTCTCACCTGTTCCACCATTGACCCCTGGCCCATGTCCTACTTCTGTTCTGGAATGCTCTTCCTCGTCAAATCCACCAATCACACTTCCTCCCTTCAAAGCCCTACTGACGGCACACCCCCTCCAAGAAGATTTACCAGACTAAGTCCCCCTTTTCCTCAGCTCCCACTTCCCTCCCCATCACCCTCTTTCCCTTTGCTCTTCCCCCCTCCCCACCTCACACGACTTGTGTATATATATATGTACATATCTATAATTCGATTTATTTATATTGATGCTATTGATGCCTGTTTACTTGTTTTGATGTCTATCTCCTCCATTCTAGACTGTAAATCCATTGTGGGCAGGGATTGTCTCTCTTTGTTGCTGAACTGAACTTTCCAAGCACTTAGTACAATGCTCTGCACACAGTAAGTGTTCAGTAAATAGGAATGAATGAATGACAGGAGATGGACTTGGGGCAAATGAAGGGTGCAAGCAGGGGAGTAGGGGATGAGGAGAACTGATTAGTAAGGCAGACGGACTTGGTAGAGATCCTTAAAGTAATGTCAAGAGACTTCACTTGATGGGGAGGGAGATGGCAAGAGCACGGGCTTGGGAGTCAGAGGACGTGGGGTCTAATCCTGATTTGGCCACTTATCCGCTGAGAGCTTGGGCAAGTCACTTCTCTACGTCTCAGTTAACTCATCTATAAATGGGAATAAGACTTTGAGTCTGATATGGGACAGGGACTGGGTCCAACCTGATTACCTTGTATCTACCCCAGTGCTTAGAAAAGTGCTTGGCACATAGTAAGCACTTAAATACCATAATTATTATTATTATTATTATGGGTAGCCACTGGAGGGCTATGAGGATCAGGGAGATGTGCTGAGTGACATATCATGAAGATGAACTGGGCAGCAGCAAATGTATTGACTGAAGAGATAGGCGGGGGCAGGGACAGCAGGGAAGAGGCTAATACAATACATTCATTCATTTGTTTTTATTGAGCACTTATTGTGTGCAGAGCACTGTACTAAGCACTTGGGAAAGTACAATACGTCAATAAACAGTGACATTCCCTGCCCACAAGGAGTTTACAATCTAGAGTTGGGGAGACAGACATCAATACAAATAAATAAAATTACAGATATGTACATTAGTTCTTTGGGGCTGGGAGAGGGGAAGAGCAAAGGGATAAATAAAATTACAGATATGTGCAATGTGATGAGTGAATGAGCCAGAGTAGTAGCTTGTTGGGTAGAGGGGGAGGGATGGGCCTGTGAAGTGCCTTGTGAGGCAATATCAGTAGGTTTTGGCAGTAGATTAGATGTGAGCAATATGACAGTGAAGAGTCAAGAATAACACAGTAACACCATCTGACAGTAATAACACAGTAAGCGCTCAATAAATATGATTGACTGAATGAATAATGCCAAGTTTACAGGTTTCAGTTATCAGAAGAATGGTGTTGTCAAATGAGGAAGTTGAGAGGTTTTAGCGAATAATATAAAAAGCATATTAATATTTTTTCAATATATCTGTAAAAGGCCAAAACGTATTTTAAAAACTGATGAAAAATACATGTGGTCACGCGATCAACCACCAGTGTAAGTAATGTACCGATCATTTTGAGTTCATTTTTTTGCGTAGCTGTGTCACAGTAATTTTCCAAGTATTCTTTTTTGCAACCTATTCAAGGGAAAGGCACCTTCTGCTAATAGACTTGAGAACTGCCATTTTCTCTGCCGGAAAGATGCCATTAATCGTTAGCTCTTTGAGGGTAAAGGTTTTGTCCACGTGTTCTATCTAGATAAATGAGTATACTCTAGGCTCAGGAAGAGCTACAATCAACTGTGCTCCCTCTTCATGCCTTCTGGGCCAAACTGAACCTACAGAAAATACTGCTCTTTACCAATTGGACAACTGAACTTCACAGGAATTCTGGTTAATGAGAATCTTTCTCCAAAGGGAAGGAAAGAGAACATCGAGAGGGTCTCTTCCAGAAGAATGCCGTGCCTCCTAATCCTTCTGACAGCGATTCATTCAGTCGTATTTATTGAGTGTTTACTGTATGCAAAGCACTGTACTAAGCACTTAGGAGACTAAAATGTAACATCAGACACATTCCTGCCCACAATGAGCTTAAGGTCCAGAGGACTGAGATTTCCTCTATCTGTTCATGAGAGCCCTACACTTGAAAGTATGAGTGAACAGCATGGCCTGGGGAAAGAACGAGGGCCTGGGAGTCAGAGGACCTGGATTCTTATTCCCGCTCTGCTACTTGTCTGCTCTGTGACCCTGCACAAGTCACTTCACTTCTCTGTGTCTCACTTACCTCATCCGTAAAGTGGGGATTAAATCCTACTCCCTTCTACTTAGACTTGAGCCCCTTGTGGGGCAGGGACTGGGGCCAATCTGATTAATCCGTATCTACCCCAGCATTAAGAGCAGTGCTCGCTGTGTAGTTAATAAATACTGAAAACACAAACAAAACAGAGCACTCTAAGCATGTGGGAGAGTAAATCAGCATAGATTATAAACTTGTAGGCAGGGAATGTGTTTGCCAACTCTGTTGTAGGGCAGTCTTCCAAGTGCTTATTACAGAGTTCTGCACATAGTAAATGCTCAATATATGCCACTGATGATGATGATGACGACAGCGTAGTTGGTAGACACATTCCCTGTCCCAACCAGTTTACAATCTAGAAGACCCCAGTTGAGACACCATCTGACGAAAGTGCCCATTTACAAATCACTTCCTGGAAGAAGCTCTGTTGAGAGGGCAATCCTGTTAATATTATTTCAGGGTTTCCCCTTCTGGAAGCTCCTTTCCAGGGAGGTCCTCACTAGGCAAGTATCCCTCATAAAGTGGGGTGCCCACATAATCCTGTAAGAAGAGGAGAACTGCACAGCAGCGCTTGCAGAAGAGAGTCTAGACTTTTAGGACAGATTTCAAGGGAAGACGAGAACAGGCTTTTCTTCAAAGGGGAAAGCCTTCCCTCACCTTCTTGAGGTGGGATGAGACCATGATTTCGGCCTTGTATCTACCAGACAAGGATATCACACATGCAAACCCCAGAAGCACGTCTAGGAGCCAGATAGTTGAACAGTAACTTGTCTCCTCTGGAGATATGACACTGTAGTATAGCCCTGCTGGCAACCGAAGGGAACATCAGTTCCCCACAGTTGCATGTGATGTGATCTGAGAGAGGACTGAGATTCACAATGCATTCATGATTCATTAGAGCAAATCATCATGCTTCAGTGGGTTGAATCGTCCCATGGTGGTTGTGAGATAATCTTCCCCTTTAAATTCCCTAACTTACTTTAGTCACAGGTAGAAATGAGCTCAGTTGTTCACTGTGGATTTACCAATCAAATGATTCAAACGGGAATTCGGAAGCGCTTACTGTGTGCAGAGCACTGAACTAAGCCTCGGAAATGAGGACGTGGGTTCTCATCCTGGCTCCGAGGCATATTCTGCTGAATGACCTTGGGCAAGCCATTTAACTTCCTCATTTATCTCATCTGTAAAATGGGAATTAAAACTGTAAGCCCCACCTGGGACAGTCTGATTACCTTTCATCTACCCCAGTGCTTAGAGCAGTGCTTGGCACATAGTAAGTGCTTTACAAATACCATAACTATTCTTGTTTGGTATTATACAGTAGAATTAGTATACGTGTTCATGTTCCCTATCCACAGTGAGTTTATGGTCTCAAGGGGGAGACCGACATTGATAAGCTGGTATTCTTTTTGTTAGGATACAAGAAAACTACGTAACTGTATTTGCACACTACTCCTTCTGTCTTGAATCTCTGTATGTCCGGGTATCATTCTGCTTAGTAGCATTCTTTTTGTCGTTTTCAAAATTAACAAAAATGATCCAAACGTTAAAGGTGGGTGTTTGCAGTAAGAGTAGAGGTAGTACAGCACTTAGAATATTTTTATGTTTAAAGTTAAACCACTTAAAATACAGCATGGTAGATGTCTTCAGTAGCTGGGGGAGGAAAAAAAGGTCAGTCAAAGCAACATTGGTGTTTACTGAGCATTTACTGGTGGCAGAGCGCTATATTAAATACTTGGGAGAGTACAAGTTTTGCAGGCATGAACCCTGCCCACAAGGAGCTTACAGTCTACAGTCCAAATGAGCTATATCCAATCTCCCCATTTATTATGTATCTTACGTAAAGATAAGTGTCTTTATTACTTGTTTGGTTTGAGTTGGCTGTTTGCTGCAGGGATAATTTAAATATGCTCTTCTTTTTGCTTTTTATTTTTGGCTAGATATTAAAACAAATACATACCAGGCCAGCACTGTACAAGAGAAACGTTGCAACCTCGGGACATGAAGCATATACAGTGGCTTTCATTAAAAAACAGATTGAAGAGTTCAACATTGGAAAGAGGCATTTGGCCAACATGATGGGAGAGGATCCAGAAACTTTTACCCAAGAGGATATCGATGTAAGTACAGTTGCTCTGTTGAAGTAATTTACTGTAGAGTTGGAGATACTGCAAGCACTTTACTTCAGCGTGAGCCCCACAGCTCTCTGTGAATTTTAATCAAACTGCCAGAATAAGGAAAAATGCCACTCTGCACTGGCAAGCATCGCCACTAGTAGCTGAGGATAGGGAGACCACCTCTGCCCTTGAGTGCGGTCTCACCTTGTCATGTGACATTGAAGTCTGGTGGATTCAGTTTTTAGGTTCTGATGGATAATCATTTTGATTTAGGGTTATAAGGTGCACCAAACTTTTGAAATGCTTTACCCACTGCTTACCTGTTGATCAGGCTTTCTTGCATAATAGCAAAATCATTGGCCACACGAATTGCAGAAAGTCTTCTAAGCAACCTATAAATCAATGTTTTTTTTGTGATTTGAATATTCAACTGAATCATTAAAGAGGAGTCACTTCCACTAGTTTCAGCATGGGTCTGGAATTGAATTTGAGTTTCCTTGTTATCCTGCTCTATAACTTTGGCTAGGTTGCTCCTTCTGTTAAAATACTGGACTCACTTCACTTCCCATAATTTAAAGTGCTCTGAGAGATCTAGTGAATGAGTGCTATAGAAACTTCAGTAAAAATGGCAACTTATTCTAATAAAAAAATGTCAAATATAATCTCCACATTATCCAGAACACTTGAATAAAATTGTTTCTGCTCAAGTCACATCATCTTAACGGTCTCAACTTCATCACCAAGGTAGAGTAAAAGTACTGGCAGTATGTCATTTCAGAAGATATAGAATATTATGCAGAATAAAATCTATACATTTTAGTTTCATTTCTTTCTTTTTATGTGCTCATTAGTGTCTTGGAGAACTATCTTCCTGCAGTAACTTATTCTTGCTACGTGCATAGCAACAAGGCCTGCCACACCCAGGAGGTTTTTAACGGTATTTGTTAATACTATGTATTTGAATTTAAGTGCTCACTATGTGCCCGGGATTGTACTAAATCTTGCGATAGATTAAAGATCATACAAGATCATTCCTTTGGGGAAAGGAATTCACATTTATACTGAGTTTGTAAAAGGGATATAATGAGAAATTTTTAAAATTTAATCTTTGTTTTCATGAAAATCCATGCTATGGTATAACTTTGCAAAAAGGATGAAGCTTATTAGTCAATCCGGGGTATTCATTGAGTCCTCACTATGTGCAAAGCATTCTACCAAGTGTCCGGGAGAGAACAGTGAGTTGGTAGAAGTGAACCCTGCCCTCGAGGAGTTTAGAGTCTAGTGGGAAAACAAAGTTACAGATAGGAAAAAAAATGGAAGGAAGTGGATAGGGCCTGGGAGTCAGAAGAACGCCAGCACTGCCACTTTTCATTCATTCATTGTATTTTTTGAGCGCTCACTGTGTGTAGAACACTGTACTAAGTGATTGGGAGAGTACAATACAACAGTAAACACATTACTGCCCATGATGAGTTTACAGTCTAGAGGGGTGGAGACAAAAATCAATACAATTAAATTACAGCTATGTACATAAATGCTTTGGGGATGGGGGTGGGGTGGAGAACAGAGAGAGCAAGTCATCTGTTGTGTGACCTTGGGCAAATTCCTTAACTTCTCTGTGCCTCAGTTCCCTCAACTGTAAAATGGGGATTAAGACTGTGAACCCCACATGGGACATCAACTGTGTCCAAGCTTCATTAGCTTGTATCTACCCCAGAATTTAGTAAAGTGCCTGACACATAGTGAGGATACAAATATCATTAAAAAGTGCTTAAATAGAGGGAGCAAAAAAGTTACAGTGGGTGTTAGGAAGATCTGACCTGGGGAAGAAAAGATCAGTAGGATTAGTCTTGCAGGTGATGGGATTTCAGAAAAGCTTTGAATTGTGGGCCGGCAAATTTGTAGGGGAGGCAAAAGGCATGAGAATGAGGCACAGTGAGAAGATTTATGTGTGAAGAACAAAGCTGGGTTGTAGGGGGAAAAGAGTTGATGGGGGAAAGAGTAAGCATTCAGGACTACTTATTGAGTACCTCCTGTGTGCAGAGCACTGTGCTAAGTGCTTGGGGAAGTAAAGCAGAAGTAGCAGACAGTAATAGATTTCTGTCCTCATCAAGTTTACAATCTGGGAGTGGTGGGGATGGGGGAGACAAATGAATTACAGGGAGGAAGAAGCAGTAGAGTGAACAGTTAGGTGTTACAGAAAGGTGTGAATAGGTGACAAAAGGTGCTTATGGGTTAGCTGGGGCGTATCTGGGTCTGAGGAATGGGAGATTCATCCTGTAGGGCTCCCTAAAGATGTGATTTTGGCTTTAAAGAGAAAGAGTAAGCAGTAGTTTCTGTTTGATCCAGAAAGGAATTAGGTAATCCTTCAAGGCTTTTAAGGAGTGAAAAGATAAGCAGGATGACGTTTTAGGGAAAGTGATCTGGGTAGCTGAAGAATCAGTGAGGAGGCTGATTCTGTGGGCTAGGACCTGGACTGGGGGGGTGGCCATTAAAGGATTTAGCTACAGACTGAATGTGAGACTTGAAATACAGTGAGGAGGCAAGGTTAATACCAAGTTGACACGCTTCGGGACTAGGGATGTGGGTGTTGTGTATCAAAATGAATGTTTGTAGGGCTCTTTTAAAATTAGTCTAAAGTTTTAATTGATCTCTTCTGGATCTACCTCAGTTTCTTCACATACTTGAAGAAATTCATTCATTCAATTATATTTATTGAGTGCTTATTGTGTGCAGAGTACTGTACTAAGCACTTGGAAAGTACAGTTCAGATGCACGTGAACCAAACTCAACACACTAACAATGACCCTGACCAGAGAGCAGAGACAAATGGAAGGCTTGGTTCCCATTTTTTGCATGTCATATTCCTGTTTATTTTTGGAATTAAGTTGGGGTGGGCAGGGCCATTACACTGGATATAGATGAGGAAAAGGTACCAAAAAGGCTTGGAGTGATGCCCCACCCGTGCTCTTCCTTTTGGCTCCAGCTCCCGCAAAAACTCCTTGCTCCTGCTTTTCATTCCATCCCTTTCCTCAGAATGGCCTGGTGTAAAGTAAAGGATTGGTGGGAACAGCCCTGACAGTTTTCTTGTGCATAATGAGCTTTTCTGTAGCCTGTATCTGTGGGTTGTTTTTTCCACATATGCTCTTCAGTTCATTTAAAATTTTATTCCTCTCCACCAAAACACCAGCAACTTCTTCCAGTTTATTTCACCTGCAATTCTGATACAGTGTTTTCAATCCTTCCAGATCATCAGTAAAGAATATCGATTAGTAGTGGGCCCTGTGGGATACCCCTAGGTATGAACTGCTTGGTTGACAGTGTCATCGAGGACTACTCTTTGGGGTGTAATGAGCTAGCTGGGCACTCACCTGAAGGCCAGACTTTCCTCGCTTATTGATGAAGATGTTATGTGAGACAAAATCAGAACATTTCCAGAGTCTGGATATATTGCATTTATGTTTCTCCCGGCCTATTAGGTCTGTAACTTTTATCCCAGAAAAGAGTTGGTCTGGCGTGACCAAGTCTGCTACAGTTTGCTGTTTGAAAAGTCATATTGGTTGCATATTAAATGCCATCTTAGGTGACTGCAAATGGTTTGATGATGTATTTTAATAATTTTCCACATATCTGATGTTAAGCTGGCTGGTCTTTTTTTTAATGGTATTTGTTAAGCACTTACTATGTGCTAGGCATAGTAGCTAAGCGCTGGGGTAGATATGAGCAAATCAGGTTGAATATACTCCATGTCCCACATGGGGCTTACAGTTAATTCTCATGTTACAGATGAGGTAATTGAGGCACAGAGAAATGACTAGCCTAAGGTCACACAGCAGGCAAGTGGCAATGCCAGGCTTAGTACCCATGGCTTTCTGACTCCCAGGCCTGTGCCCTGTTCATAAAGCTATGCTACTTTTCAGCATGTAATTGCCCAGATCTCCCTCTCCCCCAACACCTGCCCACCATTTTTTAAAGATTAGCACATTTTGTCCTTACCCACAATTCTCAAACACTTCCTTCTCCCTTTCGAATATCATCCACCCATCTTTTCATTACCTTTGATGAGTGTTATCTGGCCCTGTTCATTTAAATGGCCAACTTTTTAAGAAGTCTCTGATTCCTTTACTTCTCTAGTTTGGTTTTCTAACCTTCCATCATAAGTGGGACCTGCCCCACTCAACTTTTCACAGTTTACATTCCAAGCATTTAGTACTGTGCTCTGCACATAGTAAGTGCTCAATAAATACTTTTGAATAAATGAATGAATTATAAAGACAGTGAGAAAAACCATATGAATAGCATCCTACTTTTCAGTGTCATCAAATTACCTTTTTCCCGTCTTGGGACACATTTAATGCCTCATCCAGTTTTCCGCCTGTCAGATCAGCAGGAAAGATGACTCCATGTCTTTTGGATTATTTACTTAAAAACACACCCATACACACCCCACCCTCCCCACCCCCTACCCACAGTGAATCCTTTCCATTTAAGGTGATTAATGAGTGTACAGAATGTCACTTTGAAAATCCCCTCTTCTATTTCATCAAACTTCATGGGAAATTTTGCTCATATGTGTGCTGTTGAAGATATATGCCATAGGCAAATGCTTGTCTTCCTTTACACTGGTGATATGTCTAGAAGAGGAGGCTGTGCTGTATTGTGGGACTGCTAAATTATTGTGGCAGATTAATTTTTAAAAGCTCCCCGCAAGGCAAGATTAATATCCTTGGCAGGATTGATTCCAAGCATGGTGCTTTTGGGACATGGTCAAAAAAAATTATTCTGTCCAATTAAAATGGAACCCCTTGAAAGATGATTCCACCCTGCTACCACGTTCTATCAGTAAGTGCTCAATAAATGCCATTGACTAATAGATTATATCTACTTTTGCTTGTTGCCATTGAGTGAAAAAAAAAAAAAGAAAAAACCTGTCAGTTTCCAACTTTTCTACCTAACTGTTCCACCCTACTACAGTCATGATAAATAGGGTCCTGAGTGGACTGCTTCTTGCTAGACCTCAACAACTCAGTTACCTCTGAGGAACTTTTCTGACCTCTGATTAAAATTCCAAATTTTAAAATAATCAGAAGGATGTGAGGCCTCACTTTAATGGTTTGAATTACTACTGAAAATCAAGCCTGGGCCCTACAGAGGTGTCTATCCTGACCACCTCTCTGACTTTTTTTTCCCTAGGACCACTTGCTTTTTGGCTTGAAAGCAGTTCCATCTCAGGCAGTTCTAACTAACTCTGCTCCACCCCTCCCCACACCCTCCTTCCAATCACCAGTGTTCTCAGATGGGACTTTTTTTTTCATGGTATTTAAGTGCTTACTA